>NC_067418.1:47249469-47566504 GCF_009764475.1 Pristis pectinata | reverse complement strand
GACCCCACCAAAGATTTTCTTTGAATCTCCTCTACAGTTATCACAGAAGGATGTCTTTCTTGAAGATGCAAACAATCAGATTTGTGGTCTCCTGGAATATCCTACTCCTCCCAGATGTGGGCAATGATGCTGTGCACTTGTGAATCAAGTTCTTCACCACTAGGATTCTGGATTTCAGTGAGTATTCTGCATGCTCCGGAGGCTTTATTTTTTCTTCATTGGAATATGGCCTTCTCGACTTCTTGTCATTCAGGAGTGGAGGCAAAATTGGCTGGACTGGTTGCTTTGGGATGGAATCCTGTGTGCACCTGTCAAGGGCCAAGTCATGGTTGAGGAGTTCTTCAAAATGTTCCTTCTAACAGGTTCTATTGCTGCTTTGTCCCTGATGAGTTTCCCAAACTCCTGGCTATCAATGGGGGTGGGGCCTTTGGTGTTGGGATATGGATGGCTTTTACAGTGCTGAAAAACACGTACATGTCTCGGCTGTCGGCAATTTGTTGAACTTCCTGTGTTATATCCATTCACCATCTGTTCTTTAAGTCCCGAATTTTCTGCTGGAGCTCTGCCTTCAGGTGCCTGTATGTTTGAAGTAAGATGGCTCTGAATTGGAAGCTCTTTCCTCAAGTGTTTAAAAAAAACAGCTTTCCAACTTCCTGAAATATAGCTGCCCTTCTACCATAGTGGACAGAGCCCTTGACTACATTTCATCTATTTCCCACACCTCTATTCTCACCTTCTTTCCTCCTGGACAGCACAAGAACAAAATTTCCTGAGTCCTCACCTTTCACCCCATCAACTGCCACAGTGAACGGATCATCCTTTGCAATTTTCACCACCTATTCCCCTCTCTTCCCAACATTCATAGGGATCACTTACTTAACCACTTCCTGGTCCACTCCTCTATCCTCACCAACCAATACCCATCTTATGGGACTTGCCCATACAACCACAGGAGCACCTGTGTTCAGTCTGCAGGAGCGACGTTGTAGCCTGCCATCTTAACTCTCCATCCCACTCTGTCCTACCTGTTTGTGGTCTTCTGCACTATTACAATGAGGCCCAACACAAATTTGAGGATCAGCATCTCTTTTGTCTGGGCACACTGCAGCCTTCTTGACTCAGTATCGAATTCTCCAACTTCAGCTAACAAGCTCTTTCTGTTTGCATCAGAATGGGCCACTTCTGCCAGTTATGCATCTGTGATGGTGGCTCAATTTTTCTCTCTCCGTTAGTACAGCTTGACCTGCTGAGCATGTCCCACAGCCCTGCTGTTAGCAACACATAACACAGAGATAACAAAGAAGCATGATCATCCTTTAATTGCATCATTAACCTCTCTGAGCCAGTTTCACCTGATCATGGGTATTCCCTTTGTCCTATCTATTCCTTCTGCCACCCTCCCTGCAACTTAAAATGACGTTTTCATTTCTCTTTCCCAGTTTTGATGAAGGGTCTTGGACCTGAAAAATTAACTCTGATTCTCTTTCCACAGATGCTGCCTGACTTATTAAATGTCTCCAGCACTTTCTGTTTTTAATTTCAGATCATCACAGCAGGCTGTGCTCATCTTTTGGAATGATCCACAAAAAGATACAAGTAAAATATGAAAATCAAATAAAAGGCACATGCTGGAAATCTGAAACAAAAGGGTAAACATTTGGCCCAACAAGTCTTTACCAGCTCCATGCAAAAGCAATCCAACTAGACCCATTCTCCTCCTCCTCTCCTTAGCCTTTTTTTAAATTGGGTTCTATTTTTCACATTACAGTTGAATCAACCTTCACATTCCCCTTCCTCTGTGTTATGACAGTGAATTCCAGATCCAAACCGCTTATGTCATGACATAACCTTTCATAAAGTGCAGTGCTCAACATAGACACTATGTCAGTTACTGGCTCTCTGCCTGTGAGCACAACCTTTGGGGCAGAGTTCTCAAGAAAATTTCTGGGTTATGACTGTGTACACAATTCCTGGTGCAATTGAGCGCCTTTATAACAAATGACATAGGACCACTGATTGTGGCCTGTGTACGAACAACTTCAAGATAATGGTGCATGCTCAAAATATACTTGAATATATTCACCAGGATCAGGATCACTGGGAACCCAGTGAAGAATGACATCATCATTCTTAGGATACAATTTTGATGGAGGCACCATCCATTACTTTCCAGAGAGTGTTAGATACTTTCTGTCTGATATATCGTTCACAACTTCACCAGCAGGAGGGTTCATTCTTTGTCTAAGGCTCTACAGCAGGAGGTAGAGTAAGAAATGGTTGTAGTGGAAGAAGAGGAGGAGAGATAGGCTGAGTAGGTGGCAGAGCAGGGACGGTCAGCAGATGATTTCAGTGGTCGCCTATATATCATCTCTGCCCTATGTGCAGTCCTGGAATTCTTGGTGCACAGGACATGTCTCCTGCATTCCATCTTATCCACTAAGATGTTGAGGTCAAATTCTGAGAAGTGAGGGGCACACTCGTTCTCCTGCAAAGCCTCCCTTGAAGACACATTAGTACTCAAAATACACTTCAAGCAGTGTTGTGGCTATTTAGAGAATGTACTTTAAGGGCTAGAGGCTGCCAGTTAGTGCAGTTATGGGCTGGTACAGTTCTGAGCTGCTATGATTGGGGCCTGTGTATGAACAACTTCAAGGTAATGCTCAAAATATACCTGAATATATTCACCAGCATCAGGATCAAATACAGAGTCTGACCTGCACTGATATGAGTCGGCACAATTAACTATGAATGGCAATAAAATAGGAGTATTTTTTACACTAAGAAGTCTTAAAGTCTTCTTATGTCACCATTTACCCAAGGTTCTTGGAGTCATTCCCATCCATTCAAACGAAAAGGAAAAGATCAGATATGCCTCTTGATGCCCAGTGCATATTTCAGCAAAATCAGTTGGCAGATTTAATGTGTGGCTCAAGTTCTGACTCCCACATCAGACTTCATTAGATCAGAATCAAAACGGAGTAGTCTACCCAACAGTGACCAGCTGACACCAACTTCAGGATTTCCTCATTCACGTGCACATGTGCAGAAAAGCCACAATGTTGACAGGTGAGGTAATATCAGGACTTTTGCCAGCATTTTCCTGCAAAATTCTAGCCATTATGTCTTAATGTTCTTTGTGTCTGTATCATTAAATATATAACAATCAGAATTTAGAGACTTGCTGATCACATAAAAATGATACAGGAAATTGAAGACTGCAAAGGACTGTACAAGGAAATGTAGGGTGGCAAGATGGTACACTAAATCACAGAAACTGTTTAAACGGGGAAAAATACACACAAATTTTTTCTGTGATCAAGGTAATAACATAGCTAGAAAGAAGAAAATGCATGAGAGTATAATTTCCATTAGTTTCTCCATTCACTGAAGATTATTTCATTTTTAAATTTTTGTTTATATTTCTTATGCAGTTACCACACGCCTTATGATGCCAAGGTGCCCGGATCATCCACTTGCAGTTGGCGTAATCAGGATAAAAGTTTGGAAAATTTGGAGAGGTGAAATATCCATAATTTTCAGTGAGTAGATTTCCACATATTTCTGAAAAATCAATCAAAACATATAAAAGTTACAAACACAAAATGTTTATATACTGCATAAGAGATTTTGTTATTCTGTTAAGAGAGTATTCTATCTACACCATTTATATGAATCACCATATCCAGATGAGAATGTTTGATTACTTATTTATATTTTGTATATAAATTGGCATCTAATGAGTCAATGTTTCTAACTCTGGATGATGACATTAAACAAATAGTTAGAACACTTAATTCTTTAGAAAATATTAAATTGGTTCAGCTTACTGTACAGCAGCCTTTCATAGGCTTATTTTTAAATGTATCAGCAGTAGTGGGGGGCGGGGGGAGAGGGGGGTGGGAGAGGCAAAATTGCAAATAGCTAGCAATCACTCAGCCTGCACCTCTAAAAGGGGAATTACATCGAGATGTATTGAGGCTGAATAAGTAATGGGAGTTGTTTGAAAATTTAATTTTTGTTGTTATATTTTGAAGAATAGTTAATCATAGAAAGTTCGGCATTGGCAGTTTGGGTGGAAGTGGCAGAAAGGTGTCTTAGTTCTACTAGGAGTCAGGAAGCCCTCTAAGAGGTAGGAGCACATTTGTCTACCTCAGGTTGCCATACTGCGAGCTTACCAGAGTTTCATCAGCAGGGCCAGTCTGGAGAAGCACGGAATAAAAATGTCTGCAGCATGCTGATTAATGCAGGACATGGCTCAGGCTCTCTGTGTAGTATTATAACAAAAGTTTTTTTAAAGGCAGAGCAACATGTAGACTGAAATTAAGTCGTTTAAATCCAGACACTGCAGAAGACAATATAACCCAAACTGGCTTTGTAAGCTGTGTTCAAGTTCAAGTTTATTGTTGTCATAGCCATACATATAAAGGATATAAATGCCATGAAAATCAGCTTCTTGCAGCAGCAGCACAGTACATAACAAGGCAAAGACAAACATAAGTTAACATAAACAAATTAACATGTGCAAAAATAAATGACACTAGAGCAAGATTGAGAGAGAGAGAAAAAAATATAGTCCAAGGCGGTGTTAAGGTTTTTCAGGTCAGTTCAAGAACCTGACGGCAGTGGAGAGGAAGCTGTTGTTGAATCTTGAGCTGCGGGTCTTCAGGCCACTGTACCTTCTGTCTGATGACAGCATTGAGAAGAGGGCATGGCCTGGATGGTGGGGGTCCCTGGTGATAGACGCCGCATTCCTGAGACATCACCTCTTGTAGATGTCCTTGATGGTGGGGAAAGCGGTACCTGTGATGGAGCTGGCTGAGTCCACCACTCTGCGTAGCCTCTTGCGTTCCTGTGCATTGGAGTTTCCATACCAGGCCCTGAATGCAACCAGTCAGAAAGCTTTCCACTGTGCATCTGTAGAAGTTTGTCAGAGTCTTCAATGACATGTTGAATCTCTTTCAACTTCTAAGTAGAGATGCTGGCGCACTTTCTTTGTGAATGCATCCAGGTGCTAGGCCCAGGATAGGTACTCCGAGATGTTGGTACCCAGGAACTTGAAGCTGCTCACCCTTTCCACTGCAAGACCCTTCAATGAGGACTGGTGCCTGTTTGCCTGACTTCCCCTTTCAAAAGTCCACAATCAGTTCCTTGGTCTTGCTAATGATGAGTACAAGGTTGTTGTTACAACACCACTCAACCAGATGCATAAGAAAGGAATGCTGAAAGAAATTAGATTACATCCTAATCAATCATTCAAATATAACCTGAAATAAAACCCCAAATCACTGCGTTCCATCTGAAACCAAGATGAGGGACAATACTTGGGTGTCATTTTGGGAGGCCGGTATCACGTACTTAGGCATAACACTACGTTACAAGAAGCACATACTAAATACCAAAGCCATGATCAATACATAGAACCATAGAACACTACAGCACAGAAAACAGGTCATTCGGCCCTTCTAGTCTGTGCCAAAACTTTATTCCACTAGTCCCATTGACCTGCACCCAGTCCATAACCCTCCAGACCTCTCCCATCCATATATCTATACAATTTATTCTTAGAACTTAAGACAGAGCCCGCATTTACCACATCAGATGGCAGCTCGTTCCACACTCCCACCACCCTGAATATGAACCACCACACTGCAAAAGCTCACACGCCTCCATTCTATACCTTCACATTCGGGTTCTCTGTGGCTGAACATGCTCCTCTGATGACATTCAGAATCACATTGGCAATGCTCCAAATGATACGTGCAGAATATGAAAGGAAGGCTCTGTCAACTCCATCAGCACAGCGTTGGAGCCCATCAAGATGCAAAGTTGGAACTGTATTGAAACAGTTGCTGGTACATCAGGTTCTGTGGTGCAAGTCTAAAGCACGGCAGCTAGAATGCTACTTTGTCTTGTGGTCAAGAAGCCCCTTCTCTCAGTTCCTCTGCCACATCTATTCTCATGATGAGGCCTTCCATTCCAGGACATCAGAGATGTCCTCTTTTTTCAGTAAATGGGGGTTCCCTTCTATCACTATCAATGCAGCCCTCACCTGCATCTCCTCTATTTCCTGCATGTCTGCTCTCACCCCATCCCCCCACCCCTGACATAACATGTACAGAGTTCCCCTTGTCCTCACCTACCACCCCATGAGCCTCCGCATCCAACACATCATTCTCTGCAACTTCCACCATCTCCAACGGGATCCCACCACCAGGCATATCTTCCCCTCCCTCCCCTCCGCTTTCCACAGGGATGGCTTGCTCTGTGACTCCCTTATCCACTCGTCTGTCCCCACCAATCACTCTCCCGGCACTTATCCCTGCAACCGTGCAAAGTGTTACACCTGTCCCTACACCTCCTCCCTCACCATCATTCAGGGCCCCAGACAGTCCTTGAAGGTGAGGTACCACTTCACCTGTGAATCCAAGGGTGTAATTTATTGCATCCGGTGCAGCCCCCTCTACACTGAGGAGACCTGACACAGATCGGGTGACCGCTTTGTCGAGCACCTTTGCTCCGTCCGCCGCAACAGCCAGGATCACCTGGTTGCCAGCCACTTCAATTCCACTTTCCACTCCCATACTGACATGTCTATCCATGGCCTCCTCTACTGTCACGTTAAGGCCAGACACACATTGGAAAAGCAACACCTCATATTCCACGTTGGTTGTCGCCAACCTGATGGCATCAACATCGATTTCTCTTACATCTGGTAACTCCACCCCCCCGCCCATCTTTCCCTCCCTCCCCTTATGTTTTCTCTCATTCCTGTGACCCCTTCACCTTTTCTTTCCCTTCCCCCGCTCTCACGACCTGCCCATCACTTCCTTCTCATTTCTCACCTCCTCTTTATTCCATGGTCTACTGTCCTCTCCTATTGGATTCCTTCTTCTTCAACCCACCTATCACATCTCAGCTTCTCACATCACTCCCTTTCCACCTACCTTCCCCCTGTCACCTGCACTCACCTATCACCTGCCAGCTGTGCTCCTCCCCCTACCTTTCTATTCTGGCTTGTGCCCTCTCCTTTTCTATTCCTGATGAAGGGCTTCGACCCGAAACGTTGACTGTTTATTTCCCTTATAGATGCTGTCTGACCTGCTGAGTTCCTCAAGCATTTTGTGTGTGTTGCTCCAGACTCCAGCATCTGCAGAATCTCTAGTGTCTCTTGTCTTGCAGTCTTTTCTGTATCTGGTGCTCTCAGCTGTTTCTTGATTTCTTGTGGAATAAATAAAATTGGTTAAAGACTGGCTTCTGTGATATTGGGGAGATCAGCAGGAAGCTGCAGGGAGCCATTCGCTGATACAAATGGGTGAAGGTGGTTGGCACTTACATGGTGAACAATGCTATCATTGAATAAGGGGACTTTACTGGGGTCTCCTCTTTCCGGAAGCTGTTTAATTGCTCACTCCTTATGACTGGATTGGACTGATCCAATCCATTTGTATGGGATCAATTAGCTTGATTAAAAGCACACTGATTTTGCTGTCTGACGTGCATGTGATCCTGTTTTCCAGCTTCACCAAGTTTGGACTTCAGTTTTTGGTATGCATGTGCTGCACATGATAAAACCCTTTGGCAATTTTTACTTTAGTCACCTGATTTGATTGAATGGAAAAATGACACCAAGATGTCAAAGATTATGGTGGAATGCATTTCTGCCACTGTTGCTGGCCAACAGGTCTTCATAGTTATCCAGTTTTGAGCTGCTAAATCTGTTCTAAATGTATTCCATTTAACAAGATGGTAGTGCCATAAATAACGAAGGATGTCCTCTGTTTGAGGGAAATATTTTGTCTTCACATGGACAATGATCAACCCTACAAATATTGTCACGGACAGATGCTCTGCAAAAGCTAGAGGATGAGGCTATAGATTCACTCTGGCAGCAAAGTCCTTCCGAGTCTGGCCAGCTCAGTCAGTGTCAGAACAATCAAGGCCCTCTTGGTGCAACACACAAAAAATGCTGGAGGAACTCAGCAGGTCGGACAGAAACTATGGAGGGAAATGAACAGTTGATGTTTTGGGCCAAGACCCTTCATCAGGACTGGAGAGAGGGCAGAAGCCAGAATAAAAGGGTGGGGGAAGGGGAGGAGTATGAGCTGGTGGGTGATAGGTGAATCCAGGTGAGAGGGGGAAGATAGGTAGGTGCCCTCTTGGTGGTGGTTACTGAAGCCCCTGATTTTCTTCTATGTGTTGTTTAACTTGGAGATGTCCTGAAGCCTAGAAATTAGATTGATAGGCACCCATTTATTAGGCACCAAATCATGCAAAAAATCAACTTTATTTGGCTGAAATCATGCCTATTATGAAATTAGATTCGGCATTTCCATGCACATTCCACGTTAGCAAATCTGACCTTTTCTGCCATCATATGTGCAAATAATCACTAATTGTGCTAAGCCCATTTCCAGCCTTTCTGACATAAAATGAAGCTCAAAGGTGCAATATACAACCACAGTGGAATAACCAGGAACACACTAGCCCAGTTTGTTGCTTTTCTTTCAAGTAAAGGGAGGGCTGATTGGGCAGCTGTAGAACAGACTGCAAGTGCTTTAGCTTCCTTCCAAACTTTAGAGTGTGCTTAAACTAATAGTGAATGTTTTCTTCAGTGTTCAGCTGCTGCAATACTCATGCAATGAAAGCCTCAATGGCAGCAGTACTGGAAGGGTCATCATGGCCAGGACTAGTCACTCAGGTGGGTCAGAGACTTTGGGGCATAAGGCAAAGGCATGCTCATCTACAAACAGTCTGCTCCTATGGATCATTCAGAGACATCACATGCTACCGGGACCTGCCTATGGTTAATGAATTTACAAACTCAGGTTTTTCAAGGCTTCCTTACTGATTTCTGGGGGAAGACCTTCACCACACTCTCATCCCTGGACTTCCCCACGATTACAGATTCCTGCCATATCTCATAATTTGTTGCTCACCGCTGCATCAGAGAGGTCACTTGGGCACAGTGTTCATGAAGAAATGATTTCAATATTTTAATTTCAGTAAGAAGCATGTAGCATCTTGGGCACTGGAATTTGCCAAGGCAGTCACTGAGTCCATTCATGTGCCCACAAAAGCTTACATTAATAACCAAACCTTCCATTAAAGGCTTCTACGCCTTCAATGTTGAGATGATTAAGAATCATCAGAAGAATTTCCTCATGGTCAATGCCATACATATGGGAAGCAAATGTGATGATTTCACCTTCAGGGAGGCCATACTACCAGACTTATAGCTCAGCTCAGAAGGAAGAATCCTTGGGGACACAGGCCACATTCGCATCCCTGGCATAAATGCATCTTTTCCTGGCTGGCAAGAACTACGAATGTCATGTCACAAGGATCAGTGCAGGTGTCTCAACTTTTTACAGTTTATATACATGAGCTGGATGAAGGCACTGACAGTATGGCTATAAACTTTGCTGCTGACACAAAGATAGGTGGGAAATTAAGCTGTAAAGTGGGCATAAGAAGGGTACACAGAGATATAAACGGTTAAGTGGGCAAAGATCCAGCAAACAGAGTATAATGTGGGAAAAAGTGACACGGTTTATTTAGGCAGGAAAACTGAAAAAGGATATTATGATTAGGAGAGGTTGGAGAGGTCTGAGGGCAGAGAGATTGGCTTTCTGAAAATATATTTTGCAAGAAAACTAGTATGGAAATATACTAAGTAAATAGGAAAGCTAATAGAATATTTTTGTTTATTCCTGAAGAACTGAATACAGAAGTAAGGAAGTTATGCTTCAGTGACCTTGAGCACTGGTGAGACCACATCTGGAGTACCATATTCAACAGCAATACATAAAATGCTGGAGGAACTCAGTGGATCAGGCAGCATCTATGGAAGGAAATGGACAGTCGACACTTTGGGTTGAGATCCTTCATCAGGACTACCATATTCAGTATTGGTCTTACATTTATGGAAGTGTGTAAATGAGTTAGAAGCAGTTGAGAGAAGGTTTACTAGATTCATGCCTGGAATGAACAGGTCATCTCATGAGGAAAGTTTGGACAGGCTAACTAAGAGTCTTGATTGAATCATATAAGATTGTGAGAAGGCTTGACTGATGCAGAGCACATTTCCTCAGTAAAGAATTTAGAGTGGGTGGTCACAATTTAAAAGGGGTTGCCTATTTAAAATAGATATGAAGCAAAATACTTTCTCTCAGAGGATTGAGTCTTAGGAATTCTTCCTCAAAGTTCGGTGGAAGCAGAGCCTTTGAAAAGGCAGAGGTCGATTCACACTACTATAGGTAACAGCAAAGTAGTTTGCTAATAATCAGCTGGGAGAGTCCAGATGATAATTCCTAAGATGCTCCCTTACAGGACTATTTATAATTCATCCATAATTAATCCCCTAATCATATAATTTAAATAATTTCCTCAAAACCTCTTTTTGGCACTTAGTTTAAAGCACTCAGGCCTTAGCACAAAACACGACTTTTCACATCAATTGCACTCCACAAGTATAATCCTCATTTGAAATCTCCCATAGATTGTAGCTCATCATCAATGATGGCTGGTCAGCATTGTAACCACAACAGTTAACAGTCAGGCACATAATGGCTTATTGAACAGATTGGCATTTAATAGGCAAGGAGATGTTTTGTGGGGCTAACATTTTATGTCAATCAAGACCAGAATCATTTAGCATGAGAAATTCCTCATGAAACTCCAACAAGGTTTATTTAGACTAAAACCCAAATGCCCAGTTCAGAGTATACAATGAGTCACAACTATCAACAGTTGATATTTAATCTCAACATGCAACCTCCCTCATGTTCTCCATTCTCATGTGTCTCAGTCTCAGAGATAGATATAAGTATTGCAAAAGCAGAAAACAAAACAGGAAAAAAAATCTGAGATAGAAGTCAATTTAGCACTGAAGGTCTTATGCAGTCATTACAAGAATTATGTGGTAGCTATAGCATGAGTCTAATTACTTCACAATCATTTCCTCTGCTGCAGTTGAGATTGTAATTTTTAAAGGGAAATCATCACTCAATCAAGGATATACTGAAGAATACTGACCAGATATACACAACTTTAGCAATCTTTCTAGGTGAGTAGAACCAGTGCCTGCAACAATGCCAACAACTGACACAATGAAGAATGTGATTTGCCCTAGAAGAGAACACCACAAGAGTCTTGAGAATCATTGGTGCAGCCATTAGCGTCGCTGACAATATTCTCCCTCTGACTGTATGGTGCTTTGGTTTCCACCCAGATCCCAATAACATGCTGCTATTTTATTGGCTACTATAAATTGGCTCTGCTGCAAGTAGATGGCAGGAGAATTGGGTGCAAGTGTTGCTGCAGAGAATAAGTAACAGGAAAGTGGGGGGTGGGGGGAATGAGGCTCATAGGAATGCTCTGAGAGCCAATAAAGTTATTGGGCCAATTGGCCTCCTATTTTGTAGGAAAATATGAGAAATTTATGACATCAAATAACAAATAAATTTGTCTCTGAAGTTTCACACCTTAGTAGATTGCTCATTTGATAGCCTTGTAAGTGGATCTTGAGGTCCCAGTGCTATGTTACAGTGTCATCTCAGTGCATGCAGTTTAGTTGATGGAATGCTCTCCTGTTCCGTTTGGGACTTCAAAAATGTCCCTGATGACTGATGATTATTTTTTCTTTCCTTGAAGGACCTTGAAGAACGCTGCCCAAGACTAACTGACGGAACATTTTGGAACTGGTGGCTGTGGGGCACAGGTGTGTATGTTGCCTAAAAAGCTGTTGGAGCCCTTATGAACAAGTACCCTTATGAAGAAGAACATCAACACTCCGAGCCTGTATACCAGACGTGTTTCAGGGCATTGATGGACAATGATGCAAGGACCTGCTGGTGCTCAGATATTGTACTAGTATTTCAACTTCCAGACCGTGACATGAGGTGGCTGACAAGCCCTGCTTCACAGGTGTGTGGTCCCTGCTGTCTTCACTTTTCTCCTGAGAGTCAGTTCTCTGTGGACTCTGAGCAGGATTTTGCTCATGCTGAAGAAGTGTGAGAGTTGGAACGTTGCATGTTGCTGCTCCTCTGGAGGAGAGACCAGTTCTAGTTTGCTGTATCTCGGCTCCTGCAGGAGAGTGATCCACTCTGGCGCTGCATTTTTTTGTTCATGCAAATCTGCTAATGTGCATATAGTTACTCATCTGTTGCATCCCTTTGCTCTGCAGACAACATTCATTGGTAGTAACCCAGTATCCACAGAGTGCAGCAATCAGCTCAACAATAGCACCTTGCTGCTCAATGAGAATAGTGATCTTCTCTTGAGTGGCATCCTTCTACTCAATGAGGATGTCAGGCCACTACTAGTGGCATATCACTGTTCCTGAAGAGCTTCCAGTTGCTCCCATGTGGCCGAGAGCAAGCCTCCAGCTGGTTTAGGGCAAGACTTCATGTGGTCTTCATCCTTATCTCACAGTAGCTGTCACTGGCCAGTAGGCACTCTCTACGAGGAAGAACTGTGAATGACCTCCAGGGTTCAGGTCCGTACAATCTCCTACAAAACCTTGGAGTTAGATTCCATTCTGTGATATCTCCTTCACTTGGTGAGGCAGGCCTGACAGCTTACAAAGATTCTCTCTGTGCATGTCCAATAGCCTTGTTGTGAAAATATCCTAATCATGGTTTTCATCTAAGTCCTCCGGGAGTATAAATACATGTACCCTCACTTTTGCAAACCATAGCCTGGTGTATATCGACAACCCGCTGGTGCCCATAACTAAAATTGACTGCAATTTGAAAGTACTTTGTAGGTTGCAAAATGCTTCGGAAATTTTCTGAAAATGATGTGGAAGGTGCTACATAAATACAAGGTTTTTGTATTTCTTTTACATCCATTTACTGGAAGCAGTTGATTAGAAAATCCATCCGTAAATGTTTTTATAAGGAACTAGTCAAAGGATAGTCTTCCAAAAATGAACAATTAATTGACAATGTTATGCATAAAGAAACATTATCACATTGTTATGACTAATATCAGTGTCAGTAGCGCAACAACAACATTTTTCAATCACAGCATTTATAACAATCATGGATTAATATACATTAAAATAGAATGAAAATAAACTCAAAATTTAATTTCCTTTAAACAAGGAGGATGATTTTCAGACAAGAAAATTCTTTTCAGCAGCACCCACATCAGTAGCATTAAACCAGGTTTCCAATCATTTCCATAAATTAACACTGATGGAGAGGGGGAAGTTTTGAAGAATTTCTTGGTTACAATTCCTCACACATCATCCTGCTGGTGGCTACTGTAAAATATGCAAGGTTTCTTAGGAACAGTTGCATTCCCAAAGAAAGAGCCTCTCATACCAATCTGAGATGATAAGTTCTGTGTTGGGTGACGTGATAACTGAAATTGTGTCTTACTTTCTAACAAAACATTAAGTTCCTGAATTCAAAGAATCATACAATTATTACAGCAGAGCAGGAAGCCATTTAATGCATAAATTCTACTCCAACTCGTAATACGGCAATTGTGTCAGTCTCATTCCCCTTCTCTTTCCTATGAGACTAGGAAAGTGCCAATCCAGGGTGGCAAAGTGGTGCAGCTAGTAGAGATGCTGCCCCATGAAACCAGGGACCCGAATTCAATCCTGACCTTGGATGCTGTCTGTGTGGAGTTTGCATGTTTTTCCCGTGATCAGATGGGTGTCCTCCAGGTGCTCTGGTTTCCTCCTACATCCCAAAGACGTGTGGGTTAGTAGGTAAATTGGCCTCTATAAACTGCCCCTAGTGTGCTGATGAGTGGTAGAATCTCAGGGGAGCTGATGATAATGTGAGGAGAATTTTAAGAAGTGATTAATGTAGAACTAGTGTAAATAGTTTACGGCCGACACTGACTCAGTGGGCCAAAACACCTGTTTCCATGTTGTACCTCTCATTGACTCTAAAACATAATGGGCTTCTGGAATCAGCTGGTTTCCTTATTTTAGGTTGCAGCACATGTTTGCAGTCAGTAGGTGTTAAAGGAACAAAATTTCAACAAAGTAAGTTTGTATTTTATACTTACTGCACTGATATAGCTTGTTTATCTTTAAAATATCTGTTTCGGAGAATCCCATCAATTGTCCAAGATATACATTTGGATCTGGTTTTGGCACTATGGTTGGTAAACCAGGACTTTTGGAAAAAACATACCTAAATTAAACAAGAAGTTTAATTTCTTTTTTGTGAATGGAATGTTACTGAGTTCCCATATTAGAAATAGCAAACAGTGTCGGAAAACATAACTCAATTTTTTTATTTAATAGGGTTGACAATTCAGGAAGGCTACTGTAGAGATAGTTTGGGTGGTGAATGCATGCACATTCGTGCAATGTTATTTACTGGTATTATAATGCAAGGTCAGTTCATTTATATAATATTTCAGCAGAGCACAAAACGCAATGACCATCCACAACTCAACTAATTACATTTGAAAAGCTGGAGGAACTCAGCAGGTCAGGTAGCATCTATGGAAGGAAATGGACAGTCAACGTTTTGGGTCGCGACCCTTCATCTGGACCAGTCCTATGTCCTGTATGGTGTTGTTAAAGCTGCACTCGTCCAGGCAAGTGGAGAGTATTCCATCACACTCCTGACTTGAGCTATGTAGATGATGGACAGGCTTTGGGGAGTTCGGAGGTGAGTTATTCACAACAGGATTCCTCGCCACACTGTGTATATGGCTACTCCAGTTTATAATCTGGTCAATAGTAACCCCTAGGATATTGACAGTGGGGGATTCAGTGATGGTAATGCCACTGAATGTCAGGGAGTTATACCTGGATTTTCCTTTGTTGAATATCGTCATTGCTTGGCATTTGTGTGGTGTGAATGTTACTTGCCACCTGTCAGCCTAGGCCTGGATATTGTCCAGGTCTTGTTGCATTTGGTTCATTATCTGAGGAGTCATGAATGGTGCTGAAAATTGTGCAATTATCAGTGAACATCCATACTTCTGACCTCAAGGAGCAGGTGAAAAATGATAGAACTATCGGCATCTATTTCAATATCCAGCTTTAAAATAATACTACAAATTGTAAAAATGTGGGCTAAAATGGTGCTGTGCGAGACCATTGTCCCATTATGGTTTGTACTTGGTTACCATGTCTTCACTTTAGGAAACAGTACATCATGTCTGAATCACAAATCACACCATTTTTTCATTAATGCTTATAAAACACTAATTAGTTCATGAAAACTGCATGCCTATTGAAGTCGATCATTGATGTCAACAAATGTAAGAAATCACTGCACATTATCTCAAAAATAAGCATGTGCATAGATAGGTTCAAATGCTAAATTAATTGATTTTCACTTTGACATCGTTTTCAAAGAGGTTGACATTGACTAGGCAATTCTGTATGAAATGAGATCCATTGGGCCAAATGATGGGAGTGGAGGGAAGAAAAAAAATGCCAGGAGAGTAGCCCACAGACCTGGTTACAGTCCCAAAACAGGTTTAATGTCTCACTTCTCTGTTCAAGGGAGACAGCCATCAATCCCATTTGACAACACATGCTCTAGTATAAGCTTTCTTACTGCTGCTTCAACACACACATGCATATTCTGTCCACAGATACTGTCTAACCCCCTGGTATTTGCAGCAATTTTCTGTTTCATTTCAGATTTCCAGTATCTGTAGTTTTTTTTAAACACAGAAATTTATTCAACACATTTAAACACATACTCTTCAGTCCTTTGGGGCGGTGGGGGGTGAGTGGGGAAAGACTGCTAACAACAGGTGACTGCAGCTACTAGTGGAGTTTCCCAAGCTCAGCAGCTCATTTCTTCAATCAACAGTCTGTTTGCCATTATGAGCTCTGTTCTCACACGTCACTATAAATACAGCAAAAATCATTACGGGTGACAGTATCCTCATATATAATCACCCTCTCCTTATTCCAAAATCGGCCAGTTGTAGCGGTTGCTACCGCAGAATAAAACAAGACTCACTCGGAGGATTGCCAAACAGAACTGGTTTATTTTCCCGCCTTGCGCGGGCCCTTTAAGGGAGAAAACTCCCGCCCAAAAAACCGGCAATGACGTAAGTCCTACGTCATCAGGACTTTCCCGCACGCGGGTTCTCCCCGTCGCTCGGAAAGACGAGGCCCGCCGCCATCTTGGGCCTCGTTGCTCCGACACCGCGCGACCCGACTGCTGAGCCGGTTCGCCCGACTAGACGGTGAGTCGCCACACAACCCCCCCCAGAACCGGCGAGACAGTCCCCAAGGTCTGTGGGCTGTGCCAGCTGCCGCTTAGGGGGGCGGCCTCTGCGTCGCGGCGTGGCAACCTCGACAGGCTGTTGCAGATCCAAATGGGCCGGTTTGAGGCGGTCCGCTGTGAAAACCTGTTCCCTGCCTCCAATGTCCAAAATAAAAGTGGATCCGTTATTCCGTATGACTCAGAACGGTCCCTCATATGGTCGTTGCAATGGCGCCCGAGGTGTGCCCCTGCAAACGAAAACAAACTTACTGTCCCGTAGTTCCCGATCAAAAGCGCTGTACTTCAGTTCGGGCGGTCTAAGGTGTTTGCTGAAAAATGCCAAGGGTTGCCAGCGGCCTTCGAGTAGCTGTTCCAGTACCCCACCCACCGCGGTGTTGGACGCGTCTACCGTGAGGGCAGTCGGGACGTCAGTCCTGGGGTGTACCAGCATCGTGGCGTCTGCCAGGGCGTCTTTGGCCTTAACGAAAGCAGCCGCAGCCTCGTCAGTCCAGATGATGTCCTTGCCCTTACCAGTCAGCAGCGAGAACAGAGGGCGCATGATACGGGCTGCTGCAGGGATGAAACGATGGTAAAAGTTGACCATCCCAAGGAATTCCTGTAGGCCTTTGACTGTGTCGGGGCGGGCAAATTGGCGGATAGCATCCACCTTGGCGGGTAGGGGTGTTGCCCCGTCGCTGGTGATTTTGGGGCCGAGGAAATCGATAGAGTCAAGTCCGAACTGGCACTTGGACGGGTTAATCGTGAGGCCGAAATCGCGGAGGCGGGAATACAGCTGGCGGAGGTGGGAAAGGTGTTCCTGGCGGTTACGGCTGGCGATCAGTATGTCGTCCAAGTAAATGAACACGAAGTCCAAGTCTCGGCCTACCGCGTCCATCAGCCGCTGGAAGGTCTGCGCGGCGTTCTTAAGGCCGAACGGCATCTGAAGGAATTCGAACAGGCCGAATGGGGTGATAATTGCAGTTTTGGGGACGTCATCCGGATGGACCGGGATTTGGTGGTATCCCCTAACGAGGTCCACTTTGGAAAAGATGCGGGCCCCGTGTAAGTTCGCTGCAAAGTCCTGGATGTGAGGGACGGGATAGCGGTCCGGGGTGGTGGCGTCATTCAGCCTGCGGTAGTCGCCGCAGGGCCTCCACCCTCTGGTGGCTTTGGGGACCATGT
Source organism: Pristis pectinata (assembly GCF_009764475.1). Taxonomy (NCBI): domain Eukaryota; kingdom Metazoa; phylum Chordata; class Chondrichthyes; order Rhinopristiformes; family Pristidae; genus Pristis; species Pristis pectinata. The sequence continues at coordinate 47,549,117 of NC_067418.1, read as the reverse complement.
GCAGGGGGGAGGCCCAGGGGCTGTCTGACCTGCGAACAATCCCCAGCTCCTCCATGTGACGGAACTCTTCCTTTGCCAGGCGGAGCTTGTCTGGAGGTAATCGCCGTGCTCGGGCATGAAGGGGTGGCCCTGTAGTAATGATGTGGTGTCGTACCCTGTGTTTGGGCCTAGAATTCGTAAACGAAGGTGCCAAAATCGATGGGAATTCGGCTAGGAGCTTGGCGAAATCATCGCCAGAAAGGGAAATGGAGTCCAGGCGCGGGGCTGGTGGGCTGATTTCTCCCAGGGGATAGGTCCGGAGAGTGCTAGAGTGAACTAACCGCTTCCTTCGCAGGTCGACTAACAGGTTGTGGGCCCGAAGGAAATCGGCTCCTAGGAGTGGTCGGGCGACGGTGGCAAGGGTAAAGGTCCAGGTAAAGCGGCTGCCACCAAAGTGTAATTGAAGGGTACGGGTGCCGAAAGACTGTATCGTTGTACCGTTGGCGGCATTGAGTAGAGGACCTGGTGGCCTGTCACAAGTGTCGCGGCCTGTCGGGGGCAAAATACTGACCTCCGCTCCAGTATCAATGAGGAAACGCCGTCTAGATTTCTTGTCCTGAACGAAGAGGAGGCTCTGTCGGCGGCCAGCCGCCGTAGCCATCAGCGGCTGGCCCTGGCGTTTCCCTGAAACCTGCAGGGTGGGCGGCATCGACGGGCCTCCGCACCCCAACTCTGATGGTAGAAGCACAGCTGGTCACCTGTGTCGTCGTCTGCGTTCCTGGGGCGTGGCTGCTCGGTTGCTGGGGCCGGGCGAGGCGGGCGTTGGGCTCGCGGCCTGATGATTTGACTGACGGACGAACCGCTCTCGCGCTTGGCCCTCCACAGGACATCTGCCCGGGTGGCCACCTCACGGGGGTTGCTGAAGTCGGCGTCAGCTAACAACAAGTGGATGTCATTGGGGAGCTGTTCGAGGAAGGCCTGTTCGAACATCAGGCATGGCTTGTGTCCCTCGGCCAATGCCAGCATCTCATTCATTAGGGCGGATGGGGATCTGTCCCCCAGGCCATCCAGATGAAGCAGGCGGGCGGCGCGCTCACGATGGGAGAGGCCGAAGGTCCGGATCAAAAGGTCTTTGAAAGCCGGGTACTTATCTTCCTCCGGAGGCGACTGGATGAAGTCTCCAACCTGGGCGGCTGTCTCCTGGTCCAGAGAGTTAACCACATGGTAGTACTTCGTGGAGTCGGAGGTGATCTGCCGAAGGTGGAATTGCGCTTCGGCCTGGTCAAACCAGACGCTGGGCCGAAGTGTCCAAAAGGTGGGCAGCTTGAGGGCCACTGCGTTGGCTGCTGCGCTGTCGTCCATTTCGCGGGTCCAAAAGCCGTTTGGACCGTCGGGGTCACCAATGTAGCGGTTGCTACCGCGGAATAAAACAAGACTCACTCGGAGGATTGCCAAACAGAACTGGTTTATTTTCCCGCCTTGCGCGGGCCCTTTAAGGGAGAAAACTCCCGCCCAAAAAACCGGCAATGACGTAAGTCCTACGTCATCAGGACTTTCCCGCGCGCGGGTTCTCCCCATCGCTCAGAAAGACGAGGCCCGCCGCCATCTTGGGCCTCGTCGCTCCAACACCGCGCGAGCCGACTGCCGAGCCGGTTCGCCCGACTAGACGGTGAGTCGCCACACAGTGAACATACATTTTTCCAACATGCCCCTATTGCCCATCTCCTCCTATCATCATGATCACAGCCCTGTTCCTTTCTCACTTCAGATTCACAGAACAATCCACTTATGAAGTCCCTTGCATTTTAAGTTTTTGTGACAATCTCCATATGAATAGGTTGAGCAATGCAGGCACAGTTGTATCAATGCTGCCTTAGAACACTCACATGAAGAACCCTCTGGATGTTTGCTCCTCATAGAACTGGAGCTATAAGTGTGACTATCTATGGATTACTGGGGGATAGAATGTCCTTGCCATAACCCTACTTCCAGTCTTCCTTCTTCTGGTACACTCTTCTTGCCTTTGACCTCCCTCTTCTTGCTCTTGGTCATGCTCTTGTCCGAGCAGAATACTAAAGAGACCATTATCGTGCGTAGAACTCAGTGCTTACCCAGCTCTCTACACAAATTCCACCCAGGTATTCTTCTCTTTGATCTACATGTAACAATCTGTAACTGACTCCACAGCAAACTAACAGGTGGATGACAACCCCTTTAAATGATTCAGATAAAGATATGTGGTCCCTGTATCCAATCTTCATGGAAGTAGCAGGACTAAGTTTTAATTTTGTGAGATATTATTTACCATTAGTTTACAAACAATATGGAACCTCCAATCAATCACACAATGCTTTAAAAATGCATTACAGTATTTGCAACTGAATTTCTAGCTTATATTTCATGAGATACTTTATTATAATCAACAGATTAATAACAGATAAAATTTCTGTACCTGAAATACTGGTGCAGAACATTACTTAGTTCTTGAGCCTGTTCCACCACAGTATGTCTTCATGGCTAATTTATAGTCTAAATTTACATGCCAGCCATTTTCCCATGTCCCTTAATTCCTTTGTTTAACTCAAACTGATCAATCTCATATTTAAAATTAGCAATTTGCCTAGCATTAATTGGCATTTGCATAAAAGAATTCCAAATTACCACTACTCTCTGCATATAGAAGTACTTCCCAAATGCATACCTGAAAAACATGCTTCTGATTTTTGCAGCCCTAGTTTCCCCTACTACATTTGGCAGTGTATTCCAGACCATGACCATTCACCATGTGAAAACGATTTTCCATGGGTGACTTTTGGTTCTTTTGTTGGTCATCTTCATTTAATGTCCCCTGCTTTTTGAGCTCTTCACCAATAGGAATAGTTCATGATTTTAAACACATCTATCAGATCTCCTTACAATTTTCTCTGGTTCCAAGGAGAAAAACCCAAGCTTCTCTTTTGGATGCTGCACCCATCCACAGATAAACTTTTGTCTCATGGTTCACTACATGCTGTGTTCTGTTATCTCTGTGCATGAGTCATGGTACAGAAGTACACAGTACAGCACAGTACAGAAATAGGCTCCTTGACCCACCCAGTTTATGCCAACCACCAACTCACACTAGTCCTATACTAATCCCTATTCTTTATTCTCCTCACATTCCCATCAAATTCCTTCAGACTCTACCACTCACCACACACAAAGGGCCAACTTAGCCAATTAGCCTGCCAACCCACATGTCTGGTATGCTGGAGGAAACCTCTTATGGTCACAGGGAGACCATACAAACTCCACACAGACAGCACCCAAGGTCAGGATTGAACCTAGATCTCTGGCGGTGTGAGGCAGAGGCTCTCCCAGCTGCATCATTATGGATCCCAAGTCTCTTTGGCCTTCACTGCGTCCAGTTTTTCATCATTTAGGGAATATTCTGCTCTAATATTTTTAGTTCCAAAGTAGATGACCTCACATTTGTTTACACTGAAATGCAACTGCCATTTGCTTAATCTATTATCTCTTTTGATTTATTACTTCTGTTATACACTGGTTTCTATTTTTGCATCATCTGTAAACCCAGATGTGCAGCTTTTATCCCATCATCTGAGTCATTTATAAATACAGTGAATAATTGTGGATCCACAATGTAACACTACTTACTATATTCTGCCAATTTAACGCCCAGGCCTCTATTCCTATTATTTCCTGCCACTGATCCAATTTCCAGGCCAGGTCAATAATCTACCTGTCATTCCTGAACTTCAACCAGCAATAATTTTGTTGTGAGGGACTTCAGCAAATGCCTCTGGAAATCTATTTAAATACCAACAAAATACATTCCCCTCTTCATTACCTTAGTCATCCCTTCAAAAAATTCAATTTGATCTGTTAGGCATGTTCTACTTCGGGATTTGTTATTCTTTATCATTATTAGGCTGAGTCAATTGGTTCACTGCCAACTGTTATGCCAGTAAATGCTGTCACTTACCAGCAGTTAGGATGAGAAGGTTGGTGGCTCAGAGGAGGCATACTAATTGCTGAGCCACCAACCTGATTTCCCATGGTCACCAGTCCCTCATTGTGGCAAAGAGCTCCCATGAAACTTGGACTTCCCTGGCCTATCTGTCAGTGGACGGCTTCCTCCATTGGTGTTCTAGGTTGAACTTCTAAATGATGAGGATGAACCTGGTTATGTAAAACCTTAGAAAAGCCCTAGTTTAGTCTGGGACAATTCATAAGTGAAACAACAATAAAAATAATCAAAAAATGTTTACTAAAAATTAAATGAATCTCCCAATGGCTTGGTATTTAGGGCAGAAGCATACAGGATTCACATTCATTCCCAGGATTATGCTGAATTAATTGAACTAAGGTCACTGAACTTATGGCACCATAATAATATCTGTATTTTTAGCCTCAGCTGTACTTGCAAAGGTAAAGGTTGCAGAATATTTTTCATTTTTTTCTGGCCACTATCCAATCATCCATTCTGAAAAGCCAGCTTCAGGATAGGCAGGAATCAAGCTCAGCTTTACACAGTCAAAAATGGGTCCCTTATCACTGCTCATACGTAAACAATCCAAAGTTAGCTGAGGTGTAGAAGGGGTTGTGAATGCTGGAAATCCACCTCAGGCACATATTCAGGAAATAAAAAAATATGGAAAAAGAAAAAAAGTTAAATTGGCTGGAAAGCAAGATTGAGCTTCCTTTTATAGACTGGATATAAAAAAGTTGGAATACTGCTGGGATAGGGTTTAAGCTTAACAAGGATCGCCACATTTTTGTTGATGACATCCAGCACAACCTCACTATCACCTCTCCCTGCCTTGCCACCATCTTTGTAGTATTGCTGTCCTGTCCTAAATGAATAAATTAGCTCTAAAGTAAATCTTCAGTCTCTTCCAGAAACTCCACTCCCTAACAAATAGTTCCATTCTCCTCCCTGACTCAGGCTGAATCAGCTCCATCACAGAGATTCACCTCTGCAATTTTGTCTCATTCCATTCCTGCTTGACCTCATCTAGTGCTGAAACCTTCATCCTTACTCTTGTGATTCCAATGCTCACCTGACCAGCTTCTCAGCACCCACTCATGCGAGACTCTAGGGCACATATCCTAAGTCAAGTGCACCCATCACCGCAGTACTTGATACCATCAATAACTTGACTTTAAAATTCCCGTCCTAGTGGTAAAATCCTGCTACCATTCCTCACTCTCTTTCGTAAGAATGACATTCCACCAATTCTGGTTCTTAAGTATCACCCACTTGTTTCAACTACTTGTCTGTGTCTTCAGATATTCAGCTTCCAAACCCTAGAATACTGTACCTCTTGAAACTTCTCCTGTTTCTCAACAGAAGTGCTAAACCAGCATGTTATGCTTAGCATATACTTACTCATGCTGCAGCATTCAACTGGAATTTGTGTAATCGTCTGTATGTTCATTTTAGATAAGTAATGTTTCCTTTATCTCCTTTATGCATGATTCACAATCAGCAGTTCAATAATGCACACCTATTGACCCATTACAGTCCTTAAAGTGCACCTCTCCACTTCACCACACTACTGCATTTCTTTTGTGACAGTGCAGAGGAGGGAGCGTACCCCCATTTTATCTTCATATGAATGAGGTAGAAAGAAAGAGGGATATTCTCTGATCCACAGATACCAGGAGCATGCTCAGAGTAGACTGCTGAAATAACTGCAAGGAGTGAGGCACCTTGCATTTGGGAACAATGATCTCACATCTGTCAAGTTTAATTCTCTGAAACATTAAGGTGTAATTCTCAAATACAGCCATAAAACGGACAGAACTGCAGCATTCACACCTTACAGCATACCTATCACTCAAAGACCTATACAGACATGTATTCCACTATTGCAGCCATTTATCCAGCTACCTCTTGCAATCCTCACTGCCTCAGGCTTTCTCACCAACTCTCACAGTTTAAGGCATAAATTAAACACACACACCAATCCCATTATTGAAGTGATTTCTGTAGGTGCCTTCCTACACTCTTCAATACCTCACCTATTCAGCTATAACCCCAATTCCAAGCAGACATCGCATACACAATCATCACTGAACAGTGACAATCATTTTGTACATTGATATGAACTATCCTCTTTTTCTTGCTGAATAAATTGAATGCAAGAGGCATCTTCCCTGATGAATTGTAAGGTGACCCTTTCAGTCCTGCTCCTTATGGACAGTAAGGTGACATAGGCCATCATCCCATTACAGCTGAGGTTACCATGGATGTATATTAGGAATACAAGTGTCTACAGGCCCTTGAACAAGGCTTCTCTCCTTGGAGCAATGAATGTTTTATTTATTTACATCTGCATATCTACTGGGCATTCCTGCTGATAGTTCTATATTCTCAAAACCAACATGTTGTTTATTTTGGCTCTATCATTGCAAAGACTCAAGAGATACTATCACCTGAGCTTCATTTTCCACACTAGGAGGAAGACACTCTGTCATTCTTCCAGACATCATCATGTTCAACTATGCCCATCATAAAGATGAAACAGGCTGGACTTGTGGTATCCACGTCATGTGGCGGGACACCTGGCACAGGTGGGCTACAGTTAGGCTTGAGGGATTAGGAAGTTAATGTGCCAATTCTGCAGAAAGAAAGATCACACTTCAATTCTGCCTGGAGGTCATGGAATGAGGACTGCAACAGGATGCACATTGGGAAAGCTATAGGTAAATGTATGTGAAAATGTATGGCACGAGAATGATGTCAAGGAGGATTGGGAAATCATCTTCAACCTCTTGCAGGACTTTACATGGATCCAGGTGGACATCATAACATCTAAGCCTTTCTGTTTAGAAGTGCTGTGTTCCTTATGGTAGCCAGTGCTGATACTCCCATAATGTAGCAGCTGATGGAAAAGGTCTTGTTTCCATTAAGTAACATTAAAGAGGCCATCAGAATCTTCCCTCCTCTTCAATGAGACGACTGTTTGATGTCACCTGGAAGCAGACTGCTGTACTTCAAGACCAGAGAAGTGAGACTAAGAACAGATTTCTTTCATCGAGAAACAGATTACTATTTTGTGCAGAGAGATGCCACATGGGAAAAGACTGCTACTACCCAGAAGCAGACCACTATTCTTCGAGAGCATGGACTTGTCAATAGGGAGTGTACTGTTGCTATTAGGGAGGATACTGCTAATATGCAAGAGTTAACTGTCTATACTGGCTGGAGTCTTGAAGCATTAATAGCCAAAGTATATATGAGTTGCCACCTTGACTGCTTTTCTCAATATCGCTGCAATGCCTCAGCTCACTCCAACAAGCTTTCCATTTGTCCCTGAAATCAAGCTAATCTACAGGACAAATGGAAAACGATTCAACCTACAGCATCTTCCAATCCGGAACTGAAGTCACCCCAACTTCAGTCACTGAGCTACAGTACACAGTCAATGTTTGCTAATGCAGACGTTAAGCCAACTTCCAAGTAATTGGCAACACATTTACTGAAACCTATGAGAGAAGTAACATTCACACAACAAATGTCCTCTATCACTCTGCTCCCCCATACAACAACACCCTCTGACATTTCAGATCCTTGATAAAACCCAGGAAAACATGAACTGCTTCCCGTATCTCAGAAGCCACCTTTCAACAATGGCACCATTCAATCCACCATCATTTTCAGTATGTCAACACAGCTATTAGCCATCTGAGGAAAAGAATGTTTGAAGATCAAGACTTCAAACAGCACATAGTCTACTGGGCAGTATTGATACGTGTCTTCCTGTAAACCTCTAACTGAAAGACTACCTACTGCAGACCCCACAAAGCTTTGGTGCTCTTTGCAAAATCCTCCCAAATTCACTGGAAGGATAAGTAAACCAACTTCAGCATCCTCTCTTAGTCCCTATAATTGCACTCAGTCAGCTCTGATGGGCAGATCGTATCTGTTGCATGCCCATCATCAGACTCCTGAAGTAGAAGCTCTACTCTAAGGTCTTCCATGGTAAATAATTATCAGGCAGACACGATTCAAGGATGTTCTCAAAGCCTCCTTGAAAAAGTATAACATCCTCACCAACTGGTGGGAATCCCTAGCCTATGACCACTCAAAATGGAGGAGCATTCAATATGGCAATGAGAATCTTGAGATCATTCACTATAAGCACACAGAAGCTCAGTATATTGCAGGAGCAGTGCACCACCTTGCTACTGTTAGCACCAAACAACAGCTGTTGTTAGCCAGAGAAATGCATTCAGAAATTTTGCTGAGAAGTCATTTTCTGCTTAATCACTCAGTTACTTTTACAATTATCTCAGATTTATCTTCACAATTTTAAGATGCACTCAACTGACAAAAAATAATTTATTACCAGCAAAATACTTATATGGATGGTTGTGGGATATCCTACTCAGACACTTTTTCTGTAGTTGAAAAGAATAAATTTTTGTGCTGATGTCTCACGTTGTACAGATGTTCATAACAGCCTTAATTCATTTTCTGAATTTATCAGTTGTCACAATTTAAAGCTATGTCACAATTGCTAATTTAAATAGAATAGAAACATAAATTGGTACCTTACCTTCCAAAATGCAAAACTGAATTGTAATCATACGTTGTCACCAAGTTATTGGATTCCTTTACTTTAAAGTTATTCTCTGAGCCTGTGAAAATAATTCAAAATATTCTCTTTTCCATTGAATTTTGCACATAATGCTTGATAATACCAGATTTTACAGGATAATTTTATCAAAATATTATTTGGTGACATCACTGGGGCCATATCACAGTCAATGTGGCCACAATATGAAATGATTATTTATATATGGCTTTTATTTGTCTAATTTTATTTATATAACTTTAATAACCTGGTTACTTATTAGATGGTAGAGGAGAAAGTTGAGATAAGCGTATGCACTCTAATTAGAAGACGTCACGTTGTGATCCACAAGATTCAATAACAAGATCATAATTATTTATTGTATTAAGGTCAGGTAGCACAATTGAGCCATATATCCAAGTCTGTTTATGAAGCAAAATTTAGTTGCATAATAGTTAGTATAAACAACAACATGAAATTAAAGACAGATGTTAACAGATGATTTAAACTGTCAGATGGATTTAAACACAATCATGAAGTCTTCCATTCTGGATCAATATAGTTGTCTAGAAATTGAGTCACCTAGCACTGGTTATTCCAGCACTGTGTGAATGAAACTTGTCAACCCAAAGTAAATTGCAATTCTGAGTCAAACATCACAAATTATAAAATTTGACCAGGCACTTCCACTCAGGATCCATATTAGTGTATTCTGACATTTCCCCCGTGTTATTTACATACCTATTTATACCAATCTTAAAAACACAGAAAAATAGGAGTAAGGGTAGGTCAATCAGCCCTTCAAGCCTGCTCTATCATTCAATACAATATTAGGTGGACCTCTATATCAATACCATATTCCAATGCTCTCCCCATACCCTTTCATGCCTTTTGTGTCTAGGAATCTATTCATCTATTTTTAAAAAAAATGAAAACTGACAAACTGCAGATGCTGGAAATCTGAAATAAAAACAGAAAAACATGGAAACACTCAGATCAGGCACCACCTGTGGGGAAAAAGACAGTTACTATTTCACATCAAAGACATTTCTTAAATATATTGAACAACTTGGCCTCTACAGCCTTTTGTGGTAGAGATTCCACAAGTTCACCATTCTCTGAGTGAAGAAGTTTCTCCTGATCTCAGTCCTAAATCTATCCTGATATTGTGACCCCTGGTTTTAAACCCCCATGGTCAGGTGAAACATCCTCCCTGCAGCCAGTCTGTTCAGCCCTATCAGAATGTTATATGTTGTGAAAAGATCTATACTCATTCTTCTAATAGAGATCAGAGATTCTAATAGAGGTCAATACAAGCTTAGTCAATCCAATCACTCCTCACATGATAATCCTACCATCCCAGGAATCAGTCCAATGAACCTTTGTTACACTACCTCTAAGGCAAGTAAATTCTTCATCAGATCGAAACTGCTCACAATAGGTGTCACCTAGCTTCTTTACGATTGTAGTAAGATATTCTTGCTCTTGTGCTTAAAATCTCTTGCAGTTAAGGCAAATATACTATTGAACTGCTTTTTACACCTGCATTTCCTTCCAAAGTTGCTGCCTGACCTGCCAAGTTCCTCCAGCACCTGCATGTTCACTTCAGTAACTGTTGTGGAAAGAAACCCAAATCCTTTGTATGTCAACATTTCCCAATCATCACCATAGAGTCATAGAGCTATATAGCATGGAAAACAGGTCCTTTGACCCAACTCATCCATGCCGACCAAGTTGCCTAACTGAGCAAGTCCCATTTGCCTGTGTTTGGCCCATATTCGTCTAAACCTTTCTTATCCATGTATCTGTACAAATCTCTTTTAAATGTTGTAATTGTACTCTCCACTACCACTTCCTGTGGTAGCTCATTCTACATACACACCACACACTGTGTGGAAAAGCTGCCCCTTAGGTTCCTTTTAAATCCTTCCCCTCTCACTTTAAACCTATGTTCTCTAGATTTGGGCTTCCCTAACCTGGGGGAAAGACTGTGGCTATTCACCTTATCTATGCCCCTCATGATTTTATAAAACTCTATAACGTAATTTAAATAATACTGCTTTTCTGTTTTTCCCTCTAAAGTGGATGACTTCACATTTGTCCATGGTATACTGCATATGCAACATATTTGCCCACTCACTCAACTTTTCTAAACCACATTGAGTCTTTTTGCATTCTTCTCACAACCTCATTCAGTTTTATATCATCAGCAAACTCAGAAATACTACATATTTTTCTCCTCATCTAAATCATATATATGTATTTTGTGAACAGCTGGAACTAAAGCACTGGTCCCTGAGGTTTTCTATTAATAGTCACCACTTGCCAATCAGTTTCTCATGTTTTCCCTCTGCTAACCGATTTTCAATCCATGCCAGTATATTGCCATCCATCCCGTGTGCTTTAACTTTGCACATGTAAATTCCTTTTGGGAATCCACCTTCCGAAAATCCAAATTTATCACTCCTTATCTATGCCAGTAGTTACATTCTCAAATATCTCTAGTAAGTTTATGAAACATGATCTACCTTTCATAAATCCACGCTGATGTTGTCAAATCCTGCTGATATTTTCTAAGTATCCTGTTAGCAATATTTATTTTATAACAGACTGACTCCAGCATTTTCCCTATGATTGATGTTAGGCTAACAGTTCTATAGTTCTGTTTTTTCTCTCTCCGTTTTTTTTAAAATTTGGGGTTATATTTGTTACCCTTCAATCTGCAGGAACTGTTTAATAACCTATACAATTTTGAAAGATGACAACAATTCACAATATCCATGGTTAAAATTTTAGTATTCAAGTAGGCAGATTATCAGACCCTGGGATTTATCAACTTTCAGTTCCATTAATTCCTCCAGCAGTTTTCTTTACTATCAATGATAATTTCTTATAATTCCAACTTTTCATTAGACTCTTAGTTCCCTAACAATTCTGGATTTGTTATTTGTGAACTTTTCCAAACTGCTCTACAATGTCTTTGTTCTCCATTATAAATTCTCCCATCTCTGACTGTAAAGGACCTACATTTTTCCGCTAATTTTTTCCTTGTAACATACTTGTAGAAGCTTTTTATGCTCCTTGCAGGTTTACTCTTGCACTTTATTTTTGCTTCCTTAATCAATCCCAGATTAACTAACCCTTTTTCATTACATGGTATCCAATCTAGGATAGCCTGTTCCTTAGTTGAATTTTTAACATATTGGTCTAAAAAAGTCCACTGAACCAATACATTTTCCACAGTATTATTGCCAATTTGGTTTGATTTGTCTATGTGTTGATTAAGGTCATCCATGATTACTATGGTACACTTGTTTCATGCATCTGTAATTTCCTGTTTGATAGCATTTCCTACATTACAACTCCTGGCTTCAGGCCTATAGACACATCCCACCAATGTCCGCTGTCCCTTCCTTCTTAGCTTCATCCAGACTATTCTACATCTTGAATTTTTTCAGCCAATATCTTTTCTATTGCTCTGATTTCAATATTTACTAAAAATGCCATCTCCTTTTGAATTTTGCTTGTCCTTTATAAATAGTTAATAGTCTTGGATAATCAGGTCCTAGTCTTGGTCATTTTGCAGCCAAGGAAATTGTATTGCAACCATTTACATCTATTTGCATGGTTAATTCTTCTCCCTTATTACAAATGTTTTGGGCATTCAGATGCAGCACCCTCATATTTGTCTTTTTGACATATTTAGATATCTTGGCATTTCTTTTGCATTATGGCTTTTTAACATTTTTTTTCTTACTCGGACCCTATTTGTAAGTGTAGTCCCTTCTTGACACATTTTGTTTATCTTCAACTGAATTGCTTTCTTTCACTGCTTCCTTGTTTATTTTTAGCATAGATTTATCTCCACTGAGATCCTCCTCACCTTTATTTAGTTTAAAGCTCCTAACCCCCTACATCCCAACCCCTTCCTCAATCCTACCAAACACTGGCGGTGGCACATTGGTTAAGTTACATTAGTAACCCTGAGACCTAGACTAATCATCCAAAGATACAAGTTTCAATCCCACCTTGACAGCTGTAGAATTTAAATTTAGATAAGAATCTGGAACTGAAATAATAACAGCTGGTCTTAATGATGACAACAAAACTAGTGGATGGCTGTGAAAACCCATCTGGTTCACTTACTTTATGATCTTCAGGACAGTTAATCTGTGATCCTTACGCAGTCTGGCCTCTACTACTCTAGATCTACAACAATGTGATTGAGTCTAAAGTGCCTTTTGAAATGGCCAAGCAAGTCACTCTGTTCAGGGGTAATTAATAATGGGCAATAAATGCTGGTCTTGCTAGTAATGCCCATATCACAAAATAAATTCAAACTTACTGCCTCCCCCCAGTCTCCTTCTCTTAATCCCTTCTCCCAAATGTCTACCTCTCACATCTCCCATTCCCTCACTCTCTTCTTCTCACGCCACTCATCCTCCCCTTATCCCCCACCATTCTCTCTCTGCTGGAAGTCTTGTCTCTCATCTTCCTTTTCCACATTCTCACTCTTTCTTACTAACTCTATCCCTAGAACATCACTTCCTAACTCTCCAGTCTGTTTTGCTCTCACAGGTGTTTCTGCTGTCATTCAGATCAAGTTACTATAGAGTCATATAGTAATACAGCAAGGAAACAGATCCTTCAGCCCAACTTGTCCATGCTGACCATGGTGCCCACCAAGCTAGTCCCACTTGCCTGCATTTGGCCCGTATCCCTCTAAACCCCTCCTATCCATGTACTTATCTAAGTCTCTTTTAAATATCATTATTAGAACATAGAACAATTACAGCACAATTCAGGCCCTTCAGCCCACAAAGCTGTGCCGAACATGTCCCTACCCTAGAAATTACTAGGCTTACCCACAGCCCTCTATTTTTCTCAGCTCCATGTACCTATCCAACAGTCTCTTAAAAGACCCTATCGTATCCGCCTCCACCACCGTTGCCGGCAACCCATTCCACGCAGTCACCACTGAGTAAAAAACTTACCTCTGACATCTCCTCTATATCTACTCCCCAGCACCTTAAACCTGTGTCCTCTTGTGGCCACCATTTCAGCCCAGGGGAAAAGCCTCTGACTATCTACCTGATCAATACCTCCCATCATCTTATACACCTCTATCAGGTCCCCCCTCATCCTCCGTTGCTCCAAGGAGAAAAGGCCGAGTTCCCTCAACCTACTTTCATAAGGCATGCTCTGCATTCCAGGCAGCATCCTTGTAAATCTCCTCTGCACCCTTTCTATGGCTTCCACATCCTTCCTGTAGTGAGGCGACCAGAACTGAGCACAGTACTCCAAGTGGGGTCTGACCAGGGACCTATATAGCTGCAACAATACCTCTCGGCTCCTAAATTCAATTCCCCGATTGATGAAGGACAATACACCATATGCCTTCTTAACCACAGAGTCAACCTGTGCAGTCGCTTTGAGCGTCCTATGGACTCGGACCCCAAGATCCCTCTGATCCTCCACACTGCCAAGAGCCCTACCATTTAGACTATACTCTGCCATCATATTTGACCTACCAAAATGAACCACTTCACACTTATCTGGGTTGAACTGCATCTGCCACTTCTCAGCCCAACTTTGCATCCTATCTATGTCCCTCTGTAACCTCTGACAGCCCTCCAAACTATCCACAACACCCCCAACCTTTGTGTCATCCGCAAACTTACTAACCCACCCCTCCACTGCTTCATCCAGCTCGTTTATAAAAATCACAAAGAGATAAAAATCACAAAGAGAACAAAATCACAAACATTGTACCCGCCTCAACCACTTCCTCTGGCAGCTCATTCCATATACATACCACCCTCTACATGAAGAAATTGCCCCTCAGGTCCCTTTTAAATCTTTCATCTCTCACCTTAAACCTATGCCCTCTATTTTTTAGTTCCCTTTCCCTGGGAAAAAAGACTGAGTGCATTCACCCTATCTACACTCCTCATGATTTTATACACCTCTGTAAGGTCACCCCTCAATCTCCTAGCCTGCCCAACCTCTCCTCGTAACTCAGTCCTGACAGCATCCTCATAAATCTTCTCAGCACTCTTTCCAGTTTAACGATGTCTTTCCTATAACAGGGCAACCGAAACTGTGCACAACACTCCAAGTGCGGTCTCACCAAGATCTTGTACAACTGCAACATAACATCACAGCTCCTATACTCCATGCCCTGGTTGATGAAGGCCAGCATGCCAAAAGCCTTCTTCACCATCCTGTCTAACTGTGATGCCGCTTTCAGTGAACTATGTACTTGTACTCCTAGGTCCCTCTGTTCCACAACACTCCCCAGAGACTGACCATTCGTTATACATGTCCTATCCTGGTTTGATCTCCCAAAATGCAATACCTCACATTTATCTGGATTAAAAGCCACTTCTCAATCCTCAGCCCACACATTGTACCTAGCTAATCAAGATCCCCCTGTAATTTTTAATAACCTTCTTCACTGACTATGATACGTATTTTATATCATCCGCAAACTTACTAACCATGCCTTGCACATTCACATCTAAAGAGTTTGTATAAATAATGAACAACAAAAGTCCCAGCACTGACCCCTGTGGCACACAACTAGTCACTGGCCTCCAGTCTAAGAAACAACCTTCACCCATCACTCTCTTCCTATCATAGAGCTAATTATGAATCCAATTAGCTATCTCTCCCTGAATCCCATGTGATCTATCCTTCCAGACTAGCCTGCCACGCAGGACCTTGTCAAAGATCTTGCTAAAGTCCATATGGATAGCATCCTGTGCCCTACTCTCATCTATCCCCTCGGAAGAAACTAAGAAAATTGTCAGACATGATTTCCCCATGCACAAAGCCATGCTGAATATCCGTAATTAGACACTGCCTATCCAAATGTTGATAGATCCTGTCAGAGCTTTTATATTCAATCCTGGACTTTAGTAAGACAGGTTGTAAATTAAAACTACCTCTGTCATTAAGGCAGCAGGAAGGCTGCAAGGTCCAACATTCAGGGGAGTCTGGGGACTGAGCTCAATATTTGGAGAGTCTGGGGTCACTGGCAGTGTGCTAGCCTGTAATTGTTTTTGCAAATTGGTAGTTCTGAGTTTAACACATTAAAAAAGTATTGTGATAATTTACTATTGCATTAATCACATGCAGTGTCAACAGTTATTAACAGACAGCCCTTATATGCTATATATGACCTCAAGATATCCCAAAGCACTTTACAGCCAAGTAAGTACTTTTCAAGTTTGCCACCATTGTAATGTGGGAAATGCATTAATTAATTTATACCTAAGTACCACAGACAACAATGCAATGACAAGATAATCTACCTGGATGAAAATTGGCCAGACCTCAAAGAAATCCAGTAATCTTCTTTGAAATAGTGCCATGGAAACTTTCCATCCACCTGAGGACAGATATAGCCTCTGTTCAACAACTCATCTGAAAGGCAACACATTTGACAGTGCACCTCTCCTTTGATACTGAAAATCAAAAAACTGCAGATGTTGGAAAACTGACATAGAAATAAAAAATGATGAAAATACTAAGCAGGTCATCTGTATCTCTCTTTCTATGACAAAAGGGTCTTCAACTGAAAGATTAACTTTTTCTCTTGCCAAGGTGCTGCCTTTTATTTCTTGTTTACTCCAGTATTGTTATATCACTTCATTCTTTGTCCACAGATTCTTAACTTCACATTTAATTTGGCTTTGTTTGGATTCTACAATCTTCTTACTTTCCCCATACAACATATGCAAACAATGAAACATTTCAAAATTGCAGTCCTGTAAAATTAAACATTTTTTGACTTGATGGGACCGTTCACAACTGGCTACATTGTTTTAAGTGGCCTATAGACTTTTAATAACAAATAGCATGCATAACTCCAGCTCTTCCTGCCCATCTTTGTCAGTTCTTGTTGGCACGATTCACTTGGATGGGAGTTTCAAAGTGCTTAGTTGATTGGAACCCTGGAAAAGGCTGGAAAACTTGTCCCTTATACATTTGGTAAGCACAAACTCAATGTACTATAGTTCTGTTACTGAAAAAAACTCTCTGTAAACTCATTAATCTTACCTTTTTCAATGTTCTCCATTTTGACTTCCACATGGTCATCACGATCAGTTCGAGAACTTTCATGATAAAAACCAAGTGCATGCATCAACTGATGCTGTATTATACCAACATCCATACAATGGGGTTTTTGCAGTGATATTTCTTGTGCTTTTTGTTTTCCTGCTCCTACATATGACCAGCATCTAGAAAAACATGTTTAAAAATAATTACCAAAACTCTTTCATGTAAGTGTACTAAATTGATAGCTAACTCTAGTTCTTTATCAACCCTCCCGACTCATCATTCATATGTCAGAAAGCCATTGTGCCAAATCTTGCCAACAGTGGTGAGAACCACCTGCCATTGGCCATTTGAACAGATGAGTGTCGGACTTACATACATGCTGATATCACAGCTATGCCTTCTGTCAAAGCATGTCAAGGGTGTTTCAGGAACAGTGTGTCTTCATTAGTGGAGCACAATAGCTATTCAGACCTCGATGTCCAACTTCAAGAAGCACAGGACCAGCAAGGTCAGCTCAACATCCAGGCTGGGTTATCGGAACCACTGGCAGCAGTAGACACAGCAACATTTAGCCCATTCTATCTTAGATGGACTGCAATTGGCACAAATTAAAAACAGGCACTGAACTCTAGGTTACAGTTAAGGACATTACCTGAGAACCAATGTTGGAAGAAAAATGAAATTATGAGGGAGGACAGCAGTTGTATGTCCTAGCATGTCAATGAAATATTCCCAGGGTCAGGCATTCAATAGAGTTTGCATCTACTGTGACGTAGATCATAAAGCTGCCGTTAAGACCACACCAGCACAATCAATTCCCACCAGTGATAGTGTACTCCCAGTTGTCAGATTCCTGCTCTTGCAGACAAGTAAGCTTCTTCTAAATTATGGTTAAGTCAAACTCTGACTAAATCAGACTAAATCATAAAATTAGTTACATCACAAGAGACTATTCAGCCTATTGCATCCCTACCAGCTATATGTAAGTGCAGTCCAGTAAGTTCTTCTGTCCTCTCCCCAAAGCCTTGCAAATTCTTTCTTTACAGATAATTATTCAGTTCCCCTTTGAAAGCTACAGTTGGATTTGCCTTCATTTCTACCCCCATAGTGCATTCCAGCTCCTCACTTTACACTGCATAAAAAAGTTGTTCCTCAAATTACATATGGTTCTTTTGCCAAAATCTTCATTCTACTAGTTTTTGATCCCTCTGGCAATGGGAACACTTCCTCTCTATGTACTCTGCTTTTTCACTTCTACCCAGTCTATAATATTCACAATTTTGATAACCTCTATCAATTCTTCTCAAAACCTCTTCTGTTACCAGGATAATGAACCCAGTATCTCCAGATAGCTAAAGTCCCTTGTAGATGGAATGATTTTGGTAAATTTCTTCTGTACCCTCACTAGAGCTTTTACATCTTTCCTAAAGTCTGTCATCATGACCCTTTGTTAATATTCATTTTTGGGACCTGGGCATCACAGACAAGGCCAGCATTTATTGCCATCCCTAGCTGCCTTTGAGGAGGTGTTGGTGAGCTGCCTTCTTATTTTACATTTATAACACAGAAGGTAATCATTCGGCTGCTGGAATCCATGCCGAATGGTAGGGAGCAACCCCGTTAGTCCCATTCCTCCTCTCCTGGTTTGCCTTGTACCCAGAGCACCCAAAGGAAACCCATGTGGTCACAGAGAAAGTGTGAAAACTTTGCAGACACAATTTGGGGTCCAGGAGCTGTGAGGAAGCAGCACTAACTGTTGTGACAATGCTGCAGTCCTTCTGGTGAAAGTACTCTCACAATGCTGTTAGGTAGGAAGTTCCACATTTAGACCCAGTGACAATGAAGGACCAGTGGTATACTTCCAAGTTAAGATGGTGTCTGATCAGGAGGAAACCTGCAGGTGGTGGTATTCCTGATCATCCTGTGGCCCTTGTCCTTTTTGTTTGTAGAAGTTGTGAATTTGGGAGGTGCTGTTCAAGTAGCCTGGGTGAGTAACTGAAGTGCATTTTGTACACATCACCATGGTGCAGGAAATGTATGTATGTGGTGGTGCTTGGGTTGCCAATCTAGCAGTCAACTTGTGTCATTAACTCTTTCCCTTTCTACAGATGCTGCCTGAGCTGCCGGGTATTTCCAGCATTTTGTATTTTGTTTCAGATTTCCAGCATCTACAGTTTTATTAATTATCATTGAGTAGGTCATTGATAGGTAAGTGGCAATGATAGCATTATCATTGATACCTTACATCATTTTGCTGATGATTAAGAAGACTACTTGGCCGGTAACTAGCTGGATTAAAGTTGTGCTGCATCTTTTAACATGACAACAATGGGCAAATTTCCACACTGTTGGGTAGATGCCAGTGTTGTAACTGTACTGGAACAACTTGGTTAAAGCCCACCTAGTTCCAGAGCACACGTCTTCATTACTGAAGCTGGAATCTTGCCCCAAACCTTTATTTGTATCCAGAACTCTCTGCTATTTTCTGGTTATCATGTGGCATGAACTGAATTTTCTGGACGCTAGCGGACCATCTGTTTGGCATTTCTGGCTGAACGTGGTTGCAAATGCTTCAGCCTTACAACCACATGCTGGACTTAACAATCACATGTTAGACTTAACAATCCAGTTGTGACCGAACCAGTGTTTTATAAATGTTCATCAAATCAACGTATATTGTTTATTACTAGGGGAAATGAATACAAAACTAGGGAGGTTATCCTTCAGTTATATAGACCACATTTAAATACTGTATTGGCTCCTTATTTAAGGATGTAAATGCTTTGGTAGCAGTTCAAAAAGGATCCACTAAATTAATGTTTAGAATGACTGTGATGTCTTTTCAGCAGGCTAGATTTGTAGCCCCTCAAGTTTAAGAGTGAAAAGTGACTTGATTGAAACAAACAAGACCCTGAGGGTCTGACAGAGTGAATGTGGTGAGAATATTTTCCCTGATATGAAAATCTAGTTCTAGGGGGTCACTGTTAAAAATATGGGGTCACCCATTTAAAGCTGCTTGTTCACAGTAGTTGGGGGGAGCACTTAAGAGATAGCCATGTCAATTTCTAAAGCAAATCTCTTAAGTGGCGAGCAGCTGCATTTGCAGCAAGCCCCACAGCTTAAGCTATTGCACAAAGTTTTTCTCCAGCATTGTAAAATATAAAGTTGTACATCCAGTGAAATTCTTTTTCGTGGTAGTTTAGGTTTCCAACTCACACTTAAACTTGCTGGCCCTGTTTCAGACATATTGAGGGTAAATAATATGGAAAACACTTAAAATAAACCTGCTATACAGCAAAATGAACCCACCGTGCTAAAAAGAAGTCATATTATCTGAGCATACATCAAGACATACGAGTTGAAAAATTGACAAAATTTGTTGTTTCTTTCGCATTATTTACTTAATTTTTTGTCTTCCCCCTCCCTGTCTTCCACCTCCCACCCCCTCCACCCCACATAAATTATGTAAGAGTACAGTTTATTCTGTATCTCAGAATTTTGGGTGGTGACCTATGAATTCCATTAACGTTGAACTTCCGAAGCAGAACGGCCATAGCATGGAGGTCACCCGCATGTGAATATAAGTCTTTCTAATTTATGTCATTTTTCTATAATGTACCAGTTTAATCTTGGTCAACTAATTGTCTCATCCCTGTTCTGTTATAAATTTTAAATGCTAATTACTTATAGCTGTGAGACAATCAATTATGCTAACACCCTAGAGATAAAAAGACTCACATTTGTTTTACATTTTAAAAGTTGGGCTTTGAAAATAAAGCCTCTGAGGAAAAGGGAGAATTAAAAATAAGTATGAAGTGTAAAGATAGTTGAAATTTAAAGGCTTGTACCATAAGAAAAAAGCATGGGGAAGAATGTACTCAAGTAAACAAAGGACACTACATTTAACACACGAAGCGCTGGAGGAACTCGGTAGGTGGTTCTCCACCTCTTCCCTGCACCTTTTCATACTGGCTATCTCCCCTCTTCCTTTCAGTCCGGATGAAGGGTCTTGACCCGAAATGTCAACTGTCCATTTCCTTCCATAGTAGCTGCCTGACCTGCCGAGTTCCTCCAGCACATTGTGTGTTGCTCCAGATTCCAGCATCTGCAGTCTCTTGTGTCTCGACACTACATTTATTCATGTTTTTTTGAAATATTGAAGTCTGAACAGATTTTTATATTAAAAAGCTTATTTTAAACATCAAGTGTTTTAGCTACTAAGAAAAAAATAGCATTTAATTTCTTTCTGTATGTTCAATAATGTGATTGGAACATCCACTTTTTTACTAGAAGATTTTGGTCATTCCCATTTCTTTTGCCTTTGAACTTCTTGGTGATTTCTCATTAGCACTTTTCTAACCATCCCTTTACTTTTAATCAGTGTATTTGTTTTGTCTTCATTTCTTGACTTTCTCCTGAGCCAATCAATAAAATGTGACAGAAAAAAATATGATGTTGTAGGCAGGAAGTTACACCATAAGAAGTATATTTAAAAGGAAAAATGTTTATTTTTCTCAATAACTATTTTTGTCTCCTTTTATGCTATATACAGCTGAGAATGAGATGATTATCTTTCAATATTTCCTTAAGATGTTTGCTAAACAAATAGGTCATAAACTGATCAATCTGAATTCATAATATGAATTATATATGTGTATATATAATACATAGATGTATATACTTACCCTATCCCATCAATTGTGTATATATAATACATAGATGTATATACTTACCCTATCCCATCAATAAACTGAAGATAGGTCATCTCTCTTGATCTGTATTTAAACCTGATGCATGTCAAAGACTCAAACTCGGATAAAGCAGTAATTATTAATGCTCTCTGGGCTCTCCCTGTGGAAGAACAGCCAATACACATTTTAATAATTAAAACATCTTTACATATGAATATTTTGCAGATATGAAGACAGATATACCAATAATGTTACTACTCAATTACTATAAAGTTAAAAACTGGAACAAATGTGGTTTAGACCAATTTTAGGCAGTGTTCCGGTCATACCAAAGCTGTAGTTATGCACTGGTAACCAACAACTTTGCCCAACTTAATGGACTTTACAGTGACAGAATTTCCAAGTCAGGTGAATATATCTTGGGAATGTTTAGATTTCTGCAATAAAACACTGGTTTCCAAAATGTTGAGATATGCTCTCATTTGACTTTTACTGTACAAAATTCTTCTTAAAGTGGACAAGCTGAAGGAGTACCAACTAGGTGACACACACCATGACCATTCAGCTGCAGGGTAATGTTACATTTGGAAATTAGATCCTCTATAATGAGTCCAATTGAAGCAACTTTTGGGGCCATTCATGACCAATCAGAATTCCCATAGAAAGTCTCAGATCAGAAATTGACAACTTCTGTCACTTCTACGCCACTCGGAAGTAAGAGGGTAAGTTTAAATGCATGTCAATGGGATCCATCAGGCCAAGGTCTCAGCAGAATTGCAATTAGATGGGAAGAGTACAGCATTTTGTCTTTTAATCTATTGAGCAACTCTATAAAAATTTTTTGACCCAAAATGCCAACAATTCCTCCCCCTCCCTCCAAATGAGGTGACCAAAACTGCATACAGTACTACAAATGTGGCCTAACCAAGGTTTCTTCCCAAAACAGCAATGCTAAAACAACAAAGTAGCCTAGATGAAGTCTAACCAAGACACTGTGACCTAGAACTATACTGTGTAGTGCCACACTTTGTGCACTGTGCTAATCAATTCAATAAAAAAAATCAACCCACAATGCTGTTAAGGAAGGAGTTCCAGGATTTAGATTCAGGTACAGTGGCGCATCACTTGGAGGAAAACCTGTTGTTCTTCTTAGTGGCAGAGATTGTGGGTTTGGTAGGTGCTATTAAAGTAGTCCATGTGAGTAATTGCAATACATTTTGAAGACCGTACATGTGGTGGTCTGTTGGGCCAGCAAAGGCTACAGGGAATAAGAAAAAAAAGTGAAGCTGAGATCAAGTTCACATCAGTCATGATCTTACTAAATGGCAGAGCAGACTCAAGGAGACATATGGCCTACTTTTTTGTATGTTCTTAAGAAGAGATGTATCTTTAATCAGCACTTCAAAATGAAGATGGCTACAAATTCTTCAGCCTTATCTTTGGCATCATCATCTTTGCCAGTGGAGATGTTCTTGGAATTGCCGCCTCCCTTTAATTGCTTTCGACCGCCATGAATCACAATTGGATGTGGCACAGGAAGTATTTTAATTTGATCAAAACTAAAAACAGAAAATGCTCAGCTAGTCAGGAGAAAGAAACTAATCTGTTGGTTTTGGCTCACAATCATCTTTGGCATGCTGCTTTTGCTGTTTAGCATGTACATAATAGCTTTGTCTGATTTGCACCTCATTTTAGGTATACAATGCTCCCAGCACATCCTTCTTTAGTCCTCACTGAACTAGATGTGCTGAGTTCATAGCAATGGCAGAACGATGGATATACCAGGCCCTTAAGTTACAGATTATGGCATAAGAGACTTCTGCTGTTGATGACCTAGAGTGACTTATGAAAATCCAGTTTTGGACTCATGAATTCTAAATTTCCCTTTTTTTTTAGCATGATGGTAATGCCATTTAACACTATGCACAGCATCACTGGAATAAAGTCACAATTTTCTCCACAAGGACTATGCATTGTCACTTCAGTTTATAATGTCATGGATGTACAGTATATGTTCAGACTGATGAGGAAGAATGTCTAGTAGGCTTATCCCTTGTGATTTGCTACAGTCTCTCTGCAATATCCTTCAATACATGTCTAACTCAATCAGTGGTGTTCTTCCCAAGCCACTCTTGATAACTGAGATTGAAGTCTCCCACCCAAAATGTACTTGATCCCCTCGATATGTGCAGTGCCTCCTCCAAACAGAGGTCTTTTTGTTCTTTGATGGCCCCTTAAAAATGTGAATCACTTCTCATATCTACTCCTCAACATTGATAGCCGATGGTGAAATTCACCATTATCAGCACAGCCTTTGACCAATTAAGAAAAAAGGTTCTAAAGCCAAGACCCCAGCCTAACAGTGAACCCATGATCTACTGGACAGCAGTGACCCTGCCTTATGCACTTGTGATTTGGACAACCTACAGTATGCACCTCAATGCACTAGAAACCAATGTCATCCTCCAAGGCCAACATCCCCAGCATTGAAGATCATTCAGTTTACTCCATTAGGTAGGATTATCAAGTGGACTGAAGATTCACAAATGTGCTCAAGGCTCCCGTGAAAAAATGCAACATCTCCAATGACTCCTGGGAATATCTGGCTTATGACTGCTCAAAGCACAGAAGGATCACTCAAGTCCATGCATCAGATGGACAGTGGAAGGAGCACCTAAACTCATAAACCACCAACCCAGCTACCCTGTCAGGCACGTCTTGCCCATTTGTGGAAGGGTCTGCTGTTCCCACATGGGTCTCATTGGTCACCTGTGATCTCACAAGACCACAGTGGAAGTAAGCCATTCTTCATCCCAAGGGACTGCCTAAGAAGAGGACATTTCCTTCAACTGATGTCTAGCCAAAGTCAGAAAGTTTTCAATTATCAAATACAATTCAAGGCTCGCAAGTTGCCTTTGGCAAGATCCTAAACAGCGAGGCCCATCCTGCTATTGTGGCACAACACAATTTCATCACGTTGGATCTTACACTGGCTGACTGGTTAAGGAGGCATTTTAGGGCCTGCCAGGTGATCCATTTCTCCTTTACCTCACAGAAGGTAGCTAAGTTTCCCTAACAGTCATGGTAACCCCATTGTCATCATCTACAACTTCTATTTGTCACAACTCCTCTTGGGTGATTGCAGTGATATTGCTGGCAACTTTTATTGTTACACAGAAGCTTAGGTGTAACTTCAAGCTTTTTTTTTGCAGTGCTGGGTAAATGCAGGTGGTGTGTGATGTCTGCTGTTTGCCATTTCCTTTCTCCTTGTTGCTCTCTTTAAGTCTGATGGTGCTATTCCATTGAGGATGTGCAAGCTGCTGACATTCACAGCAGTAAGGCAGCTATGCTTCTGCAGGCATTCAGAACCAGATCAATACTTTTGCATGAGTATAGAATGCTTGTATTGAAAAAGGATTCTGTTAACTGTACTTGTTCATTTTCTGGGATTTGTGCATTGTTGACAAACCCAGTATTTATTGCCCATCCCTAATTACCCTTAAAAAGGTGTGGTGGGTCACCTATTTGAACAAATGTAGTCTTTCTAGCAAAGATAGATCTATTGTACTGTTGGGTAGAAAGTTCCAGGATTTGCATCTAGTGCCAGTGAAGCAATGGCAATCCATTCCAAGTCAGGAAGGTGGGAGGATTGGAAGGCAATACGCAGGTGGTAATGTTTTCATGCGCCACTTTCCTTACTCAGTTTGGGAATAGAGGTTACAAGTATGGGAGGCTTTGGAGTAGTCTAAATAAGTGGTGTATTTTGTAGATAGTATATCCTGCAGTTACTTTGTGCTGGCAGGAGACAAATTGAATGTTTAGAGTTCTGGATGGGGTGCCAATCAAGTAAGCTGCTTTGAGGACATTGAGCTTCTTGAGTGTTGCTGGAATTGCATTCAACCTGGCATGTGAAAAGTGTTCCACCACACACCTGATTTGCCCCTTGTAGATGGTGGAGAGGCTTTGAGGTTGGCAAGAGGCAAGTCACTGCTCAATTTCCAACCTGCTTTTGTATTCAGTCTGTATGTGGCAGGGTGGCAAGTCCAGTTTATTTTCTGGTCAATGGTGACTCTCACCACAACACCCACCCCCAAACCAACCAAATCAGGATACTGTGGTAGGGGATACAGTGATGGTCATGCCACTGAACATCAAGTATAGATGGTAGCCTCTCTTTATGGAGATGGTTATTACCTGGTACTTTTGTAGCACAAGTGTTATTTCTTATTTATCAACTCCTTTCCGACTGTGTTCTATTGTGCCACCATTTCTGGTGAGTTACCTTTCTTGTAGGATACAATGCAGAGATGAATACAGTTGGGACAATAGCTACATTCGCAGCTTCATATGTTGAAGCTATGTCCAGTCAGTCTGTTGCTTAACTAGTTACTTTAGAGATCAGTCACCATTTGCACAGAACTGTGAGTGACTGGGCAAAAAGTCAACTTTGCCACATCCAAATGTTGAGCCAGGTTCAGTGCCTCGTGGTCCACCTGGTCTGGTACAACCGATTGGCTTGATAAGCCCTTTCAGAGGGTACTAAGGAATCAATTACATCATTTCCAACTATATGGCAGAGATGTTAATATTCACCAAGTCTCATGTTGACCAAATTTTGAATACCCCTAGATTATCATCTATTCCTGGGAATTGAGAAACTGCAGTTACTAACCTAAAATAAAAACAGAACATGCTGGAAACACTCACTGATCTGCTGAAAATTTCTAGCATTTTCTGTTTTGGATCCATTCCTAAGAATCTGCTTTCAGGAAGAAAGCTTTTTTTGCATCTTCATTTTTCCTCAACCCTTACTTAATTGAAAGCAAAGTCCTCAAACTCCAAAAGATCTTGTGTGGTGCTGTGTATTTTAGCATTCATGTTAAATATTGGCAAAATTAACAATAACAGCATTGAGTGTACTTTTATCATTTAAAATTATACAAAAGTAGTTATACAAACAGTAAGGTGACAAATTTAAGGTACTTACCGTAATTTGATTTGAAAGCGTAAGGTATATAAACATTCTTATTTTGTAAGAAAGGCCATAAGCAACTCTTGTGACCAGCCAAACAAATCGTATTTGGGTGTTCCCGATAATCACCAATTATAATGTCATGCAAGGCACTAACATTTACTGGAAAAACAGAAAGTGAAAATTAAAATATCAGGCAAGGCATATTTAATGCTGTTAAACATTAGTTACTGAAAAAGAGCTTTCAAGTTAATTGTTTGCAGGATTTTTATATTATTGTTTCATGTGTATAAAATAAATACCACTGTTACCATTATCTTCATGGCATATTTAATTTGAATCATGAGAAAATTACAGCTCAATTTTTTCACTAGGAGAAAATGGCAACCTTCCAAGCCTGCATTACTCAGAGGCTAATATTCCTCTTTTGGCATTTTTTGCATTGAGGGAGCTGCTTCTGTTATACGTTTTGATATCATGAAGCTTAACAAAGAGACTTAAAAACAAAATTAATTCCTTTAAGGAGCACCATTTCAAATAATTTAAAAGAAAGGGAAAAGCAGATGGTAATTTGAACAATGGTTAAATAGATGGAATGTTGCAAACTGTGTACTTGAGTTTTGTCACCTTTATGTTCACTGGGCTCAAATGATAAAGTAACATTTAAAGTGACAAAATGCTAGAAACATACAACAGATAAGACAACATCTATGAAAAGAGAAACAGTTAATATTTCAGGTCAAAGACCCTACAAAACTAGAAAAGTGAGAAAACAAGTTAGTTTTAAGTTGCAGAGAGGGTGAGGAATGGATGGATAGGGCAAGGGGAATACATCTCAGATAGGGCAAGGCCAGGATTGCTGTGGTGATCAATTATAATTCTCTATCCCTTTCCCACTCTGATCCGTGTGCAATTTTCTGCACTGTTCTAATGAGGCCTGATGTGAGCCCAAGGAACAGCACCCCATCTACCACCTTGGCACATTGCTGCCTTCAGGATTTAATATCAAATTAAACAATTTAAGACAACGTATTTTCTTCCTTTGTAGAAGATCCATCTCTAAAATTATTTCAGTTTTTCTCTCTCCACTGGACTGCTTTGTCCTTGGTGATGTTGAGCTGCTTCATGGTTTGAAGATCCATTCATCTGGGCAAGTGCATTGCATCATATTCCTGACATATGACTTTTATAGAATGGAAAGTCTTTGGGGTGTTAGTAGCTGAATCACTTGCCATAGGGTATTCAGTCTCTGACCTGCTCTTGTAGCTACAGTATTTATGGAGTTTGTCCAGTTGAATTTCTGGTTAAAGGTAACCCCCATGATGTTATAAGTGAAGGACTGAATGGTAATATCAATAAATAACAAGGATAGCTAGCCAAAGCTTTTCATTAGAGACAGTTAGTATCAGACAAAACTAACTGTCTGATAGTTTTGTGGCACAAGTTATTGTCCCATGCCTGTTACATTGTCCAGGTCTAGCTGAAAGCAGGCACGGACTTCTTCATTTGCTGAGGTGGCATGAATGGAATGGGATCTGTAGAATTTGGAAATGATCATCATCGTTTGCATATGCACAAAATCTGCACTGAGATATTCTACTCAAACCCATTGAAAAAAAGGAAATTATGAGAAAGGAAATGAGACATGGAAGGAGGACGTGAATGAGAATGAGAAGACAATGATTTTACAAGTAATTAATTGGTTATCATTAACAAGGCCAGCAACCACATACATAGGCTATATTTCAAAGCTTCTACTGTATGCTTAAAGTTACAGCGACAATATCGGTGGCATCCTCAATTGAAACATGTAGCACTTCATTAATGTAATATTTTTTTAAAACCTCAAAATTTGCACCATTTCCTCATGAAAACATCCTAAACAAATGAAGTACACAAACATTTCATTGCAAATTCTTACCTAATGGTCTGTTAATGTTCATGATTACACTAACGATATCACTGAAGTTCATCTCTTTTGATTTTGGAATATCTAGAAAATAAAACAATTTCACATAATTTTAGAAAGATTTCCCCCCCAAGACCTTATAAACATTTGTTTTTGTTACACCTCCCAATCAACTGAACCCTTTGTTGCCATCCAAATAATAGAATCAATGAAAAATATCAAGTGATCTGCTGAAATGCCTTTCAATCTGGAGCCAAAAGCCCTTCCTACCATCAAGCTTTCAAAAAGGTTACACAACAGACTAAGAAAAACTGGATCCTGGTGAAATTTAAGGGAACTTTTTAATATGGGCAAAAAAAGGTGAGGCACAGAAAGGGCAAAGGGATGAACCAAAAGAATGACTGTTTCATCTCCTACATTTGCAATGAAGTAGTTGGCAGAGATGGAAGGCTGGTCATGAGATAGGGAGAGATTGATAGAGGTGGAAGAGCATGGGACCCAAACAATCCTTTCAGATGAAGCAGTGATTCACTTCTACTTCTAATCTAATGTACTGTATTCAGAGGTGACTTCATGGTGTGTACGATGTTGGAGAAACACTTATTGGGTGACTCTTTTTCAAAACACCTGCTTTCAGCCTGCTTAGTGTTCTAATGAGGCCCACATAAGCTTGAGGAACAACAGGTCATCTTTCATCTAGGCACGTTGCAGCCTTAGGGACCCAATAATGAATTCAACAATTTCAGGTAACTCACTTTCTCAGTATGTATCAGACTGGGCAGTTCGGCTGTAAGGTTATCTACCTGCACTATGAGTTCAGATTTTTTTTCTCCACCGACACTGCCTAAACATTTCCTATGGTTCTGACCTGCATTTCACAGATGTTACATATTCCTATGTTTTTCCCTCTCTTCAATAAGCGTCATTAACCTAGTAACCAGATGACCTAACCAACAGCTTATCACCCTATCTAACCCAAGCAGAGATATTCCAATCTATCCCTCCTACACCATCTCTGCAACTTAAAACTAATTTGTTTTCTCTCCTTCCCAGTTCTGACAAAGCATCTTCAACCTAAAATGTTAACTGTTTCTCTATCCACAGATCGTGGCTGACCTGCTCAGTATTTCAAGCATTTTCTTTTTTTTATTTCAGATTTTAAGCACCTGCAGATCTTTGATTTTTATAATTCAAGTCTAAAAGGCCTCGATTTGCAAAGAAACTGTCCATCAGACCACTGCATGTTTTCCAAAGTGCAATGGAAACTATTGGAGAAATAGTTGGAAGAATATTGGGAGCCTTGTAAGGTGGATTTGTGGATTGTGGTTCATAGGAAATATAATACCTAGAGAAGAAAGAAACCTTGTTACTGTTTTACAAACCTGCAGATGTTGAGAAATGAAGGACAGCTTAATTCAACAAGTTATAGCTAAGGACAAATATAATAGCAGAAAGTATAAAGGAATAGTATATGCAAGCATGAGATTGAAAAAACAAAATGTTAAAAGCAAATGTGAAAATGTTCTCAGTTGTCATCTCTTTGAACCTTCACAATTTAAAGCTGAGTATGCATACAAACATTGAAATTAGGAGCAGAAACAATTGATTGATCCCCGGAGCCTGCTCTGCTATAGGATCATGGCTGACCTAACAGTAGTCAACTATTATGAAGATATTCCATCCAGTTCTTGAAACCAATAATGCCTTTTAAACAATACTATGAAGTTTTATTAACTTTAGTCTTAGGCTGGAAATTCTAGAGGAAGTTAGGGGAAGGAAAGGCCAGAGCTTTGAACTGGGGAGGGGAAGTGGTGAGTGATTGGAGGCTTGTGGGTGTCAAGGGTTGGCATTGAGATAAATGATGGTGGGCAGGTTGGATTTCAAAGCTTCCATTAGGATTCTCCAAGCTCTGCTGATGCAAGTGATCAAGACCCAGCCAGCAAAGCAAAGAATGGAAGTGGGATGGAGGAGGTTAGTTAACTGTGGGGAGAAGAGTTGGGTGAGGCGTGGGGAAGAAAGAAGAACAGATCAATTTAAAGAAGGAACTTATCTGAATGGGGGTTTGATTTGTTCCTTGAACTGGGAAGACTTTGCTATCCCAAGAGTGCCCAGTAATATTTGCTACTGGGATACGTTCTCCGAAATGTTCCAAAAAGATCACTGCAATTGGAATGGTGTTGTGCCATATATCATGTCAGAGAAATGGACAACATACCCAGTGTCTAGTCAAATTTTCCAGAATGATCAGAGGGAGGTGAAGAACCCACATATAGTTATTAACATTTTTCAGTCTGGAACAAAATAAATATTCAATACATAACATGAAGTGTTTGGATTTCTAGGCAACAGTTTGCAACTGGACAGTTGGGGATTTAAATCTGGTACTGTTCTGTATTGAAGTTAACTGCACCAACTAAAGTTAAATTCTCACATTGCCTCACGGGTTCCTCAAATGTTGATGTGACAAACTACAAAAGCCTAATTATGTCTTGTTCAGCTTTACACCTTTAAACTTCATGATGTTTCTACAAGTTTGAGAATTCGGCTGTTTTTGCTTACCGTTTATGTTTATTGATACACGATACCATGTTTCGACACTTTGTGATTGCAAAAATTTAGAATAACTTTGCATAGGACAAAAAAAACACTGAACCACAAATTATTACAGTTTTTGATTCTATAATATTTGCAATGTTACTAAACCAACAGGTCATTATTTTAATTCACATCACAACAATTAGAAAATTGAACACACTGCTACACAATGGCAATTACTTTCCCAATTAGCAAGCTGGAGTGAAAAATGAGCAAACATGATTTTGCTTTTATTTTTGGATTAAGCACACATCACATTATACCTTCACATTTGAAAATACTTGAGCTTGAAATTCTACACGAGAAACAAACCTTGGAATGAGGGTTTCGACAACTGTTCTCCCTGCATTAAAATAATAACAGGTTACAGAATTCTTAAATTATTAGGATGATCTGTAACAATATTAATAACACATTTTCTTCTTACCACAACAGTACTGCTCCACAAAACACTCAGAAAGAAGGCCAAAATTGCTCCAGAGATAAACTTCATCTTCTGCTGTTAGCTGAACAACCACCTTACACGAATATGAAGAAACACCAAGATGTGAAATATTTCCTACATAATACTATTTTCAAAGAAACCTAATTTCAAACATACTCAACTATAGATTTCTACAGGTATTACAATTATCATACAAAATGTCAATTTATTACATTTTACCATTAACATTGTGCTTATGAGTATTTCTCAACAGATCTAGAGAAATAAGCCAATGTACTGATTTCATTAAGCAGCCTTATAAAGAAGTGCCAACTGAAGTTTCAACACCTGTTTCTTGATTACGATTCACAATTGTCTCCCAGCTATAGTAAAGCTGTGAAGTGTTTAAGTCTGTGACTCACTAATCTCATTTCATACAAGGAAATTTGCCATCCTTACCCTCTCTGGTGGCTCCAGAATTACAGTGATGTGGTTTATGACTCTCAGAACCGGCCTAACAAGCCACTCAGTTGCTATGTTGAAACAAGATAAAAGTTAAAACAGACAAGCCACCTCATGTTACCTGAGAAACCAGATGCAAACTGAGCAAAACTGCTGCCAGAATAGTCCTCCTTGCGAAGATCTTCTCAATAAAATTTGGGGACTGTTGTCAAATGTGGGAAGACTGTCCCATGGATCAGTCACACAATACTCTGAGAAAGTCATAAACTTTTCAGCCAAAATTTCAGACCATTCCATTACAACATCTGGTTACAATCCTGACCCAATAGAAAGACAGACCCAAGAGTTATTTCCACATTAGTATACAGGAAGAGGGCATGGCTTGGGACTCCTTAAAGATGACTCTGGATTTAAAACAAGTCTTATGGGATCAAGGCAATCAGCAGGAAGGAAATCCACTGCTGTTTTACCAGGTATTGCTATCCCTCAGTTGATGAGTCACCTCTCCACCGCATTGAACAACATGCAGAAACACCAGTGACAATAGCAAGGGCAGGATGTACTCCAAGTGGGGACTTTCAATGCCTATCACCAAGAGTGGCTCATTTGCACCACCGATCTTCAAGCTGGTTGAGTCATGAAATTTATAGCTACCAGACTGTTTGCAGCATGTGGTCAGTGACCCAAATCAGTGGATATTTGACTTCATCTTCAAGTCTATATGTTGTCCATGACAGCACTGGCAAGGGTGGCCACTGCATAATCATTTTAGAGACAAAATCCTAACTTCATACCATTGTTAGTTTTCACATTGTTCTGTGTGAGATTACTACTATGCTATATAATGTAGAACAGTTCTGCCTGCTTAAAACAAGGCTTCCATGAGGCACTGTAGAACAACAATTTCTTGGCCTGGTATTTCCGTCCCTACGATTACTTTCAAGTTGTCTCTACGAGGCAAGAGAGAAGTCTATGCTGGAAGGAGAAGCACTTAAAAATGAGGGACCAATCTGCTAATGCTGCAACACAGAGTGCATGTCATAGTCATACAACATAGAATAAGGCCTTTCTGCTCATCAAGTCTACCCATTTATACCAATCCTACCCTAATCCCATTTTATTCTCCTAAGATTCTACCATTCTCCAACACACTAGAGGTAATTTATAATGGTTAATTAAATCACCAACCCACACATCACTGGGATTGAGGAAACTGGAGCACCCAGAGGAACCCCACGTGGTCACAGGGTGAACATGCAAACTCCACACATCAGGATTGAACCCGGGATAGTGGAGCTGTGGGGCAGCAGCTCTACTAGCTGCACCACTGTGCCACCCAATAGAAAGGTAGCATATAATAAAATGAGTTACGTGATCCCACAATCAACATCTGGATCAAATCAAAATCCTACTTGCCTGTCAATGGGATACAAAATCTTGAGGCACTATTCAAAGCCTCAACCAGCATTCCACACTCAGCCAACAATACCTCAAACATCTCATTCGTGAAATCATAATGCTGACAAAATGGCTTTCGTACTGGTCTACATGCCAAGAGCCTGGGCATTCAAAGTACTCAGCCACATCTAACGTACAAACAAATGTAGTATAAAAAGAAACCACAGATGCTGGAATCTGGAACCAAAAAAAACACAGGACACTGGAAGAACTCAAGTGGTCAAGCTGCAGCTGTGGAGGGAAAAGGCGCAAGTCAACGTCTCAGGTCGAGATCCCCGCACCCCCCCACAACAGGATTGAGGGAAGACTGCCAGCAATGGACGAATTGGGCCTAAGGGCCTGTTTCCATGCTGCATTACTTGATAGATACTTGGTAGGCATGGTAGCATAGTGGTTAGCGTAATGTTTTACAGCGCCAGCGACCCGGGTTCAAATCCAGCCACTGTCTGTAAGGAGTTTGTACGTTCTCCCAGTGTCTGTGTGGGTTTCCTCTGGGTGCTCCGGTTTCCTCCCACTTTCCAAAGACGTACAGGTTAGGAAGTTATGGGTGTACTATGTTGGCGCCAGAAGCACGGCGACACTTGCGGGCTGCCCTCCAGAACACTCTACGCAAAAGATACATTTCACTGTGTGTTTCGATGTACATGTGGCTAATAAAGATCTTATCTTATTTCAATGTGCAGGGAAGGGAATAGAGGCTGGTGGGTGATTGGTGGAACCAGTTTGGCTAGGGATGGGGAAGTGATGGGCACTGGAACCAGGTGGGGTAAGGGGAGTGGGGCAGAAAACCAGGTGGAGAGGTGAGTGTGTGGGGGAGGAGAGCACCAGGGGTGCGGGTGACCTGAGACTGGAAAGTTCAATGTTCACACCACTGAGTTGCAGACTACCCAAGCTTGAGCTTGGGGGCTGAGGAATGAGATATTTGCAGTGTGTTAATTAGTTTGCATTATAAATAGGTTGGTGGCTGCACGGACAGGAGACCCCCACCCCCAGAGACACCCTGGTAGCTCCAGCCCTTCCAGCCAAAACGTTGCCCATCTGCTGCTGGAGCTCAGGGTAGAGTGACCGGGGAAGCCTCCCTTCCACCAGCCATGCTCCGGGGGGGGGGGGGGGGGGTGTGGGTGGGGGTATTGGGGTGAGGTAGGGGGTTGTGGTTGGGGTGAGGGTTGTGGGTGGGGGATTGGGGTTGGGGAGGGGGTGGTGGGTGGGGGGATTGGGGGTGGGGAGGGGGTGGTGGGTGGGGGGATTGGGGGTGGGGTGAGGGTGGTGGGATTGGGGTGGGGAGGGGTTGTGGGTGGGGGGATTGAGGTGGGCAGGGGTTGTGGGTGGGGAGGGGGTTGTGGGGGAGGGGGTTGGGGTGAGGGAGGGGGTGGTGGGATTGAGGTGGGCAGGGAGGGGGTTGTGGGGGAGGGGGTGGTGGGATTGAGGTGGGCAGGGGTTGTGGGTGGGGAATTGGGGTGGGCAGGGATTGTGGGTGGGGGGGTTGGGGTGAGGGAGGGGGTGGTGGGATTGAGGTGGGCAGGGGTTGTGGGTGGGGAGGGGGTTGTGGGTGGGGAATTGGGGTGGGCAGGGATTGTGGGTGGGGGGGTTGGGGTGAGGGAGGGGGTGGTGGGATTGAGGTGGGCAGGGGTTGTGGGTGGGGAGGGGGTTGTGGGTGGGGGTGAGGGAGGGGGTGGGGAGGGGTTGTGGGTGGCGGTGTTGGGGTGAGGGAGGGGGTTGTGGAGTGGGGAGGGGGTTGTGGGTGTTGGGGTGAGGGGGTTGTGGGTGGGGGTGTTGGGGTGAGAGAGGGGGTTGTGGGTGGGGAATTGGGGTGGGGGTGAGGGAAGGGGTGGCGGGTGGGGACGGGGTTGTGGGATGCCCGCGGCTTCAGGCGCGCCTTTCAGCGCTCACAAGCCGGGACTGCGGCTCGCACTGCGCCGCCCTCCTTACCGACCGCGCTTCGCCGACCTCCAGAACTTTCTCTCTCCCCGCCCCACCCCTTCCCGCCCTCTCATCGAGCGCATGCGCCTTCGGCCACTTTCTTCCCGCCGCCAATCACTTCAAACTGCGCTGCCCGTGCACGAGCGCACGTTCCAAACCGCCTTGGCGCCGCGCATGCGCGCTCCTCTAACGGCCGCCCCAGGCGCCCCGCTCCCAAGTCCCTGGCCGCAGCGGCTCGCTGCCCTTCCGTGAGCAGAGGCGCCCCATCCCTCTCACCAACCAATCAAGTCAGTAAAAATCTTTCTCTTTTGCAGTTAATAAACGAGAAAATTCAATTTTCTGTTGTTTCAATGATATGAGCAAAGTACACAATGTATCTGAAGAGTATATTTCACAATTTTACTCTTTACAACTGTGAAAGAAAATTTAAAAATTGCAGATGCTTGAAACCTGAAATAAAAACAGAAAATGCTGGAAATATATAGCATGTCAGGCAGCATCTGCAGAAAGAGAAACAGTTAACATTATTGGGTCTAGAACCCTTTGACGGCATCGGGTTAGGACAACTTCAGCCCGGCAAATGGGTGTTGGAGGACAGGAACTGGTTCGGCTTCTGTCCAAGAAACAAGCCTTCAGACCATCCTGATGTAGGGTGGAGGTGCAGAGAGATCGTACATCCACGGAGAAGATGAACTGGTTGGGACTAGGGAATTGGTGGGGCCAGTTCTGATGTATGGTCCCAGACCTAAAAGATTAACCGTTTCTCCTTTGACAGTTGCTGTCTGACCTGCTCAGTGTTTCCAGAACTTTTTGGTTTTGTCACAATTTACAACAGATGATTCCCTCCTTTCTGTGCACATTAATGTTCCTAACAAATGCTTCCTCTGCTTCCCAGGCCCCTCCTGTTAGGTCAGCAAGCCTTACTTAAAGCTGTCCTCGTATCACTCCTTTTTTCATTTTTACACCTCTCCGTGAAATTTGCCCGCAGGTTTGCTCCTTCTCACTATTTGCTTACCTATTTTAAACATTGATTAATGCAAACAATCGTATAATATCACCAATCAACGGACATACAAGTAATGATCAGCCTTGAAATTACAGGGTGTAGCTGTGTAACCAGAGACCTAGTCAAACAGCAGCTGCATTCTGATGATACAGACTGCAGCAGTTTGAAATAATCGGCTCTTGAAACTAACCATGGTATTTATGCAATGATTAATTTCTCAAAACGTGTACTCATGTACAGCTTTTATTGTTTAGTATTGGAGTCGTAGAGTCATACAGTACAGAAACAGTCCACCTTGTGTGTGCTGGCCAGCAGTTATGCATCAAAGTGCTGTTCCTTACTCTGAACTATTGGTCAGTGGCCTCCTGTACCGTTACAATGAGGCCCAATGTAAGCTTGAGAAATAGCATCTCACCTTCCAGCTGGGCACATTGCAGCCTTCTGGATTCAATTTTGAATTTTACAACCTCAGGTAATTTGAATTCTCTCTCTATATCAGGTATCTGCCTGTGATATCAGATCAGCTTGTTTGTCCCCCTGCCCCCCTGTTTTTCTTTTCACTTTCTGGAAGTGGAAAACGTGACCAGTCTGACCTGCTGGGCATGTGTTCCCGCTCTGTGGTTTGTAATACCAACATTATTTTGTATTTCTGTTCTTTTGTCTACATTCTCACTCTCTAACTGCTCCTATTCACTCGTTGACCAGATAATCTTGTGTATAGCATATCCCCACTGTTACCCCAGTTTTATCCTATTAGAGACATCCCCCCTCCTGCCCCTTCCCTGGAGCATAACTTCTGTCTCCTTCCCAGTTCTGAAGAAATCTTCAACCTGAACAGTTAATTCCGTTTCTCTTTGCAGCTTGAGCTCCTCAGTTTTTCCAGCATTTTCTGTCTTCGTTTTAGATTTCCAGCATCTGCAATCTATTATTTTTTATTTTTATCTGTCAATGACTCATGATCATCCATAGGGTTAATATTCTCAGCAGCATTAAACAAATAAGGGAATGATCAGAGGGGTTGCATTGTCGGATGAAATGATCTATCCCTTATGGGACTTCACACCACCCCATTGAAACTGACATTTGGATTCTTGACAAAAAAAACACTAAAAATGCCACCAAATTATCAAAGTGAAACTTACTGCATAAGTATTAATGAAAACAGAAAACCCTATGTGAGGCCTTCCAACCAGGATTCTACCAAGCACAGTATTCTCTCTGTGACTGCGGGAAAACTGCTCCCTATCACTTGGGAGGGCAGCAGATGACCATGATGGACATTTATAATGAGTCCTTGGCTGGAAGTGCCGTTTACTGACTTATCTAAAGGGGCTGTATTCTAGGGTATCTGACTGTGGAGCACAGTCAAGGGGCATTGCCTGGGAGGGACAACAGCATCGTCAAGTTGCACGGTTCCAGTGAAACTCTCCTGGACTTGCCAGACAAAGGGCTGCATACCTTTTGTGACCCAAATGTTTCAGCTGTCATTGAAATCTACAAATCCATGCTGACACCGATGACAAGTTCCTGCACTATAGCTACAGTAGCTGCTCCATGAGTGTAATGTTGTGCTATCTGTTAAAGGAACTGACAGCTAGCAGAAATCTGTTCCTGGTCTACATCTTGCTGATCTTGAAGGCAAATCTAATCCCAGTTCACTCGATCTGGGTGGTATGTCTCTGTTCGTGAAGAGCAGCCTGCTCACACCTAACAGAAGCCAGTTTCTGGCTGGCACTGCTCTGTTCCTTCATGACAACAATTTGCTTTGGGGGACTATAAGCACAGCTCTGATTAGTGTAGTCTAAATTGCCACACAGGCAGAAAGGCTTCGTTTGACCTCAATGGAAATAGAAACCTGCTTCATCAGTCACTATTACAGGATAGTTTTGATGCTGATTGCCGTAGAAACGTGTACACTAATTCCTCAATTTACAAATGCTCAATTTACACCAATTATTTTTTGGGTCAAGTGTCATTGAATAATGAAGTCACTCTTCACTATAATGAATAGCAAGTTTTACGTTTGATTGTACTCTTACACCATTATGTTTTTGAAGAGATCACTGTGCTCTGCTTGTAGTTGGGATTGACTTCAATATATTTTGTGCATCTTTCAAGATGGCTTCAAAACATCCTAGCAATTCTAAAGAATGCAATTCTGCCAAGAAATGCCAGCAAGCTATAACTGATAAAACTGAGCTGTGTGTAGTTAATTAGTGAAAAAGGTGAGAATTTTGCAGGCAGTAGTTATTCATTAAACATTATTGCATTGATAATGTGAACAATTCTTAATAAAACTTGGTTCCCATTACTCGCTGCAGCACGTGATGAGGTAGAACAATTTGGAGCTGGAGGTATTTTCATATTTCTCTCCAATAATAACTACTTTTCCTTAGCATGGTGCTGGGAATGTCAGCAGTCTACAAACCAACTTCCAGAACTGTGCCATCTACTGGAAAGATACTAATTGTCTTAAACTTTATACCTTGTCCTAATCTAACTTGCCATCCCTATTTCTCTCAGCTGTTCAATAAAAAAAGGTCCATGCAGAAGTGACTTTTTTTTCTGGGCTCCTCCATGCTGAGGTGCTCTTCCCAACAGAACATCTCTTTGTTTATTTTTTGTGGAAATATTCTGTAACAATTCTTCTACACAGAACTACTAGATAAGTTTACCTTGTGGGCCCATTCTTTAATCAGTTCTTTTGTCCACACACAACACAAAAGGCCTGCTTTTTTGAACTGTATTCTTGTGAAAAAGCTTTGCCTGCACTTTGATTAAAGTTGCCATTGTCCATTGTTTTGTGATTTCATGTTAAATTGCAGAATTTTGTGTTTGATTTAACATAAACAATCAATACCATGGATGGGATCTGATAACATTAGTTTTCATTATTCCTTACACATCCCTGCCAAGACTGAAAGCCCAGAGTGGAAGCATGAGCTCAGCAGTGATCTGACAATATCTGGGAGGGTGTGTGTGTT
Organism: Pristis pectinata; assembly: GCF_009764475.1. Taxonomy (NCBI): domain Eukaryota; kingdom Metazoa; phylum Chordata; class Chondrichthyes; order Rhinopristiformes; family Pristidae; genus Pristis; species Pristis pectinata. Next base: position 47,510,065 of record NC_067418.1, on the reverse strand, counting down.
GGGGGTGGGGTAGGGGCTTCATTCACTGTCATACTTAGTTGAATGCCTCTCAGAGGAATACATGGCATGTTGGGTGTGAAGAGACTATAGAAAAGCTAATAGTCTCAGTGGTGTCAGTGAACAAAGCTTATTACATCTTTTCCCCCTCCCCCACCCACCTACCTTCCCCCTCTCACCTGGACTTGCCTATCACCTGAATTCACCTGTCCCCTGCCTGTGTGTGCTCCTCCCCCTCCCCCCACCTTCGTATTCTGGCTTCTGCCCTCTTCCTTTCCAGTCCTGATGAAGGGTCTCAGCCCGAAACGTCGACTGTTTCCCTCTGTGGATGCTGCCTGACCTGCTGAGTTCCTCCAGCACTTTTTGTGTATTGCTCCAGATTCCAGCATCTGCAGAATATTTTGTGTCTGAATACAACACCTACAAGTTGAAAGGAATTCACTACATCTTCAGTACAATTACGTTCTCATGCATGGTAGGTTAATGAAAGTAAATGCTCTTTCTTCGTTTTTTGAATGGATAATTGGTGTGGAATATAATTTTTGTATATTATTGTCGAGTATGATTATTGCTTTAGGATTGGTGGGGTTGCTGTCAATTTAAGAGAGTGCCATGTGATTAACAATTGCTACGATGTATGTACCTGCTCTGAACCTCAGTTGGGGCCTGACTACCATATGGGTTGTGGTGACTGGAAACTCGGAGGGAGTTAATGAGAGACAGCTGCCCCAGAGATAAAGTCAGAGAACCCACAGTACACCACAATCAATTTTGTCATATAACCTCTCCTGCCTTTAACAGACCTTCCCTTTCTTCTTTTCCTCCATTTCCCACCCCTCCTACCCCAAACTTTCTCTGTAACTTTTTCCAGTTTCGATGAAAAGTCATTAACATTTTTGTCTCCACGGATGTTGCCTGATTTGCTGAGTATTTCCAGTACCTTCTGCTTCAATTTTGGATTGCTAACTAGTATTTTGTTTTGCAATGTGCAAATTGTGCCCAGTTGGTGAGCAGCGGCATTACCCATTCAAGTGTTCCCCTGGGTAAGTTCAAGGATGGTTGCTTGGGGCAAGGGCTACTTTCTTCAGCCATGGCTTATGATCACCCAAAATTTCTGAGCAGAAAAGATTAACAATAGCCATGCCAGGATAATAAGGGACATTGAGCATCACCCGCATGCCCTGGAGGATTGCTTCAGGTTTCTCAGTAAGATCTGGCCAGGATCTGGTGAGTAACTGGCAGGATTCCTGCACATCACGATCAACTGGGTGTGCCGGAGGCAGATTAACAAGAAGACACATGATTGGATGAGGAACAGGTGAGCTAAGGTGAGAGAGCAGCAGAGGAAGATGCCTACCAAGGGTGTTCAGACTATGCAGCAATTTTGGTGAATAGCTCGATCGCTTTCCAGTAGATATGAAACCAGTGACTTTTCCAGTAATGGTCTTGGTAAACTCAGTTACCAACCCTTAATCCTATGTTCTGTAACACTGTAAACATTCAGCCAACATTCCCATAGATGCCTTATAACAAACCAAACTCAGAGCTGTTCTACAAACATTGCAGATGAAAGTGCTAGAAGTGTTATAGATTGTAATGCGCATTCAAAAGCAGTAAGTTGCTTTTAATTATTGTACATCCAGTTGTCAATACCCAGCTCTAAATTAAAAAAATAACAGATACTCATTCCATTATTCCTGCAAGATGCTCCCCCAGCTGTTTCGCAAAACTGCAGTGAGGGAGTGGTAGATCATATGTAGATCCTACAGATACTCACGGGGACTCTCCTCCGGTATCTTGAGGCTGTGAGGACACAGCTGGAGACTATAGACTCTGCTGTGCCAGAAGTTATTGGGCACAGCCATTTTTCAGTTACCATGCTGGGTATTGGTTGAATGGGTGGTAAGGAGCCAAAATACTGGCCTTGTAGAGTTTTTTAAAAAGTGGCAGCAATGAAAGCAGACATGATGATTTTGATCTTCCAAAATTCCCTAAATACCACCAAGAAAGGATGGGAGAGAAATTAGGGAATGGTGCAGCAGCTAGTCTAACATCAATTGTCAAGACCATGCTGGAGTTTATCATGAAGGAAGAGGTAAAAGGACACTCAGAAAATCTCAGCATGATTAGGCAGAGTTGACGTGGATTTGTGAGTGTCTCACTAAACTACTCATCTGCTATTAAGAATGCAGTAAGTAGGACAAAGTCAAGGGGAACTAGTGGGTGGTAGAGACTTAGAGTTGGGATCATATACTAGCATGGATAGAAAATTGGTTAGTGGCAGAAAATATTAATAAATGGGTCATTTTCAGGTTGTCAGAATCTTATCAATAGGCTGCCATAAGGATCCGGGCTGTCAGTTTTCTATGATCTACAGTAATAAGCAGATTAAAGGACCTCCTGCAATTTTGCTGATGATGCAAACTTAGATGGAAAAGCCAGCTATAGGGAGGATGTGAAGAAGAAAATGGTCTGCTATCCAGCTGTTCACACTGCATGCATGAACATATATTATACATCTTACCTCTTCTTCTAATCACTTCTTTACAAATCCCAACCCTGAGGCATACAAAGCCTGATCACTACTAAGGCTCCTATATTCCAATTTACAAATAGCAACATTCGCCTGAGTTCAACAAAGTAATTTCCAAGACTTCCACTAACAGTCTTCTGCCATGTTCAACACAGTCTCAGCTCCAGATGACTCTCTATCAAACCCACAAGTAATTGATAATTCTTTTAGTGTGCAGGTGCAATGCTGCTTTCTGTTCAGGTCTACGTTCCTGTGTATGGCCAGCATTGAGTGGTTCTAGCATACACATAATTACCAGTAAATACATGAGATGTCAATTGTGTGTTGTACAAGTATTGATGTTATTCCTGTATACTCTGAGTATTCTGTTTGTATGTACAATGCATTCAGTTGGGTGTTACATCATGCAGTTTTGTTGCTGGTCAATTTTGTGGATAGTCTTCAACCGCTTGTGCATAAATATCATGGGCAACAGCCCTGAATTTCCAGGCCCTTGTATCCACAAATTATAAGGTCAGTCTTCCCCCTTTTAATGTCATATTCCCATGAGTATTTTTTCCCACCATTTCTTCTTCTTCAGAGGCAGTCCCTAGGGTTCAGGGATGACTTCCTTCCACTCCTAATGTGGCTGATGAGATCAATGTGGGAATAGCAGACTCTTCCACTGCTGGGGCATGAAGAGCTTGATCAGGTTGGTGGGTGTTTTGTGAGGTGGTGCCTTCCTTCTCCCTGATTATATAAGGCCTCTGCATGCTCCCATGCATGGCTTTTAGGTTCTTAATAGCATCCTGATTCTCTTTCTCCTTTGAGTAGTTGGGGCCAAAGATTCCCAGGAGCCAGTGGAAATGTTGCATTTCTTCAAGAGGCTTAGCAATATCCTTGAATCCATTTTTCTTCTAGCTGGTAATTTCTCCCATGACCGAGCTCAGAATAGAGAGTCTACTTTGGCAATTTAGTCTTAGGCATGCGAATGATGTAATCTGCCCAACATAGCCAATTGAGTGCAACATGGGCCTCAGTGCTGGGGATGTTGGCTTGGGAGAGGTCACCAACACTGGTTCACTTGTCCTTCCAGTGAATTTGGAGGGATTTGCGTTGACAGAGTTGATGGTTTCTTTTCAGTGCCATGAGGTGTCTGCTGTAGGGTGTCCAGGTCTCAAAGCATATCAGGGGCAGGGATTATTGCTGCCCAAAGAATGCGAGTCTTGCACCAGATCTGACATCTAGATCTTCAAATACCCTTTCTCCTCAAATCGGCCGGAAGATTCGCTGGTGCTAGTAAAGCTGCACTATGACGGGAAATTTGCTGGCGGTGAGCTGCTCACTAATCGTATTAGTGTCACGGAGTCATACAGCATGGAAACAGGCCCTTTGGCCCAACTGGTTCACATTGACCAAGATTCCCATCTAAGCTAGTTCCACTTGCCTGTGTTTGGCCCATATCCCAATAAACCTTTCCTATCCATGTACCTGTCCAAGTACCTTTTAAATGTTGTTAATCTACCTGCCTCATCCACTTCCTCTGGCAGCTCATTCCATATACTGACCACTCCCTGGGCGAAAAAATTGCCCCTCAGGTTCCTATTAAATCTCTCCCCTCTCACCTTAAACCTATGCCCTCTAGTTCCCGATTCCCCAACCCTGGGAAAAAGACTGTGTGCATTGACCCCATCCATGTGGTATTAACTACAAGTTGTGCAGTTAAATACATTCCAAACCTACTTAGGCCTATTTTTCTGATGCCGCCTAATTGTATATTTCTTCTTAGCCAACTGGCTTTCCCCATCCTCTGTGCACCTTTTCTCTACTTTTTAAATACACCATTTTAAGCTCAATTAGTTTAAACTATCCAGAGTGGACTTGCCCTTGAGAATAGTGGTCCTAGATCTGTGAGGTGCATCCTGTGAGCAGGTCCCTCCATCTGCAGAACTGGTCCTAATGTCTCAAGAATCTGAAGTTCTCTCTTGCTGACTATACCTCTCATCAAACATTCTATTAACATTTTCTTCTTTTTCTACTCTCAGCACCACAAGGCCCTGGGAATAGTCCAAAGGCTTTGAGGGTCAGCCTTTTAACTTCCTCTGCAGCTCCTAAACCCTCAACCCTTTGCAGAACCTCAACTGTTATTACAATGCTATTTGTTCTGAAATGGGCCAAGAATTTTAGCTCTTCCTCTTCTAGTAGAATGTCCATATTCTTCCTTACCTTGGTACCAGTGAGGTAACACACAATAAAGGTCTCACATTAATAGCAGAAGAACAGCTTGTCTCTCTCCTGATTAACTAATTATTGTGCTTTTGCATTTTCTTGTCCCCATCTGTTCAGTCTTTTGCCTTGTGGTGTCAGATTTGAGTCTGCACTTCCACAACGAGTCCTAGATTCACTGGTATTCATTGCTGAATATCAGTTTGAGAGTGGTGTAATCCAGTAGCATGGCTGCACTTCGAGCATCTTCCTTTCCATCTGAGTGGTCACCTGATTTTTCAGAATTCTACCTGTGGACCTGAATGTTATACAAGGTTCATCCACATTCGTAATCACATCTAAATCAACTGATAAGATTATTTTTTTAAAAAACTGGATGCACAAATGTTTAAAGAGAGGAGGAGGAACACAGGTGTACATGTTTAAATATTCAAGAAATTAGGATGACTGATGGCCTACAGGGGTCATAAGCTGCATCTGGTTGGCATTGTACTTGAGAATTACGTGGGGGATTTGTGTTCTGAAACTTGGATTCAGGCATTGCACAAACAGTTCAACACCTGGGTTTTATGCCTGCAGTTGGATTAGTTTCTTCAGGAGGTCAGAGAGAATTATATATGGGCTGTGGATGAGATTAATGGGATAAATTATCTTTTGTCATTTTTCTTTTACATTTAGAAAACAAGTGTGCTTGAAGTCTTAAACTATTAAAATAACATTTAATAACAAATATTTTCACATAAATATTACAATAGTTTACAGGCAGAGCAAGAATTAAACAATGAAAGTAGCTTTACTTCCTTATTAGCAAACTAAGAATTACTGATTTGATCCTGAACTGTAAAATCCTTGGAGTCAATTACCATGTTCAGTTTGGAGTCAAAGCCACTTGGAAAAGTTGACTATTGACTTCTCCTTTCCTTAGCAGTCAAAAAATAAAATAATAAAATAGGCTAGAACAGCAGATGAACTATTGATCACCTGGAAAGTATGCAGCATGGACAGTGAGTCCCTGGATCCCCTGACATTTATTGTCAGATCACCTTATAATGCAAATAGCAAGCCGTTGCAGGTGACTGCAAGATCAGGGTGTTGCTAATATTGCAGCAAACCTTATGCGTTCGGGGTCAGATTGGAGCCAGCCAGGACTGGGGTTAGGAAGGAAAGTCAAGATTAGGAACTGGGGAGTGACCAGGTTCCAGCCTGCAGTTCCTGGTTCAGAAGGCTGGTATTGAGGAAGCCAATATCAGCTGGAGGGGGAGGACATCATGGGAAAGGGTTGGGAGTGGGGGCTGGTGGCAGATGGGAATGCCAGTAATCATGTAAAGGTGGAAGGGTGGTTAAATGTGGCTTGAAGAAGTCCTTCAGCTTCTCTCAGCTCCACACTTAGCTGGTGTGTGTTTCCTCAGAGCAAACCTATCGAGAAGTGAGGTTTCTTGATTGTACCTCCAGATAGGTTAAAGGTTTTCCCCTTTCTAGCCAGAATTGTATGCATACCTCCTGCCAGAGTTCTGGATCCTTAGTAGGCCAGTCAGTACCCTAAACATGGACGTTGGATAGCTGATCTTTGGGGCTTTCTTTAAAAATATTTATTTTCTATCTTCTATTATTTCACTTAGGGAGAACTAAGTGAATGAAAACAAGCACGAATTACAAATATATTTGGCTCCAGGATTAAACAATTAATTAAGTAAATAAAGCACAAGAATCTTTGTTCCATATCTACCAATTTAAGGTATTTTTTTTCTGATTGATTCAATGAGTTAATTGTCCTGTTGAAATAGAAAATAATGTCATGAAAATGATGTGCTTGTTCATTCCTACCAGCAACAGTAATTCCCAGTTTGCCTTAAATGCACACGCGCGCGCGCGCGCGCACACACACACACAAATATATATTTATTCTGTTGATCGTTGTACAAAACACATGGCTTTAGAATTTCTAGATTCTAGAAGTAGTGGAACATGCAGAAATAAAGGATTGCAGAAGTTAGCAAGATGTGTGGCACTAATGTTGAAGTATTCGGGTGACTCCCCTCACTTTTGTATGTAGCAACCTTAGGAGGATGTTTATCTGCAAAAAGAAAGGAAAATAAAACTTAATTCTCCAAAAACACCAAGAACCAAATGATAGCACAGATGTAAGGAAAAGGACTGCTGAAATCTGAAACAAATATACATTTACTAGAATTTCCTCTTTTAGATGCTGATTGGCATAGTACATATTCACACTATTGCAGGTTTTTAATATGGGTAGACAGCACTTACCTTTCTGCCAAGTTACAGCTGGCAGAAATTGTGATAAAATCTAACTAAACTAAATGTGGGGCCTTCAAAGGGAGTAAGAAGTAACAGAACTGAAACAAAAATCTACAATTGCAGATCTTCAAGAGCTTTATAAGAAATCAATCATTTATCTCACCTGCCACATTCAGACTCAGATTCCTACTTTGGATGTGCACTGCAAAGTATGTAGACCGGGCTGGCAGGAAAGGTGTGCAATTAAGTCCCTAGTTAGGAGTGAGGAAGGCATTACCAGCTACAAGCTGACAAATAAAAGTTGTTAATAGAATAGAAACCATTAGCAATCATATTCTTGGGTTAGAGACTAGCGAACCAGTGAGACCCTAACCCTAAATGAAGTAGAGAACTAAAAACACCGAACGTTGGTGGGAACTCGATGGCTGCTCACAGAACGTAGTTCCTCAAACACTTTCTGGTGATATTATTCATAATTTAACTAATCAAAGCTACTGAGTTACCATGTGGACCTAATTGTTCATCATCACTATCAGTAAAGGAGAGGCATCCAAGGTTCTGTGATCAATTGAAAGAAACAATTGTCTAAGGGTGTCTGTGTGACCAAAAAACAGAGCATAATGATTCAAGGAACATCAATGTCTGTTAGTAGTGTTCAGGATTCATTACTGTCAATTCAATTTGGTGTTAACAGGATTAGTTCAAGAGGAACATTTGTTCCCTTAATGGGGCATCATCTAACAAAGTGGATTGATAAAAGATAAGCCATTGCCTTATCTTGTGCAACATATGTTGCATATGACAAATCTGAGCTGCATCTGGAACCAGAACAGTCTATTCTGATTGGTATTGGGCTGAATAACAAACTTTGGTGGTGTTGTGGAAGATGGTCAGAGGAAACAGATTGTGAACTTCATTTCTGATTCAAGAACCGTGGAGAACTGCGGTACTGAACAGTGACCCTGCTTTATCCTCTATAACGTTTAACGACAGCAGGTGATGATATACCTATCATTTCACTTCACAGCATATGCATCACTTTTCATCTGTAGTGCATTGTTTTTTTTATTTTATTCCCCCCCCGTATTTGAAGACTGTCCAATCTATACTCAAATATTGTGTTAAAAATGTTCTTTTTTTCCACCTATCTGAGATGCTTGCAAAATTATTCAGTTCTTGTGGTCATTCCTCATCCCCTTTATTTTCTTTTGACTGAATAATTTTAATTTTATTGGTCCTAAAAAATCAACATTTGACCTACTTTTCACATACTTGAATGTTATTTCGGTCTATCATGAAAAAAATGCTATTGCCATTAATATTGGAAACGTGGGCCCCAATTTTAATCCTGCCCACTGAGCAGATAGATGAACATAGAAAGTTATAGGAATACACTGACTATCCTGTTCCTACTTTGAATGAGAAATCATGATTTTAATGGGAAATTGGCATGGCTGGGTTAGGCACAGAATTGAAATCAATGGGTGCCTAATGAATATATTCAAATCAGAAAATCAGGATGTCATTTAAACCCTGACATTATTTCAACTGGAAAAGTCAAAGGTCCCATCCAGTACCCAAACCACTCAGTTTTACTACAAATTTATTCAATACATATTTGTATTATTTCAGTCTGAACCTCAATATAAATTAACATGCCAACTTGCATACAAAAAAAAAGCAATTTCCATTGTACATTTGCTTCTTCCAAGTGCTGTTGTCCATTCTAGTGCCTGTATAAATCATCAACCTAATGGCTAAATCAAGGCTGATGGGCGATGGGTGCCGACTTTCAATGGAGGAGACTGCAGTTAGGAGTCAACCTTGAGCAGCTCTTGTCTTTAGGGACATGGCTTCAAATTGTACCATTTTAATATGGGCAGCAGCTGAGTTGTGGTGACTGACTGCCAGCAGGAAGGGTAATGAAGAAATGGCAGGAGAAGAACCACAAATGAAGTCATCATAGGACAGGCCAGCAGATTCATGCTCCAAGGAACCATGGCATTTTTACAAGTGTAGAGCCTTAGCAAGTCTAGTAACCTGTTGGAAAAAAGATTGTTGTCTCTTTGACATCTTATAGCCACGACAGCAGCATTCTGCATATTTGACCTTTGGTAGCTTATTTTTGTGCTAGCTTTACACGTGCACTGCTGGAGTTAATTCTGTTCCATACTAAAAGGAACTGGCTCTAAGCTCTGTAATAAAGCCATAAGAAACAGCTCCTGGACTCCTCTATACTCTTTGACATTGAATATAGATTTCCTGAAAGGCTTCCTTGAGCAATAAACTTTTGTACTCCCATCAGCTTTCTTTTCTAACCTGGCACATCCAAATCCTCATCAGAACCCTCTGCAACAAAACTTCTGATCGTGTTCTTTGAGGAACTGGCATTGGCTACTGTGCATTCTTACCTCACTACATGGAGACCCTGCCTCTGTGTTACTCTATAAATTACACTCAGTGTTACCATCCAGCTGACAGCTGTAACCATGAAATTAAGTGTTATGTTATGCTTTCACCTTTACTATCTTCTTGCCATTTCCCACTGCCTGGACAATTTGTAGTTCTTTTGTTTTTGAAATGAAAGCAGATAACATTGGTTGTGGTGAGAGGAAGGGGGAATATAAGAGGAGCGTGCTTACAGCTTATGCAGTTTGCTAAGTTTGATTTCTGATGGATGGAGATTGCTTGTGGGATAGGGGTGTGTTAAGCTATATGTTTTACTTTCTATAAACAAGGCAGTGTTGGTCATTATGGGACAGACTATTGCAAAATACTGGTCACTGTTGGCTTGAAGCCACTAAGAACTAGACAGAGGCTGTGAATAGTAATGGAATTGGTAGGATACAGCATTTGAACATGCTTTTACTGAACCTTGATCATGCATTTGATCTTTACACCTTGACTGGCAATGCATCTGGGTTGCTGGGGCTGAACTCTGGGATATGACTTTTGCGGGTATCCATTTCTACTGCCTTCTCTGTAGGTGACTGGAGTGCCCTTTGCCTACCCCATCAACAGTCCCCCAAGGAACCAGGATATTTCCTTTCCAACTCCTTCACTAAGATCTCCAGTATAACATATGACATCATGGGAATGCTATCTCCATGGTTAACCATTCTTCACTTTGCATCAGAACTGTCATTGACTCACAATATTAACTCTGTTTATCTCTCCACAGATGCTGCCTGACTTGCTGAGTATTTCTCAAGTTTTCTGTTCTTATTTCAGATTTCCATCTTTTTTCACTCTTCACTCTTTCCCTGGTTGAATTCACCTGCACACTAATTCTCAATAGGTGCTGCAGCTGTAATGCACCTTAATTCTATGAGATTTTGTCTTGCTGTCATGCAATGAAAGCTTGTCACATTATTGGCCTCCTTGCTGATGCATGCAGGCAATGAACTGTGTGGAGCACTGAATGCATGCAAAAATTGTTATAATGACATGGCAGCACAAAGTTGGCATGCTGAATTCCACTTAATGGCCATGGATTAATGCATCATGTTCACTACATTCATTTTAGTGAGCTATTTTGAATATTTGACTCTCTGGCAATAACACAGATATTAACCTAGAAATTTACTGGATCCCAGACAGGGGTGTTAGAATGGGCCTGCACATTGCTCTTGAGCTGTTTTTATTCATGATCCTAATACAACAGATTAGGCATGTTTTTTCCTGAACAACATCCTTTGATGGGAAGTACTGGTTCAGAGACAAGAGACTGAGGGATCCTAGCGGAGGAAATACACAACAAGCAAGAGGTTCTTTGTTCCGGTGGGACCAGAAGGCCATCCTTACCTAAGCCAGGTGTTCTGGCAGAAGATGGAGTGTAGCTGATGTCCAGGAGCCACGTCAAAATACAGAGCAATGCAGGAATAAGTATCATGACCTCATAACATGCATGAAGGTCCACACTCAAAAATTACTTCTGAATCATACTGCCTTCAACTACAACACCATGACCGACTCAAGGGCCTTACTTCCCCATACTCACTGACAGCCAGAGACAAACACCTTCATTGTGTAAAGCAACCAGGTCATGGATCTACCTTGTTAATTAGTTTGTTTGTCTTACAGTCCCAGCCGTCACTTAATTGATGGCTGTCACTCTTGACAGGAGGGACACTCCTGTGCTCAGAAACTAACTGATTTAGGGATTCCCCCTCCTGATGGGCCATGCTCCAAGATCAAGGAGTTGCAGTGCAGGTAAAGTATGCAAATATCTCGTGCTTCTTTTACATCTCTCCTCTCCTTTTGAAATGGCTCCCTGTCTAAAAGATTCTGCAAGTGTGCTGGCCACATTCCTCAAGGATAATGCACACAACATTGTCATGTGGTTGTTTTGTGCCCTTATCATTGCAGGCTCACTGGGGAAGATCCCCACACCACGACTAGGAGTCCATGCTCCTATCAAGAAGGAGGAGGAGGAAGATGTGGAAGACGATGAATAAGTGGTTGAGCTCAAATACTGCACGGTAGTGTAGTGGTTAGCTTAACGTTATTACAGCACCTGCTATCTGGGTTCAATTCCCACTACCATCTGTAAGGAGTTTGTACGTTCTCCCCGTGTCTGCGTGGGTTCCCTCCCACATCCCAAAGTTAGGAAGTTGTGGGTGTGCTGTGTTGGCGCCGGAAGCGTGGCGACACTTAAGAGCTGCCCCTAGAACACTCCACGTAAAGAAGATGCATTTCACTGTGTTTCGATGTACATGTGTCCAATAAAGATATCTTATCTTATCTTATGTTGGCGCCAGAAGAGTGGCGACACTTGCGGGCTGTTCCCAGCACATTCTCAGTGACGCAAAAACATGCATTTCACTGTGTGTTTCGATGTACATGTGACTAATGAGTGAATATCTATATCTATATACTGGCACCATGATGGCAGAACATAGGTTACATAAGGCCACTGGATGAGGGGAGTCACCAAGCACTAATGGGCTGCTGTCAGGTAAGAAGGTAAAGAGATCTTTCATGCCAACTTGGTAGAGAGTAACTCCACACTGCTTTGAAGAATCACATGAACACCATTGGTAGGGAAGCATTTAGAAGAAGGCTAGTGTGGAAACACTGAAATACTTGGCAGACTATCTGCTTTGTCAGATTGAATCCTTGAGATGACTAGGGACATGGAGGAGTTCATTTTACACATCTCACAGGAAACAGAAGAACAACACTTCTAAACTGGAGATAAAATGTTCGTCTGTGACAGTTACTGTCAAGGCTGGAGGCCATCCACAGTCTTCATGCCTAGATGAAACCTCAGGCTGATTCCATCACAGCTATATATTAACTGTGAGGTACCAAGAGATACATCTCCAGAGTGTGCAGATTACTCTCTTGTGGCAACAAAGGGACATCTTTTACTGGACAATACCACAGCCAACAGGGGGCAGCTGTTTTGTGTGAGTTATCAGCCAGGGTTGGCAGTGGTCTGGAGGCCTTTGGATCACAGCCAATCTGCACATTTTTGTTTGTCCCATCCCATAACACAAGTGGCATTGGAGTGTGTAAATGTGCTGCCTTCCCTTAGGACGTCAGGATTGTTTCTCCTACCTCAGACCTCCGCATCACAGCCAATTTTCCCAGACTGCAGACATTCTTGGTGGAACATAACTTTTGGAAGCTGACTGATCTGGAGCAAAAATTCATCGAGGGTGTCCAGCATGGACTTCTGGTTCCTTTACCACAAAGTACTCAGCCTTACAGCAACCACAGTGGGGAGTACTGTACATCATATTAGGGCAATGAAGTTCATATGGAAGGCAAGCACAATGAGGAAGCACTGGGGTTTGCTATGAAGATTGTGAATTGTTAGATACATTTTATGTATCTTTCTGTCACTTTGTTCCAAAAGGCCAGTTATGTTGTGATTTTGCAAAGCCTATTTCAATTTTTAAACTGAATCAAGAGTCAATCCTTCACATAAAATGTAAGGCAGTGCCCCAGCTTTGAAGGAGCTCTGTGACTGGTGCCCATTGAGAGGAAAAGGCACTACTTTCTTCCACTGCATTAGAGGGCAGAAGGTTAACTATACTCACAGAAGATGCAAGTTGACAGACATTGACTCCTGGATGTTGTAGTAGTTGCAAGAAATATGTTTGATGCAGGTAGATGTGCATGAGTGTACTCTGTATGTCTTAAGGATCTACACACTATGCAATGGTCCTTTTAAGTGTCCAAATGCATTCTTCCATCTGTGCCATTCTCACCTCCTGCTGGGACCTATGAGCGTAGCTGATGGCGACTCTGCTCACTTTTTTCCAGAACCTCTTCTTCCTCCCTTTCCACTTGCTGCACCTTCTACTCAGTTGGTGTTATCAGTTTGCTAAGTTGTTCAGTTGATGAATTGGGGGTTCCTGTCTATGACAGTACACAGCGGTACACTTGGAGTGGTTCAGACAGCAAAATCTCACTTTGAGGACTCCAGTTAGAATTCATATTCTTTTTGTTGCAATGGCTTTCATTATGGCAGTACGCAGGTTCAATGTTTGAGGAATCCACACAAACCAGGTAAGGAGGCAACAGATCTTGTTTCCCAATAGCCATACACCAGGACACTTTGGCCCCAGGTGTGACTGCAAACCCCCTTCAATCTTTCAACGATGGATCCACATCAACTTCCCTCTCCTTACTTCCATCCTTTAAACCTTGCCACCTCAAATGCTCTTATGGCTCCAATTGTAAGACCAATTGGTCCAGAGAGGACCATCTCTACTCCTCACCTACATTCCTCTTTAAAACCCTCTTTGTCGTCCCTTGGAACAAACTTTCTACCAAATTACTTAAACTGCATTCAAATTTGCAATTCACTGAAAATTACTTTAAAAAGTTATAAAACCATTCCCTCATTAGATTTTCCAGATAGGGGTTCAACAGTGAGCACTTTTAAAATGTACTCTTTATTGTTCTTGTGTCCAAAAGGTCCAGTTTAACTTTTAGAATTCCTCGAAGAATTGCAAATAGCACAATTAAGTGAAACTCTCAATGGTGATTGACTCAACCTGAAGATGTGGCAAGTTTTGCAGGCAAGGTCAGGTTTACCATGAAAATGATTGTGCTGAATGCAATTTGACTCTAGATTTTTCAATCTCTTTCATACATTATGCCCATATTGGGTGAACTGCATTGTAAATAAGCACAACTGAGCTAAAACTCCAGATTGTCACATTTAGTATGAAAATTAATGCATATAAATTGTTGCAGCAGCCAAATCTGTGGTGATTCAGCAGTTGGCACATTCTATTGAACAGCATCAAATGTTTTCTTGTTCATGAAGTTTAGCTTTTTAAATAAATGCTATAATACTATGCAACAAATCTACCTTCTTGTGTAGATTTAAAATTAGGTTTGTGAGTTTATGACTTTCCAGCTGATTGACTATAAGACCTTGTGTCAGCAACATCTTACAAGCATATTATATGTTCTTCAAAGCTCAAATGTTTGAGGTTCTTACAGGTTCCTGTAAGATAAAGATTTCTGCAGTACATGTTTCTCAGTACTTACTTATAATAGATTTGTATTCAGCTGAAAATCCCCATCCAAGGTCTGATATTGAACGAGATAATTCTAGTACAAGTGTCCGTCCAGTTGAGGTAAAAGTAACTGGCTCAAGTAGCTTTCCACAGTATTTTCCAAAGAGTCTAGGAGGATTTGCAGCAACATTATAGATGGCCAAATAGTCGTTTGTACAGTTTTCATTTTTGCTCAGGTACAATGTAGTTAATGTGAAGACTATCTATAAAATAATGTCATCATAAAAATAAGTTTATGACCGTTTAAAGTGAAAGTTTTCCAAACAACATCTCTTTACAAGGAAACTTGGCTCACAATCTTTAGCTAAAAGTTAAAGTTTATACAACATATCATATTCGGAACACTTCATACTGATAACAGAATCAACAAATATAAAACAAGCCTTATTAAACAATGTAGTGTTAATGCCTCTGACTAACCTGACTGTAAGTTTGTTTAAATAAAGTTGAACTTCTTAAATCCTTGTTTATGCAAGTTTTTGCAATTACTTACTCTAAGTGAATTCTGTGAATTTCATATAATGAGAACAGTCACATTACTATGTTACTGGATATCTAAGAAGAGCTTCTGACAGCTCAAAAGGTCAACAGATATCAGAGGCATATTTCTAATATTTGTCTTGGTATTGGTTTATTATTGTCACTTGTACCGAGGTACAGTGAAAAACTTGTCTTACAAACCGATAATACAGGTCAATTCATTACACAGTGCAGTTACATTGAGTTAGTACAGACCTTCAGTATGATGAACACAAGGACAAGGAGACGGCCTACAATGGTAAAGACTTATCCCCCCCTTCTCTTCTTGCTGCCATTGGTCTTTACCACTGGCACACACCAATTCACAGCCTTCGGGGAACAGATGTCCAATTGTTTTAGAGACCCTGCTTTTCCAAAAAGCTGGTGCATCCGTCATTGCAGCTATGGAGCTGAGCATAAATGTTCTGCAAATGTATGTAAAGGCCATTCCAGGCTGTATTGGGAATATCAAAAATGTGTCTCAATATGATTTGAGATAGGATAGGCTTTCAAGAAGAAGAAAATTCAACTCCTCCTTATATAGAGAGAAGAAAATGCTGGTGTATTGATTTACAAGCATTGCAAGTTTCATTATGGTGCAGTTGGTGATGATGATTGCACTTACTTTGCTTTCAATTCTTGATTAAACTGGAACCACAGAACTTTTCATTCACTCAATGTTCAATGGTCCATGACCAGACCAGACCAGACCAGACCAGACTATATAATCAATGGCAGACATCAGGGGAATTTACACAACTCATTCACCTTGTGCTGATCAATGAGTGCCTGCTTGAGGACAAGCAGGACCTGGTTCTGATTCTAGTGAAGATTTGATGTACAAGAGCAGAATGATTTTAAAACTACAGATGTACAGCCACTCATAAAGCAATAATTCTTCTTCTTAGGCTATCCTTTGGGAACAAGGATGACAATTCTACTCCTATTTTTGGGTTCTAATGTGGCTAATAAGCGCAGTGCTGGAACAGCAGACTTTTTCACAGATGGGGCAGGCAGGGTTAATGGTCCAGTAGTTTGTATGATGGCGCACTCTTCTGAATTTATGCAGGGCTTTTGTGTGCTTCCATGCATACCTGGATGTTCTCAACATCATCCTGAATGCTCCTTCTCCACTTTGAGCAGTCAAGGGTCAGAGATACCCTGGAGTTAGTGGGGATGTTGCCTTTCTTCGAGGAGGTTTTGAGCACATCCTTCGATCTTTTCTTTTTTTCCACTGGGTAAACTCTTCTTGTGACCAACCTTGGAAAAGAATGTCTGTTTCAGGAATCTGGTATTGGGGATGTAAACAACATGGCTGGCCCAAAGGAGCTGACCGAGTTTAAATAGGGCCTCAGCCCAAACAGGGGAATTTGGGCTGAGAGAATACTGATGTCCTTTGCCCTTCCAGTGAATTTGGAGGATTTTATGAAACCAGTGTTGGTGGTACTTTTCCAAGGTCTTGAGATGCCTGTTATAGGTTGTCCAAGTCTCAGGAGCGCATAGGACACCAGCACAGTCCACAATTTGTGTTGGCTTACTGTGTCTTCCACAACCTTGAAATCTCACAGATCACCTGCAGTTGTACAGCAGGAGGAAGCAGATAAAGGGGACAAAAAGAAGTGAAGGAGCAACAATGGAGGAGGTGAAGACATAAGGCCCCTTGTGCTGCAACATGCACACAAATTATTCTGCACTGAATTGACAATGCTCAGGCAATGCAGTATTGTGCTCACATATAACATGTCCTTAGACTAATCAATGGCAAGAAACATTCACATCAAACCCATGCTGAGCAAAGGCCACCTTCAACTAGTTTTAACTATTTATGGTTGACATTGAATGGTATTAACATTGCTGCATTCCTCTTCATTAACATCTCGGGGCACACACCATTCACCAGAAACTTAACTGGATAAGACAACTAAAGCTCTCATTAAAATTTTATGTTTTGTTGGGTTTTTGGCCGCGTATTCTTATAGAATTACTGTTCCATCACTGGTCAAATCAAAGCTGAATTTTTAAAAAAAATTCCAAAGAATGGAAGAATTACAAAACAGAGTTGAATTTACTTGAACAGCAGAAGATTCAAGAAGATTCAAGGCAGAGGAAAAATCTATTTAGTGATAATAGATTACTTTTCCGTCTTGCTGGAAATGAATAACCTCAGTTCAACCACACCTTCAGCCATCATCACAAACTGAAGGTTCAGTTTGCCAGACATCCTGTTCTAAATAAGGTTATGACAGATAATGGTCAACAATTTGCTTCAGATGAGTTTGCAAAGTTTTCAGCAATGCGGGAATTCTCTCAAGCAAACATCATCACAGTATTGTCTGAAGGGAATGGTAATGTTCTCTGCCTCCTCTGAAGTGATTAGTGTTGTTGGTATTGCCACACTATACAGTGGAAAACTTTGGCACTATGTTCTTTGCAGATACTTAATCACTGAATGTTCTCCAATATTAGGACAAATCAACATAAAAAATACAGCTATTTTTATTGATTTAAAAATCCATCTGACCATTTTGACTGATGATACTTCAAACAGGAATAAGATTTCTGGTAAATGGCCCTTCAGCAGAACTTCATGTTTCAGACTTCCTGCATTGAGAGTATATTCCTCTTGTATCATTTTGCTATTTCTGCCATCTCATGTAGAAAGTTACATCCAAAGTGCTGGATATCAGTTAGGCCTAATTAATAGGCATAAAGAATAATAAACACAACAAAACTAACATCCCATTATTTTATACTGGCATCGAATTGTTAGACTTCAGAGATATTACTTAAACATCTACAGTCGCCTCATTATAGGAAGGATGTGGAGGCGTTGGAAAGGGTGCAGAGGAGATTTACCAGGATGCTGCCTGGAGTAGAGAGTATGGATTATGAGGAGAGGCTAAAGGAGCTAGGGCTGTTCTCATTGGAGAGGAGGAGGATGAGGGGAGACCTGATAGAGGTATACAAGATATTGAGAGGAATAAATAGAGTGGACAGCCAGCGCCTCTTTTCCAGGGCGCCAATGCTTAAAACAAGAGGACGTGGCTTTAAGGTGTTGGGTGGGAAGTTCAAGGGAGATGTCACAGGGAGGTTTTTCACCCAGAGAGTGGTTGGTGCATGCAATGCGCTGCCTGGGGTGGTGGTGGTGGAGGCTGATACATTGGACAAGTTCAAGAGATTGTTAGATAAGCATATGGTGGAATTTAAGTTAGAGGGATATGTGGGAGAAAGGGGTTAGATAGTCTTAGGTGTGGTTTGAAGGGAGGCAAAACATGGTGGGCCGAAGGGCCTGTATTGTGCTGCATTGTTCCATGGTTAAAGTTATTGCAGCAGAGGGGAGGAGCCAGCACCATTTAAAAGTTGTTTGGCAGGTAAGGACTTTGTTTTTGAGTCCCATCAGCCTCAGCAGCAGGCTTTAGTGGAGTGGCCAGTTTGAGAGTGGCTGTGTTTGTAGTCAGTGTCGAGGCTTTGGCTGTGAGGCTTGGGTGAAGAGGTGGAGCAGAGGTAAGCACAGGTAAGGTCTTTCCACTTTAACCTTCACACTTGGTGAGTCAGGATGGCAGTTAGGGCAGGGGTTTGCTCGTCCTGAAGAATGTGGGAGATCAGGGAGACTTCCTGTGTCCCTGAGGACTACAACTCTAGGAAGCGTGTCCAGCTGCAGCTCCTGGCTGATCACATTAAGGAGCTGGAGCTGGACACACTTAAGATCATCTGGATGCTGACAGCATTTGAGATAAGAGTTTTAGTGAGATGGTCATACCCAAGAAGCAGGCTGTATGTAGTTGGGTGAAATATGGCATTTGGAAAAGCATAGCCTCATTAGTGGTGTTCCAGTCAGCATGGCTTTATGTGGGGCAGGTCATGACTTACTAACTTGATTGAGTTTTTTTGAGGAGGTGACGAAGATGATCGATGAGGGTAAAGTAGTGGATATTGTCTACATGGATCTTAGTAAGGCACTCAGCAAGGTCCTCATGGTAGGCTTATCCACAAGATTTAAGATGTATGGGATCCATGGTGACTTGGCCATGTGAATTTGGAATTGACTTGCCCATAGAAGACAGAGGGTAGTGGTTGATGTGTCTTAATCTGGCTGGAAGTCCATGACCAGTGGTGTTCCACAGGGATCTGTTTTGGGAGCTCTGCTGTTTGTGGTATATATACATTATATATAAATGACTTGGATGAAAATGTGGGTGGGTTAGTAATTTTGCAGATGACACAAAGATTGGTGGCATTGTGGATAGTGTAGAAGATTGCCAAAGAGTACAGCAGGATATAGATCAGTTGCAAATATGGGCAGAGAAATGTCAGATGGTGTTTTAATGTGGGAAAGTACGAAATGTTGCACTTTGGAAGGTCAAATGTACACAGAAAGTACACAGTTAATGGCAGTACCCTTCAACAGCATTAATATACAGAGGGATTTTGGGGTCCAAGTCCATAGCTCCCTGAAAGTGGCCTCACAAGTTGAGAGGGTGGTAAAGGTGGTGTAGGGGATGTTTGCTTTCATTAGTCGAGGCAGTGAGTTCAAGAGTCAGGAAGCGATGTTGTAGCTTTATAAAACTCTGGTTAGGCCGCATCTAGAGTACTGCATTTAATTCTTGTTGCCTCATTACAGGAAGGATGTGGAGGCTTTGGAGGGGGTGCAGAAGAGGTTTGCCAGGATGCTGCCTGGATTGAGGGCATGTGCTATGAGGAGAGGTTGGATAAACTAGGGTTGTTTTCTCTCGAGTGGAGGAGGTCGAGGGGAGACCTGATAGAAGTATATAAAATTATGAGAGGCATAGATAGGATAGATAGCCAGTATCTTTTTCCCATGGTTGAAATGTCTAATACCAGAGGGCATACATTTAAGGTGAAGGGGCAAGTTCAAAGGAGATGTACGGGGCAAATCTTTTTTATACAGATTGTGGTGGGTACCAGGAATGTGCTGCTAGGGGTGGTGGTGGAGGCAGATACAATAGAGGTGTTTAAGAGGCTCTTGGATAGGCCCATAAACATGCAGACAATGGAGGGGTATGGACCATATGCAGGCAGAAAGGATTAGTTTAATTAGGCATCATTAGCTTAATTAGTTCAGTACAACATCGTGGGTCAAAGGGCCTGTTCCTGTACTGTTCTGCGTTATAGAACTCAGATACTAGCACACATGCACAAAATTGTCAGCTAAGAACTGCTTTAGTGTGCTATATATACGTATATATAAAAAGTCCTATTAAAATTTGCAGCAGTATTTTGTTTCTTAAATGTTTCTTTCCCATTTAAGATACAAGATATTTATTTATTCGTCACATGTATATCGAAACCCACAGTGAGATGCGTCTTTTTGCATTAGAGAGTGTTCTGGGGACAGCCCGCAAGTATCGCCACTCCTCCAGTGCCAACATAGCATGCCACGGCGCCTAACCTGTACATCTTTGGAATGTGGGAGGAAACCGAAGCACCCGGAGGAAACCCACACAGACACGGAGAGAACGTTCAAACTCCTTACAGACAGTGGCTGGAATTGAACCTGGGTCACTGGCGCTATAATAGCGTTACGCTAACCACTACACTACCGATTTTTCTACTTAAAGGCACTGAGTCCCCAAATCAATGACATAAGACAATGGTGAGATTCAACTAGAATTGAGTGATGGAAAAGTGTTCCTAATAGTGTTAGTGCTTACTCACCCATCAAGGCTTTGGTAGAAATACGGACTAAAGAGATGAATACCAGATATGAGGGGAAAATGACTGCCTTGACATCAAGGCAGCATTTGACAAAGCACAACACCAATGAACTATGGTTAAAATTAAGTCATTGGGGAAACCACTCCAATGTTTGGAGTCATATCTCACATAAGATGTAATTGCTAGAGAGCAATCATTCCAGCCCCAGGTCCCTGAATCCCCAACCATCAACATCCTGGAGATTACCAGTGACAGAAATTTAGCTAGATTAGCCACATAAATATTGTGGATACAAGTACAGGTCAGAGATCGATCATCCTGTGATGCAGCCCCAAAATGAATGACTAATTTGCACCAAGTTCCAGGACAAAACTTTATTGAAGTTCTACATTAGAATGCAAGTGCATTAAATGTTGGGAGTGTTTGTTTGCTATCAAGGATCAGGCATGTGGACAGATTTGTAGCCAGAGCCAGGAGGTGGGAACATGGTATGTGTGTGACTGGTACTAAGTATTAGGAATCTGGATAGTTTTGCAAATGTTGCCAAAGGACGTGGGTAGTTTTGTAGCCAGAACCAGAGGACAGGAATATAGGTAGGTTTGCAGCCAGAGCAAGGGATCGAGATTGTGAAGTCAGAGCTGGGGTTTGGGAATGTGGGCAAGGTGTACCATTGGAATCTGGGGGGGTGGGAATGTGGGAGTTTTGCAGCTGAAGCTGGGGATCAGGGATGTGCCGAGGTTTATATATCTACATTATTGGCATCTCATTGAGTCAACCTTGTCCTATTCTGGAAAACTACAATCGTGCCATGAAGTTCAGCTTGCCTTGCCATCATAATGCAGAATGAACTTGCATCTTACTTCAGGCAGAAGATTCATCAATGCTATGTCATGTGCTATTTAAGCAATTGACTCAGACTATACAGGAATCAACTACTTTAAATTATTTCTTGAAATAACATTTTTGGAAATGCAGAACAGAATTACCACCATCTATGAGGAGAGATGTAAATAATTTTGAAATTGAAAGAACTGGAGGACTGATTGTATCTGGATTACTAGCATCACACAGTGTCTATCCTTGTCCTCTCCTAATGGGACAGGAATGTGGGACAGGTACACAGCTGGAACTGAGGGTTGGGAACTTGCGACAGGTGTATGGCCAGAGCTGGGGAGAAAAATGTTGACCTGCTTGTGTGGCTGAAGCGTGAGGGAGATGGCTGAAAAGCAAAATGGGAGACAGTGGGCGCAGGCTACTGTGCATAGTGCATGTGTGTGCATTAAGCATTCTTTGATTTGGTTCCTGACTCACAGGGGAATCCTTCAAGCTGTGAAGATGAAGTGGATGCACAAAACTTATTTCCAATTTTAAAAATACTTTTAATAATGGAACAGCCCATTACAATATGGCAAGACCTAGATAAATACCCAGATCTGAACTTATAGGTCACATTATCGCCACATTAATTGTCTGCAGTAACTACACCTTAATTAATACTGGAACTCACATCATAGCCTGGATATATATGGTTACAACACTCAAGAAGCTGAGAATGCTCCAGAACAAAAGATTCATTTAGCTGGTATACCTTTTACTGAGTACAGTGCATCGTGGTCACAGTATCTCTAAGATGCAGGGAGCAACTTACTGCTTAGCCGAGAGAATTATGTTATTATAGAGAGTTTTAGCAGCACCCAAGAGCAAAATAAGTAAAATTAACTATTATAACTAAAAAAAGATTCAATACAACTCAAAACTCACTGGAAATTAATTGACATTAATTTTCTTGAGAATTTCTAGGTTCAAAGCAGGTGTCACCCTATTTTCCAAGTATTCAAGCCTACATTTCTAGTATTTTAAAAAAAAGTTAGGTTTTATAAAGCATAGATTCTTTTAAGATAAATACACAGTATAGTTGTTTTTGTGTATATTCATACCTTAAATGCTCTTGGTACTAGCAGGGCCCACCAACATTTTGTTTTTAAATTATCTTTTTTCCAAGATCTAAAATCAATATTGTCCCTTTTGCGTGTCAATGTATAACCACATTCAACTAGAAGGGAGAAAATATTTATTAAACAGCATATTGAAAAATATATAGACAGTCAAATAAATATATAATTTCTAACGGGATGAGAGTATTACCAAACTGAAACTTTGCACTGAAACCAAATGCTCTCCATGTGCGTGAAGTGAAAAATTCAACTAATAAGGATGCTCCAGATGATACTACTGCTGGATTCTCTGCACCACAATTTGGTCCATCAAGGACAGGAGACAATAAACTTTCACCATCATAAATTACTATGTGATCAGAATAACAGTTTATAAATTGTTCTACTTGAAATGTAGTAAATTGCAAGAAAATCTGTGGAAAAAAACACAATCAAATCAGACTGATTATTAAAAAAAACTATGATTCAAATATACTATAACAGAACCATAAAGCAATGAGCAGAAGAAAATGAGCAACCTTTTAAAGAAGAAATGCTAGGATATCTTTATCATCAGAAGATTTGTGTCTTCAATTGTCTGAAGTTAAAATCTAATTGGAAATTCAGGGTTGTTCAGGCCTTTCAAACAAAATTCTCCTCGCCACTTGTCTGTTTGGGAGCAGCTAAGATAATACAAAAGTTCATATGAAACAAAACAAGAGCAGACACTTGGTCAACAGCCCATCCATCTCCTAAAACATCCATTTGCTCCGTCACTAGTAGTGTATACTATTTACACAAAACACTTCAGCAACTCATTATGACTTCTTGGACAGCATCTCCTACAACCACAACTTTTATCATATATTTGCTCCCTGGGTTCATATTGTGACAATAAGTATCTCATATCTCATGAACACTTTAGGGCATTCCAAAGAGGAAGAGTAAATAATCAGAGGTTGTGGTCCACTTTGGTACTAATGACATAAGTAAAAAGAGGGAGGAGATCCTGCAACATTAACTCAGGGAGCTAGGTCATAGATTAAAGAGCAGGACCTCTAAGGCTGCAATCTTTAGAGGGAAGTTTTAGATTTCTGGATCACAGGGACTGTTTTTGGGGAAGGTGGAGCCTGTACAAGTTGGGTTTCACCTAAACCGAAAAGGGTTCAACATCTTTGCTGGGAGTTTTGCTGGTGCTGGTGGAAAGAGTTTGAAGTTTTGAACTAGGTTGGTAGGGGAATGGGGTACAGAGTAGATGTACAGTTGGGGTGGGGGAGGTGGAGGCTCGTAAGAAGGAAAATTACATACATTAAAAACAAGAGAGTAACTGGGGGAAGGTAGGACCACTCAAGGATAAAGGAGGGAACTTATACCTGGAGCCAGAGGAAATGGGCCAGGTACTAAACAAGTACTTCACATCAGTATTCACCAAGGAAAAGGACATGGAGGACAGTGAGATCAGGGAGGGGTATGCTGATATTGTAGGGCATGTTGACATCATGAAGGTGGTGGTGTTGGGTCTCAGGTTATTGATAAAGGCAAGAGTGGAGATTGCTGGGGCCTTGACAGAGATTTTCATATCCCCTTTAGCCACAGGCGAGGTCCAGACGCCTGGAGAATAGCCAATATGAAGGGCAGAGACAAACCAGGAAATTAAACGCCAGTGAGCTTGCATCAGTGGTACTAAAATTACTGGAGAAGATTCTTAGGGATAGGATCTATGCACACTTGGAAAATAATAGATTTATTAGGGAAAGTCAATATGGCTTTATGCAGGGGAGGTCACATTTTACAAACTTGAATAAGATTTTTGAGGAGGTGATGAAGATGATTGTATATTTTACATTTACATTTTATATTTTTAATTGCCCTTTGACCTGGTACCTTTACACTTCCTTAATTACTTTAATGTAGTCTTTTGATGAAACCATTGTCCTTCTGTCCTGAAGGACAATGGTTTAGAGAGCTTGCAGGCATGTTGTTTAGGACAGAAAGACAGAAGTTTCATCAAAGGACTACATTAATTAAGGTAGTGTAATGCTACCAGGTCCTAGAATGGTTACAACATGAAACAAAGCTATTCACCCCATTGAATACATACTGGCTCTACGCAAGAGTAATCCAGTTTATCCGACTCCCTATCCTATCCCCAATGCTCTGCAAATTCTTTCCTTTCAGATAATTATCCAATTGCTTTTGCTGTCTACAATTGAATTTGTTTCTACTACTACTGAAAAGTGTATATCAGACCCTAACCAATTGCTGAATAAAACTACTTTCATCATGATTCTTTTGCCAGTCATCTTCATTCTACATCCCCTAGTTTATGATGCATTTGCAAATGGGAGCCATTTTTTGTTAGGTCCCTCCACAATCTCATTTCAAGGAGAACAACCCAACTTCTTCGGTTTATCCCCATAAGTTCTTCATCACTGAAATCTCTTCTGCACTTTCACAGGTTTCTTAAAATGCAGCACCCAGTTTATGATGCATTTGCAAATGGGAGCCATTTTTTGTTAGGTCCCTCCACAATCTCATTTCAAGGAGAACAACCCAACTTCTTCGGTTTATCCCCATAAGTTCTTCATCACTGAAATCTCTTCTGCACTTTCACAGGTTTCTTAAAATGCAGCACCCAGACTGAACACGATGGCATGTGAACAAAAGGTTTTCACTGTATCTCAGTACACGTGACAATAATAAGCCAATTACCAATCATTCCAATTGTGGCTAAACTAGTGTTTTATAAATATTCATTATAGCTTCCTTGCACTGTTTTTTGTCAGACAGAATCCTTAAACTGTGCAAGGATATCACCATCAATAAAGGCACTCATTTTTTTTATATAATAAATTCATGTGTGACAGTTTATCAAAGGCATTCTGAAAGTCCAAATACATCACATTAACTGGTTTGCCCTCATCTATTTTGCTAGTTACAACTTCAAAAAGCCTACACAGATTTGTCATATGTAATTTTCCTTTCATAAATTCATTTTGTCACATCTAAACCCTTGTAAGTGCTTTGTTACAATTTCCTTAATTATAGGGAATATTGTCCAGATTATTGATGTCAAGCTAATTTGTCAATCTTTTCTGTGAATTTCTCTCCCTTTTTTTTAAATAGTGGAGTTATATTTGGTTCTTTTCCATCTGAGGGAACTGCATTAGAATCTATGGAACTTGGAGGAACGGACTTGACGACATAATATTGCTCTGTTTCTACTGAGAAATTTTAGCCCAGTTTTTTTTTCTTTTTTTTGTTGTTTGTTTTTCTTTTAAGAGTTTTTTTTTGTTTAGTTTATTTTGTTTATAATTTTTTTTTTGATTTGGGTTTTCTTTTAAATTTATATAATCAATCTTTTTCTTTCCTCTTATATTCATTTACTAAGAGATCGTTGGATCTACAGATTTTTAAAAATATTTTATTGTTCTTCATGATTATATGCTATAATTGTTATCCTGATCTCTTTGTATTACATGTATAAATATTGATGCTATATATCAATCTGTATTAATTTGAAAACTAATAAAAAGATTGAAAAGAAAAAGAATCTATGGGATTTTTGAAGATAACATTCATTCGAGTAGGAAAATGTGGATTACTAAACTTAATGTCAGTGATAGAAACAGTGAAATTTTTATTCAAAGAGATATCATAAATTTTAAAGGCAATTAAGAATAACCAACACAAATTTCAAAATGACTATTATCTTTGAAGAAAAGAATGGGAAGTAGGGAATGTAGTTAATCTAATGGTCTAATTACTGGAAATTTAATGACAGCAATACTGGTGCTATTTGCCACCATTACATTGTGTAACTGGCAGCACATTCAGGAGTATACACATGCATAACTAAATATGGAAAGCTAGAAATCTGTCAGTGATTCTCTGAAGCTCCAGGCTTTGTAAAGGTCTTCAGCATAATCCTCAGAAATCAATTCAATGCCTTAACAAGGAATTGTGTATTACAAAGTGATAAAATAGGAGGTGATATTCCAAAAGGAACAGTGTTCCAGCCACAGTTGTTCACTACTTACATAAACAATTTTGACTTTAGATCCAAAACATAATTTTAAATTTTGGAAAATAATAGTCAAAATGTAATAGAAAGCAAAGTAACTTAAGGATAGAGATTCCTAAATCACTTAACACAGTAATTCAAATAAAAAAAAAGCAAAAAACTATGGTGTTCATTTTGAGAGGGACAGGCTGAAAAACAGTACTTATGTTAAAACTGTAGAGAATCTTGGTTGGAATCTCTATTTAGAAATCTGTCCCAGTTCTGATCTCCATATTATAAAAAGTCTATTGTGATATTAAAGATTAACAAAGATGAATTCAGAATAGAATACCTTTATTTATCAGGAATATATATATCCATTATCAAGGACAGCTTCAAGAGGCGGTGCCTCAAGAAGGCAGCATCCATCACTATAGAACCTCACCATCCGGGACATGCCCTCTTCTTGTTACTATCACTGGGGAGGAGGTACAGGAGCCTGAAGACCCACACTCAACAATTCAGGAACAGCTCCTTCCCCTCCGCCATCAGATTTCTGAGCAGTCCATGAACACTACCTCAGTACTCCTTTAATTTTGCACTATTTATTTTTGTAATTTTTTTTTTAGTAATTTTACACCTTTGTACTGTACTGCTGCCGCAAAACAACAAATTTCACATCATATAAGTCAGTGATAATAAATCTGATTATGATATATTAAACCGGTTGATTTTTTTTCTCAAGAAAACAGAAGGCTGGGATAAGGATAGTTGCAACGGATTTGGCAGGTAGTGGGTTACTGAGGGGCTGTTCAGGGTGGTTTGGAGATTATGGAAGTGTATGATAGCACAGATAGAGAAAAGACATTTTCACTTATCCAGAGGAGGGCCTAAATGTAATACATTTATTTGCTAGTAGGATTATTGTAATGTTAATCATGATGGATATGTGGAGTGGATTAGAAGTAGGGCTGAAGATAGATTGTGTAGAGCATAATTTGACACAGACTAGCTATACTGAATGGTATTTTTCTCTGCTGCTGCATTCTATGTAACAATGATGCACGTTGTTCACATACTGTTAAATTTTCAGCAAATCTATGGCTATAATTATCCAGATTTCCATTTGATGATATATCTCCTCCAGATACTAATGAGGAGATAAAAGAAGATATCATGATTATTCTTTTGCTTTATGTTTCCTAATTATTTAATACCATGCTTGACATACGTATATAGCAAGGGCAATCCTTTTTAGGGCCATACTAACCATATTTTGAAATACCAGACAAAAATTACAATTAGTTTTCTGCATTATACATTAGCAACAACATTCTATAGGACCATCTTTTTTTTAAAAGAATTAACTCACAGAATCTATTTGACTTATCAAATTGTAGATGTATTTGTCAACAGGTTCTGAAGTTTTCTTTGCAAAAGGTCATGTAAGTGGCATACAAAAGTTTGGGCACCCCTGGTCAAAATTTGTGTTACTGTGAATAGTTAAGTGAATAGAAGACGAACTGATCTCCAAAAGTCATAAAGTTAAAGATAAAACATTCTCTTCAACATTTTAAGCAAGATTAGTGTATTATTTTTGTTTTATACAATTTTAGAGTGAAAAAAAGGAAAGGAGCACCATGCAAAAGTTTGGGCACCCCAAGAGATTTGAGCTCTCAGATAACTTTTACCAAGGTCTCAGACCATTAGCTTGTTAGGGCTATGGCTTGTTCACAGTCATCATTAGCAAAGGCCAGGTGATGCAAATTTCAAAGCTTTATAAATACCTTGACTCCTCAAACCTTGTCCCAACAATCAGCAGCCATGGGCTCCTCTAAGCAGCTGCCTAGCACTCTGAAAATTAAAATAAATGATGCCCACAAAGCAAGAGAAGGCTATAAGAAGATAGCAAAGCGTTTTCAGGTAGCCATTTCCTCAGTTCATAATGTAATTAAGAAATGGCAGTTAACAGGAACGGTGGAAGTCAAGTTGAGGTCTGGAAGACCAAGAATTTCCGAGAGAACTGCTCGTAGGATTGCTAGAAAGGCAAATCAAAACTCCTGTTTGACTGCAAAAGTCCTTCAGGAAGATTTAGCAGACCCTGGAGTGGTGGTGCACTGTTCTACTGTGCAGCGACACCTGCACAAATATGACCTTCATGGAAGAGTCATCAGAAGAAAACCTTTCCTGCATCCTCGCCACAAAATTCAGTGTCAGAAGTTTGCAAAGGAACATCTAAACAAGCCTGATGCATTTTGGAAACAAGTCCTGTGGACTGATGAAGTTAAAATAGAACTTTCTGGCCGCAATGAGCAAAGGTATGTTTGGAGAAAAAAAGGGTGCAGAATTTCATGAAAAGAACACCTCTCCAACCGTTAAGCACGGGGGTGGATCGATCATGCTGTGGGCTTGTGTTGCAGCCAGTGGCATGGGGAACATTTCACTGGTAGAGGGAAGAATGAATTCAATTAAATACCAGCAAATTCTGGAAGCAAACATCACACCGTCTAAAAAAAAAGCTGAAGATGAAAAGAGGATGGCTTCTACAACAGGATAATGATCCTAAGCACACCTCAAAATCCACAATGGACTATCTCAAGAGGCACAAGCTGAAGGTTTTGCCATGGCCTTCACAGTCCCCCGACCTAAACATCATCGAAAATCTGTGGAGGGACCTCAAAAGAGCAGGGCATGCAAGACGGCCCAAGAATCTCACAGAACTGGAAGCATTTTGAAAGGAAGAATGGGCAAAAATCCCCCAAACAAGAAGTGAAAGACTCTTAGCTGGCTACAGAAAGCGTTTACAAGCTGTGATACTTGTCAAAGAGGGTGTTACTAAGTACTGACCATGTAGTGTGCCCAAACTTTTGCTTCAGGCCTTTTTCCTTTATTGTTATTTTGAAACTGTAAAAAGATGGAAATAAAAAAGTAATCTTGCTTAAAATATTAAAGAAATGTGTCATCTTTAACTTTATGCCTTTTGGAAATCAGGTCATTTTTTACTCACTTAGCTATTCACATTAACAGAAATTTTGACCAGGGGTGCCCAAACTTTTGCATGCCACTGTATATACTGTATTCTAGACTTCCACATTTTCTCTTCACAGCTAAAATGAACCTTCAAACAGACCTAGTGCTCATCTAGTTTTCTTTACAAAAAAGTTACAAAATATGCCATTAGGTTCTTTGGATCAAGAGTTGACTGTTGAAAGTTTGGGACCCAAGTTCCAATCAATACCAGAAAAAAAGAGTAAAGGCTTCACACTATTAATGGCTAAAATATAAAGGTGTAAGCTGGCCTTAATTTGGTATTGGCTGATGGGATATCCAGATATCCAGGCTTTTCAATGATATAAAGGTAGGAGGTATTGTATATGGTGTCAAATATGCCATTAAATTACAGTGCTATTTATAGATTAAGAGAATATGTGAACTATGGTACATGGATTTCAATGCAAGCAAAAATAAAGACATCCACCTTGGACCAGCCTTCAAGTAGTTGATATCTGGAATGTGCTACCAGAGGAGGAGGTGGAATCAGATACAATTACTACAGTTAAGAGACATTTAGACTCCTAAATGGGCAAGGAATAGGATACGGTTTATATGTGGGCAAACGGGATTAGTGCAGATGGGTAAAAAGGTTGGCGTGGACATGGTGGGCTAAAGAGCCCGTTTCTATGCTGTATAACTCTATA
This sequence comes from Pristis pectinata, assembly GCF_009764475.1. Classification (NCBI taxonomy): domain Eukaryota; kingdom Metazoa; phylum Chordata; class Chondrichthyes; order Rhinopristiformes; family Pristidae; genus Pristis; species Pristis pectinata. The sequence goes on along the minus strand of NC_067418.1, from coordinate 47,479,700 downwards.
ACTCTACAACCTAAAAGGAACAAAATAGAATATTGTTCAAATAGTGAAAAGCTAGAAACTGCAGTAATCCAAATGAAAAGGTCATTAAAGTATCATGGATACATGCAGAAAAAATCATAATGGTTTATGCTGGACTTTTATAAACAAGGGGGTAACAAAAAAAAATCACACCAGGGGAATCCCAATTTATGAAGGATATATTGGCCTAGGATGGAGATTCCGTAAACCATGGTTAGAATTTATCAAGTTGAAGGGAAAGTTGATTGAAGTTTTCAGGATATTATGGAGAACTGAAGGTAGATAAATAGAAACTATTTCAAATCAAAAGTCTGATTGCAGGGGAGGGCATCTAGAAATTAGAGCCAGTGCTTTCAGGAGTCAACCAAGGAAGTATTTCAATGCACAAAGATCAGAAGAAACTTGAAACTCTCTTCTACCAACAACTGATGCAATTTAAATCTGAGGTTGATAGATTTTCTTCAAAGATCTTAAGTGAAATGAGAGTAAGGTTACAGATGATTCACGGATCCAATAAATTCTGGAATAGCTGTGAGGCGATAAATAGTCTACTATTATTCTCATGTTCCTATATAAAAAGCTGAAAAACTCACACTGGTGTGTATTTTTGTATATTGTGGCATTAATTGACATTCAGACATCAATCATCACTTGTGATAATGATTAATATTGGATGAAAATTATGAAAAAAATTGTTTTCCTAGTTCTGAATTCACTACAAATAAAGCAGCAATTAAAGATCTCTAATGACAGTGTACTTGGACCTAATAATTTCTGCCTCCATTAGTTGGCAATTACTTACTTTATTGTTGTGGAATTACTTACTTTATTTTCATAATTTGGTGTTCTAATTAGCCAAATGCAATGAAGATTGTTTGGATACAATTTTGGAAATCTTGGAGAGTTCAGTAGTCCATGATCCTTCATTAACAGTCCTCCACATTTTTCTGTAAAATCAAATTAAGAATTATGAGGTTGAAAACAATATATCACAGAGATGCACTGCACTATTAAGACTAGGAATGTTTTAGGTTAGATTTCTTGGTAGCTATGTTAACATAATATTTATATTACTGGATTAGTAATCTAGAGACCTGGACATGACTCAGAAGTGTGAATTCAACTCCAAACTGGTTGCTGGAGTAATTATACTTAGTTAGAAAACAACTTTCTGGGAACTTTAATGTCATATCAAGCCAGGAAACCAACTCTGGTTCATTCAGGTGCAGTATCCTGTTGAAGAGCAGCACCAACCTAATTAAGAATGAGGTAACAACCTGGTAAAGAAAGTAGCTACATGACCCCAAATTCATCAGATTAGACCAAGCCTCGAAACCTCACCATCTCTATTCATTATGCCAGTGAACAATTAAACAACTAAAAAGAGGTTCTGTGAATACCTGCATCCCTAGTGATCGCATCCTTAAACAGAAGTGCTTAGAAGATGGTCCATTTTGGCCTACTGAGATTTTTATTCCCAAAAATTTGTGGAAGTCCAAATATCACTGCACTGCATTCAGCGAAGACTATGGGCCTGAAAGCCTCCTGGTTTCAGAACTAAACATGTCTCTTGCTAAGTTGTGAACTACAGCATAGGTACCCACTGGGGAGTAATTCAGGAATTTCCTGCTCATAACCTGACAAATTCAGTGTGATATTTATCATCTTTTTCCCTTCATGTTCAATCATCATCAAAACAATCTAAGTTATTGGTGGCAATGCTATTGACCAGGAGTCACTCACTGATAAACCACTCAGCAAAGCTCAGCTTGGATTCTGTCTGGACCTCTTATATACAAACCTCAGGTCAACTTTTGTCCAAACTTGGACAAAATGGACAAATTCCAAAAGGGAGATGACAGCAACTTCCCTGCATTTGAACAAATATAGTTTAAATGAACCGAAGTCACTGGGAATTGCAGGCAAACTATTTTGCTGGCTGGAATCATACCTAGATCGAATTAAAAAGGTGACTGTGCTTGTTAGAGGCCAATTATCTCAACCCTAGGTTGTCACTACAATAATTCCTTAGTACCTTGACCTCTACCATCTTTTCCTGATTCATTGAGATTTGGTGATTAGTGTTCAATTATATATGCAACTCTTCAGATAATAAAATGGCTCATTCCCATGCATAGGAAGACATGGAAAACACTGCTCGGGCTGATGAATGGCATCTGGCAATTGTGTCACACATTGCGAGCTGTTGACATTCCCCAAAAAAGTGTGTTTAATAACTGCAATGCGGTATTCACCCTACATCGATTTCCTCAGGGACACCACTGATCAGAAACTTAACTGGATCAGTGCAATAAAAACTGAGGCTGCTAGGGCAGTAAAGGTTAGATGGCAAGTGACTCATATCCTGACTTAGAAAAATGTTATACCTTTTATATGGCATGTTTTCTCCAATTCACTTTCTGGATCTGGTGTCATGGCTAAGGCTAGTATTTCTTGCCCATCGTTAATTACCCAAAAGTAAAGATAAACCGGTGAGGAAAATGTAATCAGAACAGAAACAGTGGAGTTGGAGAAAGTGTTAGTAAGGAATGGATTTTTCTCAGGATGCAGGGTGGAGAAGGTGTAGTGAAGAGAGTAGTAGGAATCTGTGGGCTGTTTTCTCCTAAGTTGGAAATAGCAAAGTTATGGCAGTAAAGAGTCAAAGGTGGACCATGTGAAAGAGAGAGAGCAGTGTACAAATTGACAGCACAGGGAAAAACTTCTTTGTTCTGCATAGGAGCAGGAAGCTATACCAATACAGTCAACAATGTACCAGGAAAAGAGGCGAGAGAGAGGAGCTGAGCAGGACTGAAATAAGGAATGTTCCACCTATCCCATAAAGATTCAAACATAATTGATCCCATATGGTTTTCCCATAGCTAATTTGGAGAAAGTGAGAGGAAGTAAAGAAGTTGTTTAGTGTCTTTTAGTCAATCTATGTTATCCTTTTATCTCCATCCTTTTGTTCTCTCAACTCCTATCTCTTCTCCACAAGTTACAACCTACGTCTAAACCTTCCCAGTTCTGATGACATTAACTTTTTCTCTCTGCACTGATGGTGTTTGACCTGCTCAGTATTTCTAGCATTTTCTGTTTTTATTTCCAACTTACAGCATCTGCAGACTTTTGATGCCTGTGAGTACTTTCAATGTGGCAAGGCTGTAGCAAAAAGCCACCACACAAACTTGCTAGAGTGGAGTCTTGATACAGTGGCAAGGAAATCTAAGGCAATTGGACAGCAGTCTAAGTAGCAAAGTTGTCAAAGATTCAAGTATCTTTCCTCCTGTTTTTCTGTTGTGGGATTTTCACCAGCACCACATTAGCCAGATATTGTCTGGTTTCCTGACAGAGCATCATAAGTACCAAGGTGGCCAATGGTTATATCCTGTCAGGCTAAGCCATACACCCAAATCCACTGCCCAAATTCCATAAATGTGTGTGGAGATGGACTTTGGAACCTCCCCTCATCCCCCAAAAACAATTAGATTGTCCAAATACAATTTTCTCTTCGCTAGAACCATTTTGACTGTGTAAAAATATACTTTTCTAACTGCCCCACTGCTATATTATTAATAACGAATTCCAGTTTTACACTGAGAACAGGTGTGAGGATAACTGATCTATAATTCACCAATCATTCTCTCTCCCCACTTTCTTAAATAGCTCTGTTACATTTGCAGCTTTTCAATGTGCTGAGAATGTTCTAGAACCAGGAACAATCATCCCTAATGTGCTATCCTTGAGGCCACCTCTTTTGGAAGCTTGGGTTGCAGGCCATCAAGAATACACAATTTCTTCTGTCCTGTTGATTTAGTACTATAAATTACTTTCTCCTTCATTTTTGCTACATATACCATTTCTTCTGCAATTAAGATATACACAAAATATTTGTTTAACACCATAAGCCTCCCCCTTTAACCTTATGCCATCTAACCCAAGTTAGCATTGGATGGATCACTTTATCCTCAGGGGTTATTTCTCAATGGAATATATATTCATTAGGAAATGTCAACTTTTTTTTTTAAAGTTCTTCCCGTTAGTTATCCACTGGGAAACCTTTTAATCTAATTTCCCAATCCACCTCCAAATCCCAAAATCGCAGGAAGATTATAGGAGGAGCCATTATGGTCTATGAAGTCCAGGCCAGCCCCATGCACGACAAGCGCCACTCTACTGTCCTCTTCTCATATGCCTGAAATTTTTAGATATGCATCCTGCCTCCAGGATACATACTAGCAGTTCATTCCAGATCCTGATCTCTCACAGCATCAAAACATTTTTCCTCAATTAACTTTTGATTCTTTCACTAACCACCTTCCATGTCCATGAATGGGAACAGTTTCCATCTACTCTGTCTGGGCACTTGCAAATATCTCCATCAGAATTCTTCTCAACCTTCTCAGTTCCAAGAACAACCTCAGCTTCTTCAGCCCATCCACTTAACTAAAGATTCCCATCTCTGGAATCAATCTTGTACATCTCTTCTGCACACTGTCCAAGTTCTTCACACTTTTCCTAAAGTATGGCGCCCAGAACTGGATACAATACCCCAGTGTCTTACAAAGGTTTATGATGACTTCCTGTTCTTGTAGTCTATTCCTCTATTTAAGGCCAGGTTCCATACACTATTTATATTGCTTTTTCAATCAGCCTCTCCAATTTCTACAAATTATCTGTAAACAAATTGTAACTCTCTGTTCCTGTACCTGTATTGAACCCTCCAGATTATATTGCCCCTCTCATTCTTCCAACTGAAAAGTAACACTTTCTTCTTTTCTGTTTTTAATTTCATCTGCCATATGTCTGTACATTCCATTAACCTGCTTTTATCCCCTTGGTCTATTACTATGCTCTAAGTACTTCTCTTCCCTTCCTTATAAAATACATTCCTCCCCTACCCAGTCTAGTTTCTGACTAATCTGTGCCTCCCTTGAACTATGTATGATTTTCACACATTCAAATGAGATTTTGTTCCATACAGGCTACTTATCACAAGATACAAGTAATGCAAGAGTAGTACATGAAGAAGTGGGATCCATTAAAGACAAAAATTGCAACTTGCACGTTGTTGCTGTTAAGGTATTAATGAGTACTTTACATCCGTTTCCACCAAGGATGAAGGTGCTTCCAAAGTATTGATGAAGGAGAAGATAGCTGAAACACTGAATATATTTAAAAATGATGGCGTGGAGTTATTCAAAAAGATGTCTGAACCTAAAATAGCTAAGCCAAGAGCATCAGATAGAATGTTAGGATTCTGTACTGTTTGTACCCTTTCTAGGATTTTGAGGGAAGTACAGGTGGAAATTGTGGGGACACTGACCATAATCTTCCAATGCTCTTTGGACATGGACGTGGTGCTGGAGTAACTGCAGAGCAACAAATGTTTCTCCTTTGTTTAAAAAAAGTAAGGATAAGCACTGCAATTACAGGCCAATCAATTTAACCTTGATGGTGGGAAAGCTTTTAGCAACATTGATCTGGGACAGGATTAATAGTATAAAGTAAGCCAGCATGGATTTGTTAAAGGCAAATCATATTTAACTAGAAGACTTTTGATAAGGTGCAACTCACACCAAAGATGAAGCACGTGACATTGATAACATGGATGCACATTTGGCTAAGTAACAGACAAAAGAGGGTAAAGGTGATTTTTTTTCCTCAAACTGGAGGAAGATGGGTAGAGGTGCTTCCCAGGAATTAGTATTAGGGCTACTGCTTTTTTGGATCTTTATTAATGACTGAGATTTGCAGGTGCAAGCCACAATTTCTAAATTTGCTGATAATACAAAACATGGGAGTATTGTGAACTACAAAGAGCATAACCATGAACCACAGCAGGGTATAAACAAACTGGTGGAATGGGTAGATGAAGTTTAATGCAGAGAAATGCAAGATGAAGCACTTTGATAGCAAGAATTAGAAGAGGCAATATAAAAGATACTATTCTAAATGACTGTAGAAGCAGCGGGACCTGGGGATATGTGTGCATAAATCACGGAAAGTGGCAGGGAAAGTGGAGAAACCAGTTAATAAGGCATAAAAAATTCTGGGCTTTATGAATAGAAGTGGGAAGTATAAAAGCAGGGAAGTTATGCTGAACATGAATGGTATGGAGCACTGTGTTTATTTCTGGTTATTGCATTACAGGGAGGACGTGAAGCTGTTAGGAAAGGTCCAGAACAGATTTACAAGAACTGTTCCAGGGATGAGGAATAGATTAGAGAGGCTGGGGCTAATTTCTTTGGTGAAGACAAGGCTGAGGGGAGATTTGATCAAAATATATAAAATAATGAGGGGTCTGAACTGAGTGAATAGAGAGAGGCTGTTTCCTTTGGTGGAAGACTCAAAGACTAGAGGTCATAAATACAAAATAAAGAAGAGAATTAAGAAGAATATGAAGAAACACCTTTCACGCAGCATGTGGCTGAAACCTGGTACGAATTGTCTGTGGTCTTGAAAGAGCATTGAATAAGTATATGGTGGACAAAGGGCTGTGGGTGGAACTAGAGTGTTGCTCTGGTAAAGAACTAGCAAGACATGATGGGCCAGATGGCCTCCTCCTGTAATGTAACCATTCTGTAATATGATTCTATGAAGATTACTAACTCTGCATCACAATGCAAGATAAGATCCAAGATAGCCTGTTCCCACATGTTGTCTAGGAAACATTGTTACACAAAACTGCCCCCAAAATCGTCCTTTGAACCATTACCATTTTTATTTTTCCAGTCTATATTAAGATTAAAGGCCCCCATGACTATTGTATAACTTGTGATACAAGCTATTTTTATTTCTTGAATAATTCTCTCCCAAAATGCTTCTGCTTTTGGTGTCTAGTAAATTACTCCAAGTAATGATTTTGTCCCTCAACAATACTTAGTTCCTGTTCTTCTGGGATAAGGTCATTCCTCATAACTGCCATTATAACAATGTTTATTTTATTCATTAACTTTTAAAAAAATTTTGTCTGTACCTTCTAAACATCAAGCATCCTGGAAATTTAATATTCAACTCTTGTCACTCTGTAATCACGTCTCTGGAATAGTTATTAGATGAAATCCATTTGTCCCATTTTGTATTTTGTTATGAATGCTTCATGCAATGCAATTAATTTTAGCATTACCAGATTTCTTTGAATTGACTTTGTTCATTAATGCACCCTTGTTGTTAAACTCTCTGCCCCTTTGTCTCATTTCAGTTAATATTAGCTATTTTTCAACTTAATCTTTCCTTTTGTCTTTCATTTTATTAAAGTTCTGTTTACATCCGTAGTTATCAGATTTACCTGGACACTGGTCCCACCCTGGCTGCAGAAGTATGCCCAAATGGAATAATTCTCTCTTCCTCTAGCACTGCTGCCAACATTCCAAAAATTGAAGCACCTTTCTCTCCAAACCACTCTTTATGTACATCGGTAGTACAATGTTGGATAACTTATGAATTGGTATTGTTGGCACTGAATACAATTATCCACAGGGCTCACTCTAATTTACAAAATGTTTCATCATTTAAGCTCTGCAGTCTGAGGACATATATATATCTACCTCATGTCATTAAAGGGAACCGTCATAGTGCTAAGCACAAAAGAATTGGCTATGATGTACTCTACCACATCCAGAGAAGCTTCTCATTACGCTGTATGATAAAACATTGATTAGCATCAGGAATGGTAGGGTGCATTTAATGATTTCAGCAGAAAAGGCACTGGGACCCTGCAATTGTGCGAGGCTCAATGCTGATAACAGCATTGTCACCACCCACCCTGACAGCCTCCAATGCAGCTGAACCCGTGGTCACCGTCAAGGACGCAAGATCAATCTTCCAGAGAGTGAACCCAAGGAATGCATCTGGCCTGGATGGTGCCCCTGGCCATGTGCTCAGATATAGTGTTGACCAACTGGCGGGGGTACTTGTGGACATATTCAACCTCTCCCTGCTTCAATCTCAGGTTCCCACCTGTTTTAAGAAAACCACTATCATCCCAGTACCTAAGAAAAACAAGGTAACATGCCTTGATGACTACCGACTGGTGGCTCTGACATCCACCATCATGAAGTGCTTCGAGAAGCTGGTCATGACATGCACTAACTCCAACCTCCCAGAAAGCCTCAACCTACTGCAATTCGCCTACTGCCAAAACAGGTCGACAGTGGATGCCATCTCCCTGGTCTTACACTCATCTCTGGAGCATCTAGACAGTATTGGTATTGGTTTATTATTGTCACGTACTAAGGTACAGTGAAAAACTTGTCTTGCATACTGATCGTACAGGTCAATTCATTACATAGTACAGTTACATTGAGTTAGTACAGAGTGCATTGATGCAGTACAGGTAAAAACAATAACAGTAGAGAGTAAAGTGTCACAGCTACAAAGAAGGTGCAGTGCAATAAGGTGCAAGGTCACAACAAGGTAGATCTGAGGTCATAGTCCATCTCATTGTATAAAGGAACCAATCAAAAGTCTTATCACAGTGGGGTAGAAGCTGTCCTTAAGCCTGGTGGTACGTGCCCTCAGGCTCCTGTATCTTCTACCTGATGGAAGAGGAGAGAAGAGAGAATGTCCCGGGTGGGTGGGGTCTTTGATTATGCTGGCTGCTTCACCAAGACAACAAGAGGTAAAGACAGAGTCCAAGGAGGGGAGGCTGGTGTCCATGATGCACTGTGCTGTGTCCACAACTCTCTGCAGTTTCTTGCTGTCCTGGGCAGAGCAGTTGCCATAGCAAGCCGTGATGCATCCAGATAGGATGCTTTCTTTAGTGCATCGGTAAAAGTTGGTGAGAGTCAAAGGGGACAAACAGAATTTCTTTAGCCTCCTGAGGAAGTAGAGGTGCTGGTGAGCTTTCTTAGCCGTGGCATCTATGTAATTTGACCAGGGCAGGCTGTTGGTGATGTTCACTCCCAGGAACTTGAAGCTCTCAACCCTCTCAACCTCAGCACCATTGATGTAGACAGGTGCATGTACACCGCCCCCTTTCCCTGAAGTCAATGACCAGCTCTTTTGTTTTGTTGACATTGAGGGAAAGGTTGTTGTCATGACACCATTCCACTAAGCTCTCTATCTCCTTCCTGTGCTCCGACTCATTGCTGTTTGAGATACGGCCTACAACGGTGGTATCATCTGCAAACTTGTAGATGGAGTTAGAGCAGAATCTGGCCACATGGTCATGAGTGTATAGGGAGTAGAGCAGAGGGCTGAGGATGCAGCTTTGTGGGGCACCAGTGTTGAGAATAATCATGCCGGAGGTATTGCTGCCTATCCTCACTGATTGCAGTCTGTTTGTTAGAAAGTCAAGGATCCAGTTATAGAGGGAGGTGTTGAGTCTTAGGTCTCGGAGTGTGGTGACAAGCTTGCTTGGGATTATTGTATTGAAGGCAGAGCTGTAGTCAATAAACAATAGTCTAACGTAGGTGTTGTTACTGTCCAGATGCTCCAGAGCTGAGTGTAGGGCCAGGGAGATGACATCCGCTGTAGACCTGTTTCGGCGACAGGCGAATTGCAGTGGGTCCAGGTTGTCTGGGAGGCTGGAGTTAATGCATGCCATGACCAACCTCTCAAAGCACTTCATTATGGTGGATGTCAGAGCCACTGGTCGGTAGTCATAGAGGCATGTTACCTTGCTTTTCTTCGGCATTGGGATGATAGTGGTCTTCTTAAAACAGGTGGGAACCTGAGATTGAAGCAGGGAGAGGTTAAATATGTCTGCAAATACTTCTGCCAGCTGATCAGCACAAGATCTGAGCACACAGCCAGGGACTCCATCTGGGCCAAGTGCTTTCCTCGTGTTCACTCTCCGGAAGACTGATCTTATGTCCTCCACTGTGATCACAGGTTCAGCTGCACTGGAGGCTGTCAGGGTGGATGGTGACAATCCACTTCCCTTCTGTTCAAAACGCGCATAGAATGCATTAAGTTCATCAGGAAGGGATGCGCTGTTGTTAACCATGCAGCCCAACTTCGTCTTGTAGCCTGTTATGGCATGTAAGCCCTGCCATAACCGACAGCTGGTCAGAGACTCTATTTTGAGTCGGTATTGCCTCTTGGCATCCCTGATAGCTTTTCAAAGGTCATACCTCGATTTCTTGTATAGATCAGGGTCACCAGATTTGTGTGCAGCAGTCCTCGACTTCAGTAGGGAGTGGTTCTCCCGGTTCATCCATGGTTTCCTGTTTGAGAACACCCGTATTTTCTTCTTTGGTACACAGTCCTCAACACACTTGCTGATAAAGTCTGTGGTGGTGGTGGCATACTCATCAAGGCTGGCAGCTGAGTCTCTGAACAGGGACCAGTCCACTGTCTCAAAGCAGTCACGTAAGGAGCTCATCTGTTTCCTCAGACCAGCACTGCACGACTCTCTGTACCGGATCCTCCTGTTTCCGTTTCTGTTTGTATGCAGGACAAAGGAGCACAGTCTGGTGGTCTGATTTCCCAAAGTGAGGACGAGGGGTGGCTCGGAAGGCATTTTTGATGGTTGTATAGCAGTGGTCAAGGGTGTTGGCGCCCCTGGTGGAGCAGGAGATGAGCTGATAGTATTTTGGTAACACACTCTTGAGGTTGGCCTGATCGAAGTCCCCTGCGATGATGAAGAGGCCCTCAGGGTATCCTGTCTCAAGGTTGTTGACCACGGAGTATAGCTCATTGAGTGCAGGCTTCATGTCCATCTGTGGTGGGACGTAGACTGCCATCAGGATAGCTAAAGTGAATTCCCTTGGCAGATAGAATGGTCGACACTTCACCATTAGATATTCCAGGCTGGGTTAGCGGGAGCTCGCCAGAACTTTCACGTCCGAGCACCACAAGTTATTGATTAAGAAGCAGACTGATTAAGAAGTAAAGACACTGACATTAGACTATTGTTTATTGACTACAGCTCCACCTTTAATACTATAACTCCAAGCAAACTCATCACCAAACTTCGAGACCTGGGACACAACACCTCCCTCTGCAAACTGGATCCTTGACTTTCTGATCAACAGACCACAATCAGTGAGGATGGGCAGCAACACCTCCAACACGATTATTCTCAACACTGGTGTCCCACAAGGCTGCGTCCTCAGCCCTCTACTCTACTTCCTATACACTTATGACTGCGTGGCCAGATTCTGCTCTAACTCCATCTACAAGTTTGCAGATGGTACCACCACAGTAGGCCTTATCTCAAATAACGATGAGTCGGAGTACAGGAAGGAGATAGAGAGCTCCGTGATATGGTGTCATGACAACAACCTTTCCCTCAATGTCAGCAAAACAAAAGAGCTGGTCACTGACTTCAGGAAAGGGGGCTGTGTACAAACACCTGTCTATATCAATGGTGCTGAGGTTGAGAAGGTTGAGAGCTTCAAGTTGCTTGGAGTGAACATCACCAATAGACTGTCCTAGTCCAACCACGTAGACGCCACAGCCAAGAAAGCTCACCAGCACCTCTACTTCCTCAGGAGGCTAAAGAAATTTGGCATATCCCCTTTGACACTCACTAACTTTTATCAATGGACAATAGAAAGCATCCTATCTGGATACATCACAGCTTGGTACGGCAACTACTCTGCCTGGGACCGCAAGAAACTGCAGACAGTTGTGGACACAGCCCAGCACATCACAGAAACCAGCCTCCCCTCCATAGACTCTGTCTATACCTCTCGCTGCCTTGGTGAAGCAGCCAGCATAATCAAAGACCCCACCCACCTGGGTCATTCTCTCTTCTTCCCCTCCCAGCAGGCAGAAAATACAGGAGCCTGAGGGCACATACCACCAGGCTCAAGGACAGCTTCTATCCCACTGTGATAAGACTATTGAACGGTTCCCTTATACGATGAGATGGACTCTTGACCTCACAATCTACCTTGTTATGACCCTGCACCTTATTGTCTTCCTGCAATGCACTTCCCTGTAGCTGTGACACTTTACTCTGGTTCTGTTATTGTTTTTACCCTGTACTACCTCAATGCACTGTGTAATGAATTGATTTGTATGAACAGTATGAAAGACAAGTTTTTCACTGTACCTCAGTACAAGTGACAATAATAAACCAATACTGGTAACGTGTGGTTGATTGCACTAAATTCTGCAAGATAAGCTCCAGAAGTTAATTTATATGTGGAATCAGTGAAGGTTCTCAAGCATGAAGAACACATTATTGGCTCTGGAGTGCAGAGTGTAGCCGTGCTCAAAAGGGTTTCACTCCAAAGTGAAGCAAATTCGTTTTGCAGCGTACTTGAAATCTGGATGGTGAGGAACAGGAGAAGCTAGTGGTCAAATTGCCCTGCTTGATATTTTCTTAGGAAAATTCCATATTCAACTACATTGGCTTCTGCATAAGTGATACCTCATTTAAAAAAAATAACTCCAGCCTTGGCCCTTCCTTATCTCCAGTCTCCTCTATTTCTACAACCCACTAAGAGCTGTGCTCCTCCATTCTTACCTATTGAGCATATTGAATTAAATTGCTCCATCACTGGAAGCCTTCAACTCTAAGCTAAATGCTCAACAATTCTCACCCTAAAGCCTTCTGCCTCTATTATGCTCTTCTGTGCTTTACGACACTTCTTAGAACTTGCTGTGCAAAATGTTTGGTCACCTGCCCTAACTTCTCCTTATGTGGTTCAGTATCAAATTTTTGTTTGATAACTCTCCTCTTTATGTTAAAGGTCAACATTAATCTCAAAAGTGAAGTGGGAACTACAAGTAAAAATTATAGCATTTCTAATTTGGTTTTATTACACATCTTGATTAAGATCAGCAGTTTACTGAATGGTTAAGTATGTTCATTTCACCATTTTAGAGAAGAGCATGTTAATTTGCTATTCAGTGGGTCAAACTTCATTTGTCATTTGGTACAAAAAATATGCCCATAAGTTTATCATGTTCATAAAATTCACCAAAAAGAACGCATTTTATACTTACTGCATTTATACAACTTGTTAACCTTGGCAACATCCAGAGTGGACATCCCATAACGTTGTCCAATATGTATATTTGGATCTGGTTTGGGCACAATGGTTCTGCTTTTGCCATCTTTAGAAAAAGCATATCTGCAAATAGAAAGATGAATATTTTAACTGATGTTTAGTGTACGATTTCCAGATTTATTATTAAATGTCAAAATTTGCCTGGAGAACATACAAGTCGGTATTCAAATAGGTAAACCTCTGAAGAAACCAAAAATTCTAATCTAATCAACCTCAACCATATCAGCAGACATTGGCAGTGATTATAATTACATCAAGACAATTCCTTTCTCAATTGGGGAATAAAAAGAATGGAACCTACCTGATGGGAAAAATGTTATCAGTAGGATCTCAAAGAAATGTGAATTATCACAAGTTTTCACACATCTTGCAGACAAGTGAGTAGCCACCCCATAAGTTAGGAACCACAGGGGTTGGAACCCCAGATATTCACGATCTATATCAATGATTTGGCTAAGGGAACTAAATGTCACATTTCCAAGTTGGCTGATGATGCAGAACCAAATGAGACTGTGAGAACAGTGGAAGATATAAAGGGCTTCAGGGAGATACAGACAAATTGAGTGAGTGGGTGATGGAATATAACATGGGGAAAATGTGAAGTACTCCACTTTGGTGCACAAAACAGAAAAGCAGGATGTTTTTAAAGGGTAAAAGATTGGATAGTGTTGCTGTTCAAGGGAACCTTGGTGCACTTGTACACGTTACTGAAAGCTAACATGCAGGTACAACAAGTAATTACGAAGACAAGTTCTATGTTAGCCTTTTAACAAGAGGATCTGAATAAATATGGAAGTCAAATTGTATAGGGCCTAATGATACTGCACCTGGACTCTCGAGTGCAGCATTTATCTCCTTACCTAAAAAAGGATGTACTTGCCATAGAGAAGGCGCAGTGAAGATGCAATAGACAGGTTCCAGAGATGGCAAGTTTGCCACAAAATTCTTAAAGGGCTCGACAGTCTGAATGGAGAGAGTACATTTTCCCCGGCTAAGCAGTCTAGAAACAGGAATCAGTCTCAGAATAAGCGGTAGACTGTTTAGGAATGACTTGAGCAGAAATTTCTTCAGTCAGAGTGTGATGAGTCTTTGGAATTCCCTACCTCAGAGGGCTATGGAGGCTCAGTATTCAAAACAAAGATCAATGGACTTCTGGAATTAAAAGATATTGGGACAGTGCAGAAAACTGGCACTAAGGTGGAAAATTAGTCAGGATCTTGATGAATGGAGAAAGTTTGAAGGGTTAGATGACCTTCTCTTTATTCCTTACAATGTTATGGAAGAGGGAGGAACTCAAAAATACATTCAATGTTGATTAGTGATGAGGTGACACCACCTTTAAGGTGTGTGGAGACAAGCCTGACTCTGTACAGAGCGGGTACAACAAAGTGCAGGAATAGAGTAAATTTGGGGAATTCTAAAGTAACATGGTCAGGGTCATTTTTCTGCCTTTGACGAGACCCATTTGTACAGTATTTCCCTGGTGTCCTGATGTCAGGGTAAGAGATATCACTGTGAACATATTGGACAGAAAAGAAATGAGCCAGAATAGATAGATACATGTTGAAACCAAAGGTATAGGAAAGAAGAAGGTTGTGATCCTGCAGACAGAGATTAAGGACCTAAAGACAATTAAAAATAGATTATTCTGAAGCTAATAATCTATGGATCATGTGGAACTATGCGAGAGCAGAAACAGGAGGAAAGAACTTGTGAGAAGGAAGATTTTGGGGAATTTTAGGACTAGTTCTGTGGCAGGAATGACCAGTTCATAGATTGAATTTGAACAGGGATGGATGGGTCAACTGTCCTTGTTGGCAAGTTAATTCCTGCACTAAAAATGGTTTGAACTAATTTGGTTGAGCAATACAATGCAGAACTAGGAAGGAAAAGCACAGTATGTTGATGTCTGCAGCGGGAGTGAGTGTGTGAAAGAATACAGATTAGATGGGATCATAGTGAATAAAAAGATATCTAAATTAGCTTTAGGATGCATAGGGTAGAGATTCATCTTTGTTCACTTGCACTAAACTCACAATTTTGCAATGGGCTGTACTTCTCAAATTTGGTTCCATTACTTCACTGGAGTACAATGCAATAGTCACTGCGACAAAGTGTGTTTAATGCAAACAAACAAGGACAAACCAGGTTAATAAACTTGTGAACCACAGCTACAAATGGTCATATAATGTGGTGAAAATAACAGACTTGTGTCAAAAAGAGGAATACCCGCTTAATATTCCTGGATATAAGACACTCTGGATAGTTAGGGATGATAAAAAAAAATATGGTAGCAGTTTTAATGAAGGAAGACGTAACAATGCTGGAACATTTTCTACATTTCAGCTGTGACTACACATACTTCAAAGGCTGTAAAGGACCATGAGATAATGTGAAAGGCACTATAGGATGAAAATCATGCTTTCTTTCTACTGTTTTAACATTCAAAACTTCCAGCAATTTTTGATGCCCTGATCTCCATTAAAACCATTGCTCTTTCTCTTCATGCTTCTCCATCATATGACCATAACCTCTATCTTTCCAAAGTTTACAGATATGATGGAGAGTCTATTATGCATTTTTTGTCAGATCTGGCTGCACCACATTAAGTGCTGTTATGCTTTTTTTTCCCCATGGACATAAGAAACAGGAACAGGATTAGGCCATTTGGCCATCTGTTCTGCCAACCAAAATCAACATGACTGATCTTTTACCATTGCTTCACTTTCTGGGGAGGGCAGATCGGATTATAATGTTGAAAAATGCAAGGTCCTCTATTTTGATAGGAACATTAGAAAGGCAGGGTCCTTGCCCATTTACTTAACCTGTAGCTTCTCATCTTCACAGCTGACACTGCCACCAAGCGTAGTCTCATTAGGAGACTTCAACATATTACAATTGATCTCAATCATTGATGTAGATTGAGAGAAGCTGGGGCCCCAGTACCAATCCCTATGGCACTCTACCGGTCATGGGCTCCTAATCCAAAAATAACCCATTTATTCTTGCACTTGGTTTCCAGTCTGTTAACCATTCCTCAATCCCTGTCAGTATAATATCTCCAATAACATGTACTTTAATTTTATTTAATAATCTCTCTGTGACACCTTATTGAAGACCTCTTGAAATTCTAAGTATAAAACATCTATTTTTTTGCCCTTATCCATCCTGGAAACTACAACCTCAAAAAAAGATTTGTCAAACATGCTTTCCTTTCCAAAAATCTATGTTGACTCTGCATAAATCCTTTTTTTTTTATTTTCAAAGTATTCTGCTATCCTTAATAATAGAATCCAATATATTCCTAATGATGTCTGGCTAACTGGTCTGTAGCTGCTGTTTTCTCTCCCTCTCCTTTCTTAAATATTGGAGTTACATTTGCTATCTTCCATTTGTGGGAAACGTGCTATTATCTATGGTATTCTGGAAGATGACAACTAGTGCAATCACTATCTCCTCGCCATCTTCTTCAAGTCATCCAAGTCCTGGAGATTTAACATCCTTCAATCCCATTAAATTCTCCGATACTAACTTTTGACTAATGCTAAAGACCAAAAAAAAAGATCTGAAATAAAAGCAGAAAATGCTTATAATCCTTGGCAGGTCAGGCAGCACCTTGGGGAGAGAAACGGTTTACATGTCAGGTCAATCAAAATTGGAAAAACATGTTTTAAGTTTCAGAGAAAGGGAGGAGGGGAAGGGTGGAAAAAACAAAGTCTATGGCTGTGGAAAGTTGGAGACCCAAGGTAATCCAGGTGATACAGCGCTTTCAAAGCCATCTAGATAATAGATAAATAAAGGCAGAGAGAGAAAGAAGAAAAGAGCAATTGCTGGATCTGTGAAATGTAGAACAGAGCAATTGTTGGAAATCTAAAACAAAAGAGAATGATGGATGTACTGAGTAGATCAGATATAGAAAAACTGAATTAATGTTACAGAATTCATCAACACCCCCGGTCATGCTTCAGCACTTCCACTTACCTCCCATAATGCATGACTGAAGTATAATCGTACGGTGTTCCTAAGTTGTTGGTGTTTAATTTAACAAAATTGTATCTTGCTTCTGTAAAATGAAACACAATGAAATAACTGAAAAACTTTTTTTACCCTTGTCAGTTTAATAGATGCTTTATTTTCAAGCAAGTCATTTAAGTTGGAGGCTCAAGAGACTACAGATGCTGAAATCTGGAGCAAAAAACGAAGTGGTGGAGAAACTCAGCAGGTCAAGCAGCAACTGTGGAGGGAAATGGACAGTTGACATCTGGGGTCAAGACTTTTTATCTAAACTTGACTGTGATCATCTTGGCAGCCCTGTTGGGCTCCATGGGGAATCTGCTGGTATAGCACGGGGACAACTGGCAGCAGTACTAAAGTTTATGTCTTCTCTTAGATCCGCAACTTGTGTGGATGACATTCAGTATTTTTTCTGGTTGCGTTTCAGTATCACAACCTCTTATGCTAATACCAATATTCAGAAAGGTGGCAAACAGCATCAAGAGCATTTAGCCTTCTCTCACTACTTTACAGGGGAAAAAAAACTTGCATTAAGCCAATGGCAAAATACTGCAATGCTGGAAATGCAAGACTAGCATTTGTTGCTCAGTTCCAAGCACCCATGAGGTGGGCTCATCAGCAAGTTGCTCCAAAAAGCCATCTCATAGACATTCCACAAACTCTCTGAGATCCACTACCTTCCTGGCTTTCCCAATCCACCTTCATGTTAAAATCCCACATAATTATCTTGACATTGTCTCTCTGACACGCTTTTTCTACTTTCAACTGTAACTTACAGTCTACATCCCGGCTGCTGTTAGGGGGCCTATATATAACTGCTACTATTGTCCTTTTACCCTTGCCATTTCTTAACTCCACCCATAAGGATTCCACTTCTTCTGACCCTATGTCCCTTCTTTCTATTGATTTTATATCATTGCTCACCATCAGGGCCACACCACCCCCTCTGCCTACTCGCCTATCTTTCCTATACACTGTGTACCCTTGGCCATTCAGTTCCCAATCACATCCGTCATTAAGCCATGACTCGATGATTGCCACAATGTCATATTTTTTAATCTGTAGCTATGTCACTAGGTCATCCACTTTATTTCTAATGCTACGTGCATTTAAATACATTACATTTAGACCAGTATCTGCTACCAATTTTGCTGTATTTCTATTGTTCAGCAAATTATCCCGTCTTTTCACCTGCCTTGTCCCTCTTACCATCTTTGCTGCACGCTGTCTTGGACTTGTTTCTATATGCTTCTTCCTCTATCCTAACATCCTGGTTTCCTTCCCCCTGCCAAGTTAGTTTAAACCCTCCCTAACAGATACATTAAGCATTCCCGCCAGGATATTTGTCCCCTTGGAGTTCAGGTGTTACCCATCCTTTTTGAATAGGTCATACCTCCCCCAAAAAAGGTCCCAATGATCCAAGAATTTGAAGCCCTGCCCCCTGCACCAGCACCAAGAGCGTTAATTTCAGCAACAATTAATGCTCTTATAAGGGACTCCAGCTTTGAGACACTGTGTTGGATATGTCAATGGAAGTAGGGGAGAATAAAAAGAAGTCTTACATGCCTGTCATCAGAAACAAAAAATCCTGCAAAGTCAAAATTAGCATCAATGGGAGAAAGTGACTAGGTGGACAAAGCCAGGAGCAATGGTAGAAGAAATGTAATAACCTCATACCCATGAGGTAAGTGAACACATCATCACATCTCATAAGCCAACAAGTGAATCACTACTCAGCTAACAAGCTCTATCAGTCACTGTTCCATAAATCATTCATATATACCATACATTCCCATGCTAGCTTTTACCCCATCACTCACATCTCACAGTTTATGTACACTTCTAGCTACTCAATTAGGGCAGACATATCATACAAGTAGACTGCAACACATCTACACTTCTTTGTTGTGTTATTTACACTCTGCTTCAATCAACCCACTTGACCCGACAGCCCCTTCAATCATTCCCATGGTATCCTGGTCTCAAGCCATCAGATATTCCTTTTGTTCTATCCATACCTCCACCATCCTATCTATAACATGAAACTACTTTTTTATCTTTCTTTCCCAGTTCTGACAAAGGGTCTTTGACCTGAAGTGTTAAGTGTTTTTTCTGTCTGACCTGTTGAATGCTTCGTTTATATTTCAGATTTCCATTCGACTTGATCTGATATTCATGGCTCCCCATTCAGATGCTGTAACACTATGAAAATAGGTCAGAGACAAGATCTGTATGTGGTAAACAACCAAGTATGACTGGACAGTAACCAGACTAGTAGAAAAGGTAGCCTATCAGTAAGCTCCCCAGATGAGATCAAAAGAAAAGAGGTCCACAATGGAATGTTGATGTGTATGCATTTTAAGATACTTGGGGCATTCTCTAATCTGCCAGTGAGCTTCCGTGAGAATCTTAGATAACTCCCAACTTGGTAACAATTTTGAATGGAGCCTACGCTTTCTAGCATTGTGGTGGCCAACTCTGTGTTAACATTTGATGGCTGTGCCCTCAACTTCAACTGATCACAAGCAGAGGCTATTCAATAAAAAGGGCCATACTGCAACCTCTGAATTCTGCTATGCAAGCTCAGACTGCAGCCATCAGATCTCCAGAAAGCAGTGTTTAAGTGTGTCAGGAGCTGTGGCAGACTTGCAGATTAACTGATCTGCTCAATGTCCTGAGGGAAATGAAAGCAAATTCATTGAGTAAAAGTCTGAAGTCTTCTTTCTCAGTTGTACCATTCATATTCCCACCACTGAGGCTCCAACAGTATCTTTGCTGTTGTACATCAGCCAGCGTGCTTATACTGCTGCTGCTCATGCCAAGGTGGTGCATTCTGAAGTCAGACCATCTCAGCTCTGAGCTGCTTGAAACTGCTCTTCATGGGGGCTTCTTTGTTGTAAGGAAGCAGCATTTCACTACCGAGAGAGCATGGTGTATAAGTATTGGGGCATACAGAGGGATGTGGAAGACAAGTACAAAGAGTATGCATAAGGATTAGTTGACCGTTGGATACAGTTTTCGTCTTAACTGAATGTAACAAAAAAAACCTGTTGATCGACTTGATTAATGCATTTATGATCTGAAAAAAATGAGCATTAACAGAAGAATGGGAATGTGGAAACTGTCCCATTCAGGTTTAGAGTTGCTCTTTATTTCTATATAGAGAGTGGGCATACATGGGTGGTCAGTATGTAATGATCATTCCCAATTATAATTGACAATGATAAAGACCTCAATTCCCAAACTGATGCAACATTTATGGTGAAGTAACTATCCCAGTGCTCTAAGATGAGCAACTCTGAAATTGTTATAATGTGACTACTCAGCAATGGCAATGCCTAGCCCCAGATTTTCTGAGGTGTAGCTCTGCCTGGAACTATTGGCATTTCCCAAATATAACTGTCAGAAAGTTCAGAACTCCCATCAAGTGCATGCATACATTTAAATCGCAACCTTCTTGAGATGTCATTGCCACTAACATTCCTACAGAGTTTTGTGGAAGAGAATCAACTTTCCACAATTTCCCACCAGTTATGCTGGGAGGGCCTTTAAGATCAGACGTTCTTTTCAGTGATCAAAGTGGCAATATCACAGAAGCTGTAGGCTTTTCAAGCAGTTTGTGTTGGGAACCACACAGGTAACTTTTTGGCATATGATTCTAAATGCAAACACCATTGTACTGTTCTTAATGTAATTTTTGTGTGATTTCACCAGTTTTTGTGTGGATTCAATAGGATGTTAGCCTAAACTCAACCAAATGTTTAGTGTATCAAAAGAGGGTGAAATCCATTTTCTAAGTTAATAACTACTGGAGATCCATTAAACTAAAAGGCTGGTGGGTTAAGGGAGCCATAAGAAACAATAAGAATATACTTTTGATGCCTGAATAAATTAGTTGAAAATCAAAGCATGCACTTGAGAATATGTCATGGCCTGCTGTTTCTATCCTTGCAGAGCTGAGATTGACATAGCTGAAAAGATGGCACCAGTTCCAGAGATTCTGAATCACAAAAATTAGAACATTTGGATGCCATTAGCTCAGAGGAACTTTCTTTTCACAGATGAGTGTCAGTAATCATCACTTGAAAGATTACGTTAGCGGCAAATGAGGGCTCACTTTCCTTATGCCTCCAGCTATCATAAATATCAAAGCAAAATCCCTGCATTCACCAATGCATTCCTAACTAAAAGCTCCTAATCCTTTTATTTCAACTAGTACACACCAGAAAAATAAAGGAAAATGCAAATTTATAATCTTTTACCACATATTAAATGTCCAAAGATTTCCCTTTTCATCACTAATTGGTCCTATCCCTTTTAATTATCGCCATTTATTAACATGAATACTTCAAACAAGCTTACCTTTGGCAATATTATTAATTAGGATGGTGACATATTCATCACGGTCACTTCTACTTTGCTCGTGATTAAAACCAATAGTATGTAGTAACTCATGTTGTACCACCCCACGGGTTATACAACCATTTTTTTGGAGTGAAATAATCTGTACTCGCCTATTATATCCTACATTTGACCAGCAGCTAAAAAGAAACAGTTAAGATGAAAAAGTTAAATTAATATTTCTGTCTTTGAAATCTGCTGAGTTAGATTTCTTTTGATACCAAAATTGCAAAAATAATGCAAATTCTAATGAAATTATGAGAGAACTTCAATGGTTTATGAAATGGTACAATACTGGGTCATAAGTGCTAGCTTCAAGTTCAATTCATTCCCGAAGTTAAGTTAGGTACTCTTGGTCTAGGCAACAGTAGGGACATTTGCAACTTCCTTCAGTTGTCCCAGGAAAAGTTAAAAATTGGAAAGGTATCTGCTAGGAGTTACAATTCAGAGGGCCACGACTGAATAAAGTGAGCCCTGGATATTTTAGATAAAATCATTTTCAACAATGTTACTCTGATGGTTAATTACTTGTCAACAACCAAGAATTGAAATTCTTCCATGTGCTGTTTTATGTGCAATGGTTTTCAAGTCCATGCCAAATTCTTCTTTCCACTGTTAATCCACACAGATTGAGTTGGAATTGACATACTGTCTGAGCTGATAACTTCCCGTTTTAAAACATAACTTGAGAAATCTTCAATTTCAACTGTCCTAAAATTGTGTAATGTAGTTAAGTAATATGACATTGTCATTTGAAGCATCCATCAAAAAATAGATTTTTTTTTTCTATTCTTCCTCACTGTTGGAAAAGGATATCCACATATTATTCTTCAGAAGAAAAAAAACCCTCTTCAAACGCAGTGGCTAATTTCAGCTCTACTTATCCAGTGGAAACTATACACTTTAGTAGTTAAAAACAAATAAGTTAGTTACCTGCTCAGATCTCAATCCTTCTGTGTCAGTTCAGAATTCTGGAGGGCTTTGAATTTGAATTTCTGCATATTGGAGTGCTTTACATAATTTTAATTAGGATATGATACAAGTGCTCTTCTATCAGGCTGAACCAGCTCAGGTTATAGATTAGTGAGATAAAGTTGTCCCAGACAGGACGATTGCAGGGTCAGTAGAACCAGAGATGCCTCTGACCCTCCTCCCAACCCTCAAGGAAATGTTGACCTCTCATATTCTAGATAACTTCCTTTCCTTTTTGTCCTAATACCTCCTTCCCATGACATAATCCACTGAACATTGCTATATCTAACAAACAGCCTGAAATCCTTGACCTCTACATTTTGCAACAGGGAGTGGCATGGAGTTGGTTGTAACAAACTATTTTGGACCCAAATAGAGCTTACTAAATGCACTGTTGGCCTGAAACCTACCTGGGATTAAAATAAACCCTATAGTTGTAAATTTCTGGTAAATAGACAGAGAGGAAGGAAGCAGGGAATGAGGATGAGGCAAACTCTTTCAGCTCAAGCTGGATGTAAACAAATAATTCAGGAGTAATATCAAGAAACTAAATTTCAATTCCTCATTCTTCAACATACCCATATACCTTAGGATCTCCCTCCCCTTGCCCACAATGTAAAAATAAAAGCCAACACAAAATATATATTATAATTCACAGTTAAAAAAAAATCATGCACGTCTTCCAAGTTTGCCTGATCTTCTTCAGTGCCTGATGCAAGATGGTGGAAGGTTAATGCGATTCAATAAAGGAGGCAGGAGATGCTCTAGGGTGATACCTTCAGGCAATACCTAGGGCACTGTTTCCATAGTACAACTCTATGTCTCAATGAGATAAGCTCATCTCTGTTCCTCCTATTCAGAATGCAATAAATGTCTCACCTTGCTTCCACCTTCTAAATTATATGGCATATTTGTATATGACATATGTGGCTTTGACTCCAAAATCTAGTGATGATGTGATTTGATTTTCATTATTTTCCAGCTATTTTTTGCTGTCGCCTATGCAGTTTGCAGTTCTTGGGTATCCAAAATAAAAGATCACGGGTGAGCTTGTGGTGAGAGGGACAAAAACAGTCATGCTTTCATTATTTGCAACTTTTAAACTGTAAGAGGATGAAGCAGAATTTGGGATGGAGGATTAGGTATTACAATACTATCAAGTTCAGTGGCTTCAAACACACTGCAATTCCTTGCGATGCATCTTCCAGCAAGGGCAAGGACCACTGGGTAGCGATGAAAGTTGTGCCTCTGCCCCTCCTGTTATCTTCTGCTGCCTCCAATTGTGTGACATCTTCACATTCAGGAACAATTAAATGCCACCAAGCAGAAGCTTACTGTTCTCACTGAGCAAAGAAATGACATACATTAGCAGATCATTGTTCTCATTCAGCAATGAGTTGTCACTTATAAGCAGGTTGCTGTGTCTAACGGACACTAGAATGCAACCCATGGGTAGCATACAATTCTTCAGGAGCAAAAGGATGTTGTATATTTGTAGCTAAATGTTCTCCATGAACAGGCAATGCTGCAAATTGCTCTCCTGCGTGAGTAGAGAAATGGGGCATAGGAGCAGTACACTCTGCTTCTTGAGCAGGGGTACAGCATGGACGAATTCATCCGCCTTCTGAAAGAATAGAGGCATGCCCTCTGCCATCATGAGCTGAGTCTTGATCCTCACATTCCACCCCACCAGCCATCGCATTCAAAAGAATCATTTGTCGCAATTTCTGCCTCCTTTGAAACTAGACATATCGTCTCCACCCCTCTCCTGTCAGCATTCCAAAATAATCCATTTTTCAACGGGAGTTCTGTGAGGCTCTCTTACTGTTTTCCCTCAGTTGTTTCATCTGCTATTTGATGATGTTCTCACCAAGTCTTGGTACAGCCAAGTCTTGTCCTTCCTCAGTATTCCTCCTCTCTTTGATATTAGCTCTGTGAGTCCCCCTCTCACTCTTCTCCCTCTCGTTTTGACTGCTCTTCTCCTCGACAACGTTCTCACCACCACAGCCATGCGTCCTTCTTCATTTTGACAACTTCCAATTTCCTGGTCTCAACCACTTCATATTTACTATGTACATCCAGACTCTATATACTTCCATCTTTCATCAGGAAGGTCTTAGGGCCCCCCGCTTCTTTCTGCAACTCTTCTTCTGCTACACTAACAACTACACTGGTGCTACATTCTGCACTCGTGGAATTTGTCATCTTTATCAACTTTGCCACCATCTCCCATTCTGCCCTCAAATTCACCTGGACTATTTCTGACACTTTCCTTCCTTTTCTGAATCTCTCAGTTTCTATCTCAGGAGACAAACTATTCAGGAACATCTACTATAAACCTATGGACTCTTACAGCTATCTTGATTACTCAGCTACAAACAATCTGCTGGAAGAACTCAGTGGGTTGAGCAGCATCAGTCCTGATGCAGGGTTTCGACTGAAAACGTCGACAATTCCTTTCCCCCCACAGATGAGAGAGATATCTTTATTAGTCACATGTACATCGAAACACACAGTGAAGTGCATCTTTTGAATGTTCTGGGGGCAGCCTGCAAGTGCCACCACATAGCATGCCCACAATTTCCTAACCTGTATGTCTTTGGAATGTGGGAGGAAACCGGAGCACCCGGAGGAAACCCACACAGACACGGGGAGAACGTACAAACTCCTTACAGACAGCGGCGGGAATTGAACCTGGGTCACTGGCGCTGTAAAGCGTTATGCTAACCGCTACACTACCGTGCCTGCCCATACTCTATTTCAGATAACCCACACTCCATGTTCCTTTCCCACTCACACCAATCCAGCCTATTCACCTTTTCCATGCCTTCCCTCCCTTGTTATATAGACTCATTACCCTCTCCCTCCTGATTCCATTTGCCCATCATCCTCGTATCTATCCACTTGGGTTTGTTCTCCCTTAGTTCACCTTTTCTATCCCCTCCTCCTCCCTTACCTGGTCCCATCTGCCCATCATCCTTCCCTTATCTGGTTCCATCTATCACCTACCAGCCTCTGTCTCCACCCTGCACCCCCCTCCCCCCTTATCATCTTTCACCTAGCAGTCTGTCTCAACACTCCTCCTTCTCCCACCTGTCTCCATCTGCCCATCAAGTCTCCCCCCTTTCCCCAACCTGCCCCTGTCCCACCCTTCCCTCTCACTTCTATATCCTGGCCATCTTCCCTCTACATTCTCAATCCTGATGCAGGGTCTCAACCAAAAATATTAACTATTCCTTTGCCTCCACAGAAGCTGCTGACTTATTCCAGCAGTTTGTTTTTTTGCTCCAGATTCCAGCATCTGCAGTCTCTTCTATCTCCATTCCACAAGGATAGTTGCTTTTATGACTCTCTGGTCCACTCCTCTATCTCCAGCTTTGTATAGTGCCTTCCCTCACAACTGCAAAAGATGCAACACCCACTCTTTAACTTTGCTCCTTCCCACCAAGGACCAAATTAATCCTTTCTGGTGAAATAATGATTCATTGTATCTCTTCCAATCTAATGTACTATATTTGGTGCTCACAATGTAGTCTCTTCTTTATTGGAGAAACTAAATGTAGACTGGGTGCCTGCAGAGCAAAGTGCCTTTACTCAGTCTGCAGGAGTGACCCTGAGCTTTCACTACAGGAGATGCACTTACATTGTAGTCTGATGAAAGGTCATTGGCCTGAAACTTTAACTGTTTCTCTCTCCACACCTGCTGATAACCTCCACCATTTCTTTATTCTGTCAACGTTCTCCAATGTGAAACTGATTATTTTCTCCGGTGAAGTGTGCTCTTGCAATATTTACATTGGCAGACTCTGAAGGAGGGACCTAAGAAAAATAAGCAAGCCCATATGGTTAAATACAACATCTGTTCTTTGTTGCTGGTTGTGCAGGAGTGCCCACTGTATGGGTAGAATTGAAAGCAGTAATAATAGATGTGAGAGGGTTAGCCCAAAGTGCTGATACAGGGATTCATGACACTAAGTTAACCACATCCAATTGCTAAAGGCTACGTGAAGTATAGCGCTTCTGTCATAAGTTGTCATTAATTCTTTGTCATTGCGTACCTTGAAATGGTCAAATGGTACAATGAATTATAACGAAACTCACCTATACTTCCATGTCGGATAGCTTATTGCTGAATAAGTGTGAACTTCATTGCTTTGAAACATTATCTGTTTCATTGTGTGCCAATCTGGTCAATATATTACGTCTAGTAGTTTTTAGAGAACGAGAACTCTGGTAGGTGGTTAACAGTTTGAATGTTGGGCTGGCTTGAGGAACCGAGTCGCCTATACCTGCTCCTATTTTCTCATGTTCTTTAGGTAGGCAGGTTCACGGAAGGCCGAATGAAATCTGGCCAGGAAGGAATTTGAGTCTGGGAATAAAGAAGTTATGTTTTCACCAGTAGAGGAACTGAGATAGAATCAAAGGCACTATTGTGTTTGAAGAAAGTGGTCTCCAACAAAACCAATCTCAGTGAAGAACAGTGTCAAACAAGGCTGCATCATTATCTCGACACTAGCATCAACCTTTCTCATTGCAATGTTGCACCTCACTTCCAACAAACTTCCCATGGGCATGGGGCTAACCTAAGAAGCATTTAATCTACAGCAACTACACTCCAGAACCAAGACCACCCGAACCCCAGTAGCTGAGCTGCAGATGTTTATGATGGTGCATAGACCTGACTGGCAAGTTTTTCCAGACAGAGGGTGTTGGGTATATGGAACGAGCTGCCAGTGGAAGCTGTACAGGTGGGTACAATTACAATATTCTCCAATGATGCTCCGAACATCATCAATTCATTCACCTAAGCATGTGAGAGGATGGGCCTTGAACTCAACATTGGCAAGATCAAGAATCTTTACCAACTCGTTTCCACTGCTTGACTGTCCTCTGACAATAAAGATTCAGTAAGACCCTGGAAAATATGGACCACTCAGGAGCGACCTCTCAACGAAGAAAGACATTGATGATGAAATTTACCACCACCTTCAATGCACCTGCACAGCCTTTGGTTGATTGAGGAACCAGCATGCTATTGTCATCAGCATATATTCAGCAACCTTGGAAGATTCTACAAAGAAAACCTTAGTCTGCATGCTATAGAGAGCGACAGAGAGAAAATTTGATCCTCATGGATGACTTCCCTGCCAGGGTTGGAAAGGATGCAATTCTCTAGCAAAGTGTGATTGGCAAGGAGGAAGTAGGGAAAAGTACATTGGTATTTTCATTCTGACAAAATGCTTGGAGTACAGTCTTGTAACCGATACCCTGCTTAATCAGAGAGACAAGTTGCTTCATGGCAAATTTGTTCAGTTCCATTGTCTAAACAAAGGAATCCAAAGATGGAATCTAACAGGTACTGATGACTGTTGTACAATCTGTTCAGTTATCTCGTTAAAACACACAAAACTTTGACAGGGTCCAATGGGCTGAATGCAGGGAGGATGTTTCTCCTGGCTGGAGAAATCTAGAACCAAGGGTCACAGTCTCAGAATATGAGCAAGACCACTGGCCAGTATAGCTTCCTTTTCGTCATGAGCAAAAGGCACCCAACACCTGGGAGCCAAAGTGAAAGGAAAGAATTCTGTTGTATGAATGCGGACTGCTGCTTTCGTGGCTGTAGGGAGTCAAAGCATTGCTGTAATCTGTCCTCTAGCAGATCATAAGCAGGTGCAAATGTGCCACCCCAGAGCATGGATCTGCTGTTACTTCTCAGGATGACAGCATCCTTGATACAATCGTTGCCATTCACTAATTTCCTTTGCCTTTGAGCCAGCTAACCCATACTGGTATCATAGACTGAAGCATAGCCCTTCAGGCCAAGAACTATTCAAGGCTATCTTTACTAGTCACCTGCAATCTCCTTCGCTGAAAGACAGCAGCTTTCCATCAGTCAAGCTGCAACCACTGAGATAATACTGCATAGGTGTGCTGGATAGGCAACATCACAAAGATGACTGATACTACAACATGCACAAGCCTCATTACTTTAAACTATAAATTTCACAAGAAGCGTTTTGTGTTGGTTTCTATTTTCACTTTGTGGCCAAGTAAACTCCACCTCAGCTACAACAAGGGCAAGGTAAAGTGGAATTAATTGAGATTAGGGATTTGAAATTTCAGTTCTTGACAAGAGTTAGATGATTTTTTTTCATGGATTGTCTAAGTGGCTGCTAGGGGTGTCTCCTCTTCCTTCTGCTCCTCATTTACCAGTTCTTCAGCTGCTTGCTAATGTAATTAGCCCCATTTGAATAGAGAGTACAAATGATCACCCTAATACAATAGTGACTATCTCCAGGTCAGAGAACCCAACATAAAAACATTTAGCCATTGTTACCTTGATAGTCAATAGCAATGTAATCCACATCACGCTTTGTGATTGTAGGTTTTAGTGAGGTTATCTTTTCTGAAGAGTAGATGTTTATGCACAGTCCTCACTGAGGTTCAGGTAAGAGAATTCATTCCTGAATATCCTAATTTACATGGTCTCTGGCTGGGAGTCCTTCTTGCCATTCTTCTGCACACCATCCAACCCAACCCACCCCACAACTGCTTCCTCTTTCTAATCCCTCCTCTTCTAGTAGCTTGTTCTGACCTGTGTGTTATCTAGTCATTCTGCTCATCATCCTGCATTCTATAAGGAATGCCTTCTAACGCACCCACATCTAGAGCAAGTGGTTGATAAGAATGCAACTAAATTACGACAAACTCCTTTCAGCATTTATCACTTTAGACTTTAGTAAATTTTAAGAATTCTGAAAGGATTAAATTCTTGTAAAAACAATGAGCTGGAGCATTGATCAACAAAGCAACAGCTCATGTCAAATCAGCTTTGCTGGGTGATTGTCTTCACAATCTGACAACTCAGCACACTACCTGTAGTGGTTGAGTGTGGTTGTTAACTGCTGTATGTTATAATTTGTGGTTGCAGTTTTCTGTGAACATTATTGTAAATTTCAATCTGCAAATTTCTTATCCAGTTTTGATATTCTAATGATCACATTGTTACTCTGCCTTTTCTATGGAGTGGGTTTCTAGATTCTCTCAAAATCTGGCATCACTTTCAATAATTACAAACATAGGCATTTTTTTTCTCTGAAGCAATAACATGGACAATTTGCTTAACTTACAAATATACCAGAACATAAAGGTCAAAAATCATTTTAAATGAACAATGGCATTTTGTTGATTATTAAAATACATTGACTTTTTTGTTAATGATTAATGTCCTTCATATTCTGTCAGTTCCTTCACATAATAATTGCAGCAGACACAACAAAATATAGAGATTTGAATACCAACATTCTTCAGCTTACCCATTTCCTGAGATAATTTTAATGTAATCTCTTTGATGCTGCCTATATACGAACTTTATGCATGTTAGAATATCAAACTCCTGCATGGCATTGTGTATAAGAGTCTGTTGTGACTTACCTATAGTTACAAAAATACAAGTGTTTAATTTATC
Organism: Pristis pectinata; assembly: GCF_009764475.1. Taxonomy (NCBI): domain Eukaryota; kingdom Metazoa; phylum Chordata; class Chondrichthyes; order Rhinopristiformes; family Pristidae; genus Pristis; species Pristis pectinata. Next base: position 47,449,859 of record NC_067418.1, on the reverse strand, counting down.
ATTTTTTTTTACAACCATTCTGCACAAGCATATAATTTACATGCTATAGAGAAATATAATGCAATTATACAAAAATATAATGAAGGAAACCGGAACATGGCTACCATAAGCCAAATAGTTTTTTTAAAATCTGATGTTTCAATTCAAATTGAATGCTATGAGGCCAGTTTTAAGGCACATCGCTCGTGAAAAAGAAACAATGGGAGTCTAACAGATGTAATTTGTATTTACCACCCTGATCCATTTCCATTTCTGCCAGTGCTACTTTCCTGGCGATCTCTACATGAGTATATTCAACAACCATAACATATTAATTTGTTGGAATCAAAATGTCCAAAATGGTTCACAGTCAGACAAATAAGGAGATATTATGTTTGGTCAAAGAGATAGGCCTAAAAATGTATGTTAAAGGAAAAACATTAAATAAACAGGCAGAGTTTAGGGTCTTGGTAGTTGAAGGCACATCAATAATGGAATGATTAAATTCATAGATAATAAACAATTGGTTTCAGAGAAATGCCTTGGAGAGATTCATGAGGGTATTGCCATGACTAGAGGGTTTAAGCTATAAAGGAGAGGCTGGGACTTTTCTCCCTAGAGCGTAGGAGACTGAGGGGTGACCTTACAGAGGTATTTAAAATCTTGAGGGGCATGGATAAGGTGGATGGTCATAGTCCTTTCCCAAGAGTAGAGGAATTTAAAACTAGAGGAAATAGATAGAAGGTGAGAGCAGAAAGATTTAAAATGGACCTGACTGGCAAGTTTTTCAGACAGAGGGTGTTGGGTATATGGAACGAGCTGCCAGTGGAAGCTGTACAGGTGGGTACAATTACAATATTTAAAAAACATTTGGACAGGTATGTGGATAGACAGGGTTTACAGTTGGAAAAGGTTGGGCCAAATGCAGGCAAATGGGATTAGCTCAGATAGACATCTTGGTTGGCATGGATGAGTTGAGCCAAATGGCCTGTTTCCATGCTGTACAAGTCTTATGACTTAGAGTTACAGAGCCTATGACTCCAAGATATGGTCTTTGAAGAGGTCACAAAGAAAGAAGCATTGGAAGCATGAAGATATTTGAAACAAGAGTAAGTTTTAAAGTTGTGGCTTAGTTTAACTTTAACTCAGCAAGTACAGGGGTGATGCCTAAACAGATTTTTGTACGAGTTAAGGCACGACAGCAATGTTTTTAATAAATATATCTTATAAAATTGTGGTAATTAGTCACATGTACATCGAAACACAGTGAAATGCATCTTTTGCGTTGAGTGTCCTGGGGCAGCCCGCAAGTGTTGCCACGCTTCCGGCGCCAACATAGCACGCCCACGACTTCCTAACCCATACGACTTTGGAATGTGGGAGGAAACCAGAGCACCCGGAGGAAACCCACAGTCGCGGGGAGAACGGATAAACTCCTTACACAGACAGCAGCCAGAGTTGGACCCGGGTCGCTGGTGCTATAATAGCATTACGCTAACCACTACATTACTGTGCCTGCCTTTATGCAGAGAATAAGGAAATACAGCCATGAATGCATTGGAGGGGTAATATTCCTAGCTCTGAGATATTGATTAGGATTTCAGCAAGTTCATCAAGTAGATGAGTTGAAGCAGGAATGGAGTCAAATGAAAAATAGTAGCAGCCAAGAATAGCTCCTTGGGATCATCTAAGGTAATAGTGCAGGAACTAGGTTGACAATTCCAGCTTCTAGGATATACAAAAATCACTAGTAAAATTTTGTAAGTAAAATTGGAAGGAGTTTACTAAATTAGTAGGTAAATAGTAATTTGATGATCCCAAGGAGCTATTCTTAATGGCATGAGGAAGAAACTGCAGAAGCAAAGGATGTCAAGTAGTTGATTCAAAATCTAAGGAAATCTCAGATTATCATGGGTATATTGACAGAACTTAGCTAACAAGGCTAGTGAAAACATTTCTAAAGCTATTGAGAGCAATGGTTCACTTTGAGGCTAGATGGGGAGTACAGGATCCTAACTTAAGAATAGTGGAATAGTTCCAAGTGGACTAGTTCCAAATGCATAATGTCAATAGAAAGTCTACAATAAGAAGCACAGAGGAAACTGGCACCAACTTGGCATAGTCCTTTGCACAGATTTTGGAGCTCATCTCTTCCGGCATGTGATTGATTACCAGCTCTGTTCATACATTTTCGCGCTCAACCATGATGCAAACACCAATACACAATATCAATACTAATAATACATGGCGTCAGAGCACCCATACATCTCAGTTTGCCAGTGGAAGCTCAGACTGCAGATTGCTAAGGCACACCCCTGAGAGAATGATACAGGATCCATGAAAAACAAACTTTTAGCTCTCCAACAGAGCCTTGGCTGTTGCCTGCCTGTCAACCTCCAATATCACCACACTGGTTGCTTCCAGTGCATCTGTAATCTTCTCTTCTGAAACTCTGCATCCTACCACTTATTAGTTCAGTGTTACTTGAATACAATGCACTTTGTATGAAATGAAACAAAAGAATGACAATTTTCAAGTTATTTTGCATCTTTCCAAAAAAAATCGACTGGGCACTTTCCAATCTGGTTTGCACTTTCACGTCTAATGTAATTTCAGCATCAGATTCCTACCAAGTAATGTCATTCCATTTCCAAAGCATTGCCATAGAAATTAATCTACATTCTCCTGGGAACACAAGACGATAGCAGGAGTACACCATTTACCTCCTCAAGCCTGTCTCGCCATTCAACAAGATTATGCCTAAGCTTCCCCAGCCCTCACCCTCTCTTCTGTGTGAGTTCCCCATGGCCCTCAATTCCCCAATCTTTTAAATATCTATCCACTTTTTCTTTAAATACCCGCAACAATCCAGCCTCCACAAATTTCTGATGTAGACAATTTCAGAGATTCACCACTCTCTGCGACCAATTCTTATGCATCCCAGTTTTAAATGACCGCTGCTAATCTTGTAACTATGTCTCCCCTATGTCTCCTGGTAGAAACATCTCAACATCTACTTGTCATTCCTTAGAAGGATCTTGTATGTTCCAATAACATCACCCCTCATTTTTCTAAACTCCAAACATAATAGATCCAAGTTATTTATCCCCTCATTATAGTTACTAATCATTTTTAGTCTGCCCCCAATGCCCATGTTTCTTTCCTTAAATAAGGGGTTCAAAATCGTGCACTGTACTCCAGATGCGACCTCACCATATACAATTACACCTAATTGTTGGTCTATCTCTGGGATAAGTGTTTTCATCAGTGTTGGATTGGGACTCCAGTAAAGTAACTCCTCTCACTTTATAACCTCACTCACCTCTCCCCAGTATTGTCGTATTGACTCCCTGCCCACCATCATTTTTGTCCCCAGGCCCAATTCCTCCCTCAAATCGAGTCTGGTCTTGATCCTCCAAATTCCCATTGCCTGTTCTCTAATGTTTGGAGCTCTTGCAAAACTCCTAACAGTAGAAAGACCTCAAGTCATACCATGGAAACAGGCCCTTTGGCCCCACTGGTCCATGTCGACCAGGATGCCCATCCAAGCTAGTACCATTTGCCAGTGTTTGGCCCATATCCTTCCTAACCGTTCCTATCAATGTACCTGTCCAACTGTCTTTTAAAGTGTTAGTGTACCAGTCTCAACACGTCCTCTGGCAGCTCATTCCATATACAAACCACTCTCTGTATAAAAAGGTTGTCCCTTAAGCTCCTGTTAAATCTTACCCCTCTCACCTTTAACTTATGCCCTCTAGTTCTTGATTCCCCAACCCTGGGAAAAAGACTGTGTGCATTCACCCTATCTATGCCCCTCATGATTTTATACACCGCTATAAGATCACCTCTCAGTCTCCTACACTCCAAAGAAAAAAGTCCTAGCCTGTCCCTCAAATCCTGGCAACATCCTTGTAACTCTTTTCTGTACTCTTTCCAGTTAAATAACATCTTCCCTATAGCAGGGTGACCAAAATGAACACAATATTCCAAGTGCAGCCCCACGAGAGTCCTGTACAACCGCAATACCCTAACTGCTGAATGCCAGTGTGCCAAAAGCCTTCTTCACCACTCTGTATACCTGTGACTCTGCTTTCAGGGAACCATGTACCTGAACTCCAAGGTCTCTCTGTTCTTCTACACTCCCCAAGGCCCTAACGTTTACTGTGAAAGGCCTACCTTGATTTGACTTTCCAAAATGCAACACCTCGCACATCTGAACTTAACTCCATTTGCCATTCCTCATCCCACTTACCCAGCTGGTCAGGATCCCCCTGAAATTTTTGATAACCTTCTTCATTGTCAACAATACCACCTATTTTAGTGTCATCTGCAAACTAACTAACTATGCCAGCACCGACCCGTAAGGCACACCACTAGTCACGGGCCTCCAGTCTGAGATGCAATCTTCCACCATCACTCTCTGCTTTCTACCATCAAGCCAATTGTGTATCCAATTAGCTAGCTCTCCCTGGATTTCATACGATCTAACCTTCCAGAGCAGCCCACCAGGTGGAACCTTACCAAAGGCCTTACTTAAGTCCATATAGACCACCTCTACCACCTGCTCTCATCGACCTTCTTGGTCATTTCATCAAAAAAATCAATCAAGTTCATAAGACCTGATATCCCACGCACAAAGCTGTGCTGACTACCCTGAATCAACCCATCTTTCCAGATGCATGTACGTATATCTTAGCCCTCAGAATCCTCTTCAGTAACTTACCTACCACAGATGTTACACTCACTGGTCAATAGTTCCCAGGTTTTTCTTTGCAGCCCTTCTTAATTAGAGACACAACATTTGCTGCCCTCCAGTCTTCTGTCACCTCACCTGTGGCTAACCAAGATGCAAATATCTCAGCCAGGGGTCCCACATTTTCTTTTCTAGCCTCCCACAATGTTCTTGGATATACCTGGTCGGGCTCCAGAGATTTGTCTACCTTCATACATTTTAACATGTCCAGCACCATGGACCATCTCCAAGACATCCCCACTAACTTTCCCTAGTTCTGAAGTCTTCATGTCTTTCTGCAAGGTACAAATATTCATTGAGGACCTTGCCCATATCCTGCAGCTCTAGGCACAGATGTCCATTTTGGTCTTTGAGGAGCACTATTCTCTCCCTGCTTACTCTTTTTCTCTTAACATACAATTAAAATCTCTTTGGATTCTCCTTCATCTTCTCTGCCAAAGCTATCTCATGCTCTGTTTTTACCCTCCTGATTGCCTTCTTGAATCCCCTGCATTCCTTATGCTCCTCTTGGGATCTTACTTGATTTCAGCTGCATGTACCTGACCCATGCCTTCTTATTCCTGGCCAGGGCCTCAATATCTGTCATTCAGGGTTCCCTACTCCTGACAACCTTGCCCTTCACTCTGACAGGAACATGAGACCTTGAGCTCCCGCTAGCTCACTTTTTAAAGCCTCCTACTTGCTGGAGGTCCCTTTGCCTGCAAACAACCTACTCCAATCAACCTTTGCAAGCTCCTGTACAATATCATCAAAATTTGCTTTGCCCCCATTTAGAACCTGAATCTGTGGGGCAGTTCTGTCTCTTTCCAAGTCAAAAAAAATCAAAATTTTATCACATAACAATGCTTTTTCAGATTTTTGTCATCTTAGACAGTCACTTAGGATTGAGGATGAGTTACTTCCAATTGGGTTTTGAGCATTCTGAGGTGTCTGAAGAGGCCAAGGTAGGGCTCACTTGATGAGGCAGATACCTGACTGGGATCTACACTGAATTTCTTTGTGCCCCAAATGCATGGACTCAAGATTCTCCATCTCTACTTTAAGTGTCATGATTCAGGATTTCCCAAGAGTCAGTGGGGATGTTGCATCTTCTCTCCTCAAGGAGGTTTTGAGCATATCCTTCAATTTTTCCCTCTAACCACCTGGTAATTGCTTCCCACAACAGGGCTAGGAACACTGTGTCTGTTTCAGGAGTCTAGTGTTGGGCATGCAAACGACATGGCCTACCCAACAAAGTCAATTGAGTATAACTATGGCCTCAGTGTTGGGAATGCTGGCTTAGGCGAGGGCAATGATGTTGCTTTGCTTATCTTTCAAGTGAACTTGGAAGATTCTGCAGTGACAATGTTGATGACCTTCCCAGAGCTGTGTATTACCTGTTATATATATAACCCAGGTCTCAGAAGCATACAGGGATCACTGCTTCCCAGTACACCATGCATTTTGTGCTTCTAGGTGGATGGAATCCACACCATGATTCAGTTCATCACTGGGTGGGAAACAGTCGAGGTGTATCCTTGTGATCGTTTTCCCTGTGGAATACAGTGGGGAGGACTGCTTCACAGTTACTACAGTTGGACTTGTGTCCTTTCTTAAATGTGACCATGACACCTCTGAGTTGCCTAGTGTATCATCCTCTTCCCAGATGTGGATGATGAGATTGTGGATTTATAACTTTCAGCAACAGATGGTATTCTGCTGCTTTTTCAGTATCATGCAAAAAAATATTGTTTTCTTAGTGCAACATGATGATGACTATTACTGAGCCATTTTGTATTGCTCCAAACATTGAACTAGGCATTTCTGGGTGTGAATCACTCATTTGTGCCTGAAGCAACTTCTGCATCAAGGGTGGTTAGTATGATGTCATTTGCAATGGAGCTTGGGATGAACTCAGACTTGGATTAACATTATTGGTCATTCCTGGGACAACTGATATCAAGAAATTGGACTGCACCCATTTCTCACAAGTTAAAATACACCTATGTTCAGCATGAACTCCAAGTTGGGTTCGGTGCAAAATAGAATTTACCAAAATCAAGTATGAAATCTGGTTGGAGTGGTCAACACCCAGAAACAAGCATTAAAATGGGGCTACACAATTTCATGCATCTCCTGACACAGAGCAGTATTCAGAGAAGAGCATCAGGCCTCAAAAGGAATACTCTGCAAGGCAACTCAGCAATGAAGAGTTTGGCTGGAATGGAGGAGACAGAGGCTGCGGGGTAGGAGACAGTCACCACAAATACTCAAAGCACATAAACTTAGCTTAACAAAATAGACGACAGGAAGAAGGGAGGGAGGGAAGGGGAGGGGAGGGTGGTGTAGACAATCTGCCAGAGCCACCATAAAAAGAGCCTGGCATGAAGTGTCTACTGTAATACCGTTGTATCCTCTGGGAGTGAGACTTCCCATGAAATACTGAAATGCTTAAAGAAATGTCTTTGTTTCACAAAAAGTGTTAAAATGACACTATGGTTTACACTTATAGAATAGAGATTTGAGTTCATTAAATGGTATGCCACCCATTAGTAAATGTGGAGATTTTCTAGCAAGCCATTCACATAACTGAAGACAGGAATTATTGATTCATATGTCATTATCAGTGCAGATGGACGTGCACAGTAATAAGTATTTTATGCATCATTTAGCCTCTTGGTATAGTATTTTGGTGTTAAGAATTGTAGTACAGAGAAAGCCACTTGGGGAATTTTATTTTGCAGGCTCCTTATGGAACTAGTCTATTATTGGTATTGGTTTATTATTGTCATTTGTACTGAGGTACAGTGAAAACTTGTCTTGCATACCATTCGTACAGATCAATTCATTATACAGTGCATTGAGGTACCATAAGGTAAAAACAGTAACAGAATACAGAGTAAAGTGTCACAGCTACAGAGGAAGTGCAGTGCAGGTAGACAATAAGGTCAACGTCATAGTACAACTTAGTGACATAAAATTTAAATTTAAAAGAGTAGAATGATTATAGTTGAAGTAATGAGTAGATCTACAGAGAGCAGTTTGCAATGAGTCGTCACGCTTTGGCACAACCTTACTTAATTTAAAAAAAATTAAGGAGCCCCTTATAATCTGTGTGGTCAATGGCCACCTCATGCACTCAGATGGGAGAGGGGATTGTGCATGCTGAGCGGGAACATCTACCCAATAACCTTCTTTCTCCCTCTCCTTATCAGACTCTGAGTATTCTTACTGGTCCTCCTCTGTCAATGACTTGCTAGATGGTGCAACATACTTCTCACAATGAGGAAGTTTCCACATCTGCTTGGCATATACTTCAGGGCACTCTTGGACAGATGTAGGTAATCCAATCTCAACGTAAAGTGGCCAATGCCATTTTCCACTACCGTGCTGGCACTTGGTATTAATCCTTTGCTGCTGTGGTTAGGGAGCACACTGGTGTGTGGAGCAAAGTAAGTGGAGAATGCAAGTGGAGAAGCCTTCATCCTCCAGAATTCATCTCTCTAAGCAGTGCTGCTGCTGAAAATGTCCAGATCTCATCAGGATAAAGCCATCATGTTTGCTTCCTGGAAACATGGCATTCATCATGAAGAAATTCTTCTTGTGATTAACCACCACCTGCAGGGAATGGAATTTTTTTTTCTTCGTAAGATGTTTGGGATTATTAAAAGGGACTCCTTATGGACTTATTTCTTGAACTACTGGGAAGCCAGAAAAGCTGGCAGATCCCAGCACTTGAGATGCCATCTGGTCCTCACTGAAATAATTTCTTCATGAGTACAATGCCCACATGATCTCTCTAATATAGCATTGAATAGGAAACTGGGAAACATGACAAAGATCTGCAGTTGTCACTTGCAAAGTCCTTTAGCAAGGAATATATATGACAAAGAAATTTCAGCCTCAACAGTGGGAATAGTCCAGGCAGAAAAGCATGACTGGAGGTCTTCCTACATTACGTCACATATCTCAGTGATGGCAGCCATGGTAATACTGATCCAAGAAATACATTATTTACCAGAGAGGTCTAGGTTGGATGTGATGGCTTTCCTTGAGCATGACTTTGCCTCCTGGTTCGCCAACTCTCCTGGACAGCTGGTCATGGCCTTAACAACATCTTCAATTGGGGACTGCTGCCAGCAGTGCCACTCTGAATGCTGAAAAAGCACTCATGGATAGCTATTGCACACTTTGTGGACTTTGAAAGGTTTTTGAGCAGTCTGCAAGCACTTCCAAAGATGGTCTGTCAAGCCACCCCATATTAGCATCCATCGAAATAGGGAAAAAGCAAAATATCAGCAGGACATTGTTCTTGTTCTACTCATGCTGTCCCATGACAGCTGTACATTGCAGACCTTTGCACCAATTGATGTTTGGTATGGATGGAAATGTCCATTAGACAAATAATGACCACTCTTGGTACATGCTGGATGGTGGGAAAATGTGAGGTGTGCTGATATGAATAATGCGCAAGCACCCCACCCAAAATGTGTCACCATAATTCTACCAGAATCAGAGTTACTTACTTCAGGTAATGCAGAAATTGGACCAAACAGCACGAGCTCGATGCAATCCAATTTCTGGGCTTAAGTCTTCCTAACTTAATGCCACATTGGTACCCTGTCAGGTTAGTTCCTTACTTGATTTTAATTATTCTGACATACCCACCCATCCTAATGTCAATGCCAATCCCCCAATTTTTAGGTCCCAATCTTCCAACTTTCTGTCCCCACAAATTATCTGACATCACAATCTGCCAAAGCCCTGATGGAAACCATAAACTCCAATCAGGCTTTCTACATGACTATCAACATTAATGCCACTTATGATCCTTGGTCTCCATCCCTTGGCCCATTGTCAGCCCAATTTTGGGCCCTCCTACCCCACCTCCACCCCCCCCCCCCCACCACCAACAACCCAAGGCAGAAGTCTTAATTCTTCTTCCTTTTAACTAAACCCCTCAACCCATGCCATGAGCCCAATTCTTCTTCCCTGGCCTAAGGCTCTCATCTCTGCAACCTCCTCTCCTCCACCAACCCTCAACCGATTCTATTTCCCTGTCCTAGGCTCCCATTTGCACTTCCCCCAGCCTCCCTACTTTCCATCACCACCAATTTTCCAACCCAAACTATCGGTGAAATTCTTCTTCCCCACCTCAGTCAAATCTGAATTTTACAGGGGGAGTCCCACAAGTTAAATGGTCATTTCTATAACTACAACATCATTTGGAATACATTAGAAATTATAGACCTCAGTATCGTAACCGTTTCCTTTCATGAGCAAAAGAGATAGCTCCAGCTTAAAAAAAAGTTAGTCGATTAACGGCCACATAATTGAATTGTTAAAAAATTGAAACGAATGTGATTAAAAGGGTCTGTATGGATACAAAACTGACGAATAAGCTTAAAGTGATGACTGGTGGTGAATGGTTGTTTTGTTTAGAATGGAAGCACATGTGCAGTATTGGACCACAGCTTTTTCTTCATAAATGCTAAATGATACTATTATCAAAAGGTATATCTATTTTAGAGTTGGAAAGATCTGGAACTCCCCATCCCTTAAAATACTTGAGTCTATAAATATCTTCATATTGATGTAATTATTTCTGAACTTTCAGTCAAATATTCCCTCTATTTATATTTCATGATGGGTATTTCTATCATTTGATTTTTTTATGTATACAATGAAATCATATCTATTAAAATATCCAAATCCAGAATAAGGCATTACAATAATAAGCAAGGCCTTAAACCAGCAAAGCCATTTACGAATCCTCTGCAATTCTTCATATATTATAACAGTAGGAGTTAAAAGCAACTAACATAATCATAACAAAAATAAATCCTTGATTAAAACAATCTCTAACATATTATTTCATCACTATTATTAGATTTCCAATACATATTTTTCAAGAACAAATATTAAGGAAAGTAGTTTGACTTACTGAAGGCTCTATCAAGTGTATATGGTATGTAAACAATCCCACTACGTCTACGAGGCCACAAGCAGGACCTGGGGCCGTGGAGGCACTTAAGGGCATTTTTGGAATTTCCTGTTGCAATATCTCCATATTTAATATCAGCCTTGGATGGCCCTAAGTTAAAAAGTAAGCTGCAAATACTAAAAATATTCATTAGATTCACTCGTTTTGAAGTAGTAATCAGATTTTCAAAAGATTACATACATTCACGTGTTCACCTATCAAATAAAACAAGCACAATGAGGGAAAATTTGTCTTATGCCTCCAAAACAATTATGCTACTTTTTTGAGTCAAGATCTCAAATTAAATAGTCATTTTTCTTCTCTTTTCAATGGCAAAATTGTAATTTGATAGCAAAGTGAAATATATAATTGCTGAAAATCTAAAATTAAAACTGGAAATGAAATATTCAGCAGGTCAGGCAGTTAACTCAAACATTTCAGGGAAGTAACCTTATATGAGAACTGAATATTATTTGGCTTTAAATAATCTACTTTAAACAATTTGGATTAAAGATTATTTCTCCAATGTCATTATGTTTCCTAGAAAAATCAACTGATTGAGAACCATTGACATATTCCTTTTTTAATATCCAGTTTAGAACTACTTCTCGATTTCATCCTACCACAGCTCATGCAAATGCATTGAAACATGCTTGACACAGTTACAGGTTCCCTTTAATTGGGTTAAAAGAAATATCATGCTGAATATGGTTTAATGATTAGTTACACAGGGTTCAAATTACTTTTAGTTTTCCTTAGAGGCTTTCTTGCCTATAGATTAAGGCCTCAATTTTGTGGTAGCAATGACAACAATCTACCAGTTTGCTTGCTATCATTCCTTCAGGGAACTAACAGTAACTTCATGATTTTCATACATGTGTATCTTAACTAGGAAGTCCTTAAGTTACTGTCAGTGATGTGGCACATCTTCATATTCTAAGCTGTTTGCAACCCTCTACAATGAAATCAAGATAAGTATTTTTAACTGGCTTAATTTTCAGGTATTTACAAAATAACCTGCTATAAAATAGTCTGAAAATCTTATGCTTTGTCACCTGAGTTTTACAAATTTTATTAAGCCATAGCAAAATACCTGGCTGTTAGAAATTAATTTTCTGTATGTGCACGGTAATTACATTTGAATAGTTTAATATAAGTGATTCTAAAATAAAAAAATTGAAATATTGTGATATTTCAGTTTCTACTTTCATCATAAGTACACTGCCAAATGTTAATTAATAACAAAAGTTACTTAAAGTTGCTTCCAGGTTTCCAGTCAAACAAAATTCTTTAATGTGATTTGCTGTTTGATGATATCACAATTGCTGGACCCCAGAGACCTCTTTGAACTGATACTTGTTTCTAGGGAGATCATTATATTTTCATCGGTTGCTCTTTCAATGGTCTGCAGGAAATATCATTGTTGTTTGCAAATTCTGGGCTCCTATGTCAAGGTGGCAAAAAATTCATATTTGGATCATTTTTTTTTGATGAGGACAATATATGCTGAAAGAAGAAAATAATCCAGAAAATGAACACATGAACATGTTCATTTTAGTCAAACATATGGGAAGGAGAACAATTAAGTGTACTGAGTAGGAATAGAATAACTACAGCAATGGGCTGGATTCTCCATCGCTGCAGCTATCCTCCAAGACAGAGCAGTTTGTATGCCACCAGACCCCACAGGATCTTGTGGCCCTTACCACAATCCCCACTGATGGACTTGTAATAGCTCACTGATGATCAGAGACATTCAAGAATTGTTCAAACAGTTTTAAATAACTTTTAAAAAACTTGAAAAAAAACCTTTAAGTACTAACTTCAAAAAAATTTCAGTAACAAGGAACAAAATCCTTACCTGCAGTTTTCAATCAAACTCAGTGAACTATTCAAATGAGGTCATGCTAACTAAGGGGCCGGATGCAAAGTACACTTGGCTACTGAGGTCAGGGCACTTCTGCATCAGCCTTGGACTGAGTAGTGAGTCCAGAAGCAGAACAGCACATCAAATGCAGTGACACTCAGCTCTTTAGAACCTCATTACAATATGGCCCATTAAATAAAATATCTTTATTAGTCACATGTACATCAAAACACACAGTGAAATGCAGAAATGCGTCTTTTTATTGCATAGAGTGTTCTGGGGGCAGCCTGCAAGTGTCGCTATGCTTAAGTACAAACTGAAATGGTTGGGCAACCATTTCCAAAGAACCAATGTATCTGATTTAGCAGATGGATTGTGCATGCCACAAAGCAATTATTCTTTAGATTTTGTAGATTTTTATAATCTAAAATTAATTTTACCAAATCTGTATTTTTAGCATATTAAAACCTAGTTGCTGAGGGGAAAAATACTGTATTAAGAATTAAAAAAAGGTATCTGCAACAGTATGCAGCTTCAGTCCAAGCTGGATCAAAATAGTGAGAGTGCTAAGCAAGGCAAGTGTTTGATAAATTGCAGTTAAAGAACAGGAGGACATAAATGAATAGATTTTCAATCTTCTGCAGTTGCAGAAGGGTGATTGTGGAAAAATAACAAGGGTAAAAAAGTGACCCATTTCTTCAGAAAGTTGAGAACAGAGAAGCACAAGATATACTTGGAAAAGGGATTCAAGCTGAATGCTGAAGCTGGCAAGGAAATATACAAGGATAAGCGTGTCAGTCCATTACTGTGAAATGTGGAAATGGTTAAGAACAAGTGTCTTGACAACTGTGGCTAAAAGCCTTACCTTTGAAAATGAGCCATTTTTTTATAGTACGTCTCTTAAGTTTAATGGGCAGCAACCATAGTATTTACACTGGGATGATGCCATTGGTGCTCACCAGTTAAGCCTTGGATGCAACAGACTGCCATTCAACTCTGATGGCTGCAAGCAACCAGACCCCTGGCACTGTATCTCAAGCCATTTCCACAATCCACCCACCCCCCGCCCACCCGATGGCTAAAGCAATTTTACTATCTATCACAAATGTGTGGCTCATTCTATAGCAAGAGCCTGAGAAGATAAATTTTCATTTCATTCCCAAAAGATAAATGCCAAAGCATGTAGAAAAGCTTTTTGCACTAAACTTTTTTCACCCAACCACTGAAAAATGGTTACTGGAGTGCTTCTGAAGAAACATCTATTATAATGGAGTTAGTATACTGTTATGATGCTTATAGGGAGGCTGCTTATTCAGGATCTTTCAGGAGGACCAGCTCCTCCCAGCACTGATTAAACTGAAGTAGTTTCAATATTTATCACAGTTTAAGCTGTCCATTGAATTTGTCTGCTTCAGAACACATATGACCCAGACACAATAGCCCTAATATTGATTAAGATGCTTCCATGCATGAGGTGTGGCAGAGATGCTTATTTCCTAACATTTTTTATTACAAGATTTCCCAGCTAGAAGCAAGCCTGACTGACAGGCTTAACTCCCTGTCAGATGGGGAACACAATAGAGGAGACTGCAGCCCTTGAGCAGATGGAGAGCTAGGAGCTAGGTTAGTGGTAGAATGGGGTCCAGATCTTTGCAGGCCTGATCCGGAATCTGAAACACTGAAATACGGCAAACGTAATGCTTGGATGGGCACATGAATAAGAAGAAAATGGAGGGATATGTACATTCTGTAGGTAGGAGGGAATAGCTATGTCGGCACAACATTGTGGGCCGAAGGGCCTGTTCTGTGCTGTACTGTTCTATGTTTTATGTTCCAATGAGAGAAAAAGTAGGAAACTATAGTCCAATTAGCCTAACATCTGTCGTAGGGAAAATGCTGGAAACCTTGATTAAAGAGGTCATGGCAGGACATTTAAAATGTCATTATACTATCGAGCAGAGTCAATATGGGTTTACAAAAGGGCGTCTGACGATTTATAAGAGTTTGAGGACGTAACAAGCAGAGTGGATAGGTGGGAGCCAGTGGATGTATTCAATAAGGAGCCACATAAAAGTTTACTGTATAAAGAGCTCATGGCATTGGGGCAATATATTAACATGCATAAAGGCTTATCTAACTAACAGAATTGGGATAAAAGGGCCATTGCCAGGTTAGCAAACTAACTCTTGGGGTGCTGCAGCAATCAGTCCTGGAGCCTCAACTATTTACAATCTACATCAATGATTTAGATGAAGGAGTCAAGTATATTATATCCAATTGACATATTCCTCATAGAATCTATGTACGAAGCTAGGTGGGAAAGTAGATTGTGAGGAAGATGCGAAGAGTCTGTTAATAGATAGGAACAACACACACAAAATGCTGAAGGAACTCAGCAAGTCAGGGAGCATCTATGGAGAGAAATAAACAGTCGATGTTTTGGGTCAAGATCCTTCATCAGGACTGGAAAGGAAGAGGACCTTCTTACTCCAGCTTTTACCCTCTTCCTTTCCAGTCCTGATGAAGGATCTCGACCCAAAACATCGAGTGTTTATTTCTCTTCAGAGATGCTCCGTGACCTGCTGAGTTCCTTCAGCATTTTGTGTGTGTTGCTCCAGATTCCAGTATTGCAGAACCTCTTGTGTGTCTGTTAATAGATAGGCATCGGTTAAGCAAATAGGCAAAAAATTTGCCAGATGAAGTATAATATGGGAAATACAAAGTTATCCATTCTAGAAGAAAGAACAGAAAAGCAGTCCTCTAGGTTAAGGGAATTAAGTCTTTCCTGTTCACGATATCTAGACATCTCATAATTTCTTAAGCATCAATTAAATTTACACATTAATTAAATATCAAATACTGGAGGGCATAGATTTAAGGTGAGAGGAGGAAAGTTTAAAGGAGATTTGCGAGGCAATTTTTTTTATATACAGGTACTTGAAACGTGCTGTCAGGGTAGGCAGTGCAAGCAGATAGGATAGCAACATTTAAGAAGCATTTAGTCAGACACATGAACAGGCAGGGGATGGAGGCATATAGACCACGTGAAGGCAGATGTGATTAGTTTAATTTAACCTCATGGACCACACAGACATTGTGGGCTTAAGGGCCTGTTCCATGTTCCCCTTAGTCTTGTTCCAAAGGAACAACCTCAGCATAATCAGTGTCTATCCAAAACTTTAATTCTCCATCTCTGGCAGCATCCTTGCAAATTTCCTCTACACTTTATCTGGTGGTATCACTTCTCTTTGATGTCACGACCAAAACTTCTCACGTAGTACTTTAGCCACAGCCTAATTGGTATGCAGAGTTTCAGCATGCCTTCCATGGTTTTGTACCGTGTGCCTTGTCTGTTAAATGCACATATCCCCATGCCTTCTTAATCAATTTAACTACCTGTCCCACAACACTCAGGGATCTGTGGATGTGATTTCCAAAGTTCCTCTGTTCTGGCATCCTATTCCTTTGCTCTGTTTGCCCTCCCCTATCACATTAACTCATATTTTCTGTACTCCACTTTTCTACCAAGCTAATTGGTCTCATGATATCTTCATACAGCCTAGAATTTTCTTTCTCATTGTTAACTACATTGTCAACAAGTACCTTAAATGGTCACTTCTAAAGCAAAATCATTTATGTACCATGATAAGCAAGGGCCTTAATTCAAATCCCTGCACAATCCCAGTGCAGAGGGTTCTCCATTCACTAAAATTCAGGTTGACTATGACAAGTACAGGTGAAAGCTCAAACTATTGCTATCAAAAATCTGTTAGCCAGCCGGTTGGAGGCTGCAATCATCGTGGTACAGACCTCAACTTTTGGCAGGATCTCGAAGGCTGTAATGGCAGCAGTGTGATTCATCCTTCAGCTAAGGCATGGTGGTGCAGCTTGTAGAAATGTTGCCCCAGAGCTTCAGCCACCTGGATTCAATCCTAACCTTCAGTGTTGTGTTAGTGGAGTTTGCATGTTTTCCCTAAGATCGCATGAATTTCCTCCAACATCCCAAAGATATATGGGTTGGCAGGTTAATTGGCCAATGTAAATTGCCCCTAGCATGCAGGTGAATGGTAGAACCTGGGGGGGGGGCAGCAGTGAGGGGAGTGGATAGGCATATAGGGAGAAAAGAAAACAAGTGTAGGTGGGACTTGATTGCTCGAAGAGCCTGTTTTTGTGTTGTATCAATCTATCTGTGACTCTAGATTGCAAATTCATATGATTGCTGAACCCAAGGAACTGACAATGTGCCTGGTAACAAGAATATTTTATCATTTCCCAGGATGACAGCACTAGCAGTACCACTATGACTCACTTAGTCACCCCTCAGCCAACTCATCCAGATTACCACCGCTCAGCCAAGAGGGTGTAGTACCAAACTAGGCTTTTTAGGTCCCAGCTGCTTCCAGTTAAATTTCTAAGCTATCTTCTGTCTTTGCCATTGCAAGCTAACAGTCTTCCACCAACTTGAGGGCACCACTGGGATGGAGGGTGTTGTGTGGATGCAAGCAAAGACAAGTCAACTCGTTAAAAATAGTTTATAGTGGGTTTTACTTAATAGTCCACAAAAAAACCCTGTTTATATACATGGCGCTGAGTGTCAGTTACAAATAGGAAGACTGCTACTTAGGGGGAATTCCCGCAATAGAAGATATTAGGGGGAATTTCTGCCATGTTATTAGCTCCATGCACATCAGAGAGAATGCTTGTCTCCTTCAGCTAGATTTTGGCAGCCTCATGAGGCCACCTACTTTGTCATTATAGTCCATCATTTTTCCCATCTTTAAATAATTAATGGTTGCAAGTTTTATTAATATTACTGTTAAGAGAAGACAATGAGCTCAAGTGTTTCCACTTAATGTACCTTCTTGGTACTAAAAGTCTTTGTGAGGTCATGAGCTATTCAAAAGTTTGCTTCTTTAATGCCACTGATCAATTAACACTACACAAAATGCTGGAGGAACTGAGCAGGTCTGGCAGCATCGTTGGAGGGAAATGGACAGTCTGAAAGAAAGAAGGGAGATGGCCAGTATAAAGCGGTGGAGGGAAGAGCGTGGAGGAAGAGCTGGCAGGTGATAGGTCCATGGAAGTGAGGGGGTGATAAGCTGATGGGGGGGGGGGGGGGAAAGAGTAGGAATGATGTCAGAAGCTGGGGGAGGGGAAATAGGAAATGGGGATTCCCCTCCCCCACCCTCTCACTGGACTCCACATAGCTCCTTAGCTTTGGTTATCTCAGCAATCAGTTACACCAGCTGGAACCCTGACACAAGGAGCCAAGGAAGCATGGATAGACATTGTCCCCAAGGGCCAACCCTCCACCTCAGCACAGTGCTGAAACTGGCAGTCATTGAACACAACTTAAGAAATAGGACACTGAGAAATTCATTTCCAGGGCATGGACCATTTGGATAGCCTGGGAGCCTTAGCCGTTGTGATTCCTGTGGAGTTCTTGGTTCACACAGGGTGCACACTGTGACGTGAATACTGAACTTTCAGGAATCCTGCAGTCTCACAAATTCATCTCCCCATTATTGCTGGTTTCTAATCAAGGAAAAAGTGATAATGAACATTTTCCTTGAGTGGAGAGCATCAATAACAAACCTAACACAGCAGGGAGCTGCAGTTTATGACATGGTGTAGATCAGCTGCTATTGTCAAGAATAATCCAGAAGCTAAGAACTTCAAAGTGACACCAACACTGAAAGAAGAGCAGAAGAATGGGTCTTCGTATATGACTGAAACCATATCTGAAGAAAATTATGGGCCTCTATCTGCCAGACTTCAACCTTAGCCTGCAGGTACATTGCTCCTTTGATACATGGCTGTAGGGGAGTGATTCCCTACATGCTCTTGGGAAGTGGGCATGAGCCCTTCTATCCTCTTTCTTTAGGGACCCTGGGCAAGTCTATTCTGCCAATGACCCATCTCCCACTCATGCAGCACACTAGCATGCCAACTACTGAAGCATTCATTGCAAGTGTAATCACTAGAAAAAAAACACCTCACCCAAAGCAGCTCTGGCAGTTGGGGGCTCCCTACTTTAATAGCAGTTCAAAACTCCCATGTACTTCATTGGCCACCTTGTGAAAAGTGGCTAAGCAGCTTATTAAAAAGGAAGGCTGTTATGAAATGAGTACAGCTAAAAGTTGCTTCTTCTGAGTATTCCTCAACAATTCCTTAATCAGACAATTTTGATCCATTTTCATTGGGGGATGTTCAAACTGACCATAGCAAAAGGATTGAGGTCACACACGCACACACTATACGTGTCCTCTATGCAACATGTATTCATAGAGTTTTGCAGTCTGAATTTCTAGACCACAATAGGTTAAAACTTTTTGTAGGATTTTGATGTGCACAAATTGGTCACCACCTTTCCTGTATTCTACTTCAAAAAATATTTCATTAGCTTTAAGGTGCTTTTGAACATCCTTAAATAGACATGAAAGATGCACTAGAAATGCAAATGGTTCTTCTGACATGGTTTGATGTAGTGCAATGCATTCACCAATGAAGTAACATTACATAAGTTCTGTTAAATATTTACTTCTATCTATTTTGCTGAGCATTCAGTTGCAGACAAACTCCCAAGAATGCACTTTATGATTCTTACCCAAATCCTTGTTAATTTCTGAAATTCTGGTAAATATATCCACATCGCTGGAGTCTTGAATTCTTTTTTGCAAATTACCTGCAAATTTGTAATAAATGATAATTACAGATGTTAATTTTTTGAAAATTCATAATAATACAGTATTGTTTCCCAATTAACTCCTGCAGTGTTAAGATAGTATTTCTTTCCTCATTTAATAGTATGTGCCTCCATTTCTTTTCACACTTCAATGAAAACACAGGGTCGGCTTTCACTCAACCCACCACAATATGATCAATAAGAGAGCATATGTGTGCTCCCATCAGTCTTCTTATCGGGAGGAAATAACAGTACCCAATAGTTCTGTCTGACAGCCATGAATTCCATCTGATAATATAAACATTAGTCAGGGCAGGGAGGGCAGCTTTCGATGACAGGCTATTTTCCACTGATGTTGGCGAAGGATCCTTTCCAAACCTGCTTCAATGTGTATGATGAAGGTAATCAGGTATTTTCCTTCATGCAGTCAAATGCAGTATAGGGAATGAGTGAACTGGAAGCAAAGAATTTTCTGTTTCCCAAGTGAGGATGTGTTTTGCTTTTGAGTCCAATTTACAGACATTCAGGTTCACATCCAAACAATGACAACTTTTAGAGCAGGAACAAGTTGAACTTTTCTTTCTGATGGAGGAGGTGCTTTCACAAATTCCTACTAGTCAATTATAAACTGGACCTCTATGCAGCCATTATTTCAATGCTGGGCTGAAGTGATTGTCCAGAGTGATTCATGGGGTTGGTAGAGTAGCAACCAACCTCATGATCCACCCTGAAACTTTGCTTACTATCTCTGGGGTGAACTTATAAAAAATAAGTAAATGCCATCAATCTTTGTGGCTAGAGCCATACTTGTAGAAGCAAATTAGTTTGATTTTCTCAACAAAATTTTATGAGACTTCTCCCACATCTCCTACTTCTTCCTCAGTGATGCAATAATACCTTTGTAAGTTAAGGTGGTCAAAAATGCATTGAGCATTTGTTGAGAAACAGAAACTGCAGGAGACATATTCTTTGTGAAAGGGGGTCATGGAGATCTTCTTGGCAGATGTTGCCAGGGAGTTCCTTCTAAGCTCAAGAGTGCAATCCATGAATACAGGCAAACATTTACTTCATGATAGTAACCAATGGGTCCACAACAGGTCCAATCTTGGTGTGGAGAGTGGTAAGTAATGTTGTGTCATTGTCCCAACACATTTTCCATTTTTTCTCACCACAAAACTGCACCCCACTTCCAACAAGCTTCCTGATGGTGTGGAACTAAACCATAGGACTAATGAGAATTTGTTCAATCTATATCACATCCACTCCAGAACTCAAGTCACTCCAACCTCAGTGATTGAGCTGCAGTATGTGCAAGTTCGGAGGCCAAGATCCAAGTTATTCTCAACTTGATCACTGAAGTGCATGACAGGACATGCCTTACTCTTAACACCTGCAAATCCATGGTCCTCAACCAACCTGCTCTCATTAAACAATAATAAAGGTCTATAACAGGACCCTATAAGATGTGGACCTCTACCTCCAGAGCCAGCTCTTAATAAAGGCAGGCCTTGATGATGAAATTCGTCATCATCTTCACCGTGCCAGCTTTGATCATGAGGAAAGGGATGTTTGAAGATCATGCACAAAATTCCTAATATTGAGCAATAGCGATCCCTGACCTCCCATATGCTTTTGAGACTTGAACAATAGCAGGCACTTCAAAAGCATTGGGGAGACACCATCAATGCTATCACTGCAAAAATCGCTCAGCTCCACAGTGAGGATAAGCAAACAAACATCAACCTTCCTAGCCCAACATCCCCATCATTAAGGCCCTAATACAGTTAAAAGCCTTATTCAAGTAAGCCTCATCATTTGCCTGCCTGACACCACGCAGCTGAAACAAACACTCTATTCCAAGCTCTGTCATGAGGAAATTATTTAAGGATGTTCTTTCTGAAAGGGCTACTTCTCCACCAGCTCCTGGGAATCTCTGGTCCATGACTGCTCAAAATGGAAAAGGAGCATTCAGGATAGCACTGAGAACCTAAGCTCCGTATATCAAAAGCACACAGAGGCTCAGTGTAAATGGCAGATCATGCACATCACCTCCTAAACTACCCACCTTCCCCACTAAGCAGCTTGTGTACCAACTGTGGCAAAGTCTATGGGTCCCACATTGATCTCATCAACCACCTCAGAATGCACAGGTGTAATGAAAAAAAAATCATTCCCAATCTTGTGGGACATAGAACAGCATCTTACAGACTCCTTTTGAAAACACCTCTCCATCTGGATGTTTTTTTTTATATATAGGCTGTGCAGCAATGCATCCCTCTTTCGTTCATCTGAGAGATATGGCTGTTGATGTTGGGCCAGGAAACCCAGTAGCCTTCATTGTCTTCCTGCTTCTGGTAGTCTTCAGGTTCTGCTTCACGACAACTGGATTCCAAACCTAGATGCTGCTCTTCTTCTGGCATTGGCTTCCGTCTATGGTTGGCTTTTAAAAGTGTCCATCACTGCATATTCTGCCGTATGAGGTAGTCATGGGTGAAGAGGAAACAAGACATTGGCCACCAAGAAATTTGGTTCATTAGCAACAATCAGCTGGGCATTTAGGCAATGAAAATCCTTTCTGTTGATAACATGATCTCCATTATTAATCAGAGCTCTTATGATGGAATGAGTACAGTCAATAGCTGCCTGCATTCATGGGAAGCCAACAGATCACACTGCCCAAGATGCCAACTATGCGCTACTGAAATCAAGAAAGGTATCATTGTGAGTAGAGAGCCTTGGTGATCTCTCTTATGCTGTGGCGAGCACAAAATTGACAAATGTGGCCTAGAACTCCTGGAATGATGCAGCAACCAGAAAGCTGAGAATCACCATCAACTCGATTTCCATTGAGGGTTATCCAAAGGTTATCGTGAAGGATGTCACACAAGTCTGTGAATGACTGCCTTTAAAAACTGATCCTGTTTATCAGACAGGCCAGTTAGTCTGAAGACTCTGGCAATATGCCCTTTGCAGATAGACATGTTTTTGCCACTTGTTCCAAGGTCCCCACCCCTCCTTAAAGTGGTTTACCACACTAATCACAAAACCTCCAATAATGGATTACTGACAGTGGTATCCCATGGAGCATTCACTTGATGAGCAAGTAGCTCAGCAAATGAATGCTGGCAAAAAAAATTCAAGGTTAGTTTAATACATTGTGTGGACTTTAGAAGTTATCTGAGCAACCTCCAGCTAGATTGCCCAGTCTGTCTGACATGTAGATCAGTTAGCTTGACATCAATAATAGGAAAAATGATAGGATCCATCAGAGGTAGGAGTAATAGGGCACTTGGAAAATAATAATGGGATTGGGCAGAGTCAATGTGGATTTCTGAAAAGGAAATCATATTTGACAAATTTTGAGGTTGTAACTAGAACAGATATGTGATGTATTTGGACTTTGAAAAGGCTTGTGGTAAGTGGTTATGAAACAAATTAGAACACATGAGATTGAAGGTTATATACTGACATGGATCAATTAATCAACAGGAGACATTAGGAATAAATGTATTATTTTAGTTTTACAAGGCTATAACTTTCTGGTGCTGAAGGGATTGGTGCTAGGCCCCAATTGTTCACATTCTTTATCAATAATTTGGGTGAGGAGATCAAGTGCAATATATCCCAGTTTTGTGGCGACTCACCGTCTAGTCGGGCGAACCGGCTCGGCAGTCGGGTCGCGCGGCGTCGGAGTGACGAGGCCCAAGATGGCGGCGGGCCTCGTCTTTCCGAGCGACGGGGAGAACCCGCGCGCGGGAAAGTCCTGATGACGTAGGACTTACGTCATTGCCGGTTTTTTGGGCGGGAGTTTTTCTCCCTTAAAGGGCCCGCACAAGGCGGGAAAATAAACCAGTTCTGTTTGGCAATCCTCCGAGTAGAGTCTTGTTTTATTCTGCGGTAGCAACCGCTACATTGGTGACCCCGACGGTCCAAACGGCTTTTGGACCCGCGAAATGGACGACAGCGCAGCAGCCAACGCAGTGGCCCTCAAGCTGCCCACCTTTTGGACACTTCGGCCCAGCGTCTGGTTTGACCAGGCTGAAGCGCAATTCCACCTTCGGCAGATCACCTCCGACTCCACGAAGTACTACCATGTGGTTAGCTCTCTGGACCAGGAGACAGCCGCCCAGGTTGGAGACTTCATCCAGTCGCCTCCGGAGGAAGATAAGTACCCGGCTTTCAAAGATCTTTTGATCCGGACCTTCGGCCTCTCCCGTCGTGAGCGCGCCGCCCGCCTGCTTCATCTGGATGGCCTGGGGGACAGATCCCCATCCGCCCTAATGAATGAGATGCTGGCATTGGCCGAGGGACACAAGCCATGCCTGATGTTCGAACAGGCCTTCCTCGAACAGCTCCCCGATGACATCCACTTGTTGTTAGCTGATGCCGACTTCAGCAACCCCCGTGAGGTGGCCGCCCGGGCAGATGTCCTGTGGAGGGCCAAGCGCGAGAGCGGTTCGTCCGTCAGTCAAATCACCAGGCCGCGAGCCCAACGCCTGCCTCGCCCGGCCCCAGCAACCGAGCAGCCACACCCCAGGAACGCAGACGACGACACGGGTGACCAGCTGTGCTTCTACCATCAGAGGTGGGGTGCGGAGGCCCGTCGATGCCGCCCACCCTGCAAGTTTCAGGGAAACGCCAGGGCCAGCCGCCGCTGATGGCTACGGCGGCTGGCCGCCGACAGAGCCTCCTCTTCGTTCAGGACAAGAAATCTGGACGGCATTTCCTCGTTGATACTGGAGCGGAGGTCAGTATTTTGCCCCCGACAGGCCGCGACACTCGTGACAGGCCACCAGGTCCTCTACTCAATGCCGCCAACGGTACAACGATACGGTCTTTCGGCACCCGTACGCTTCAATTACACTTTGGCGGCAGCCGTTTTACCTGGACCTTTACCCTTGCCACCGTCGCCCGACCACTCCTAGGCGCCGATTTCCTTCGGGCCCACAACCTGTTAGTCGACCTGCGAAGGAAGCGGTTAGTCCACTCTAGCACTCTCCGGACCTATCCCCTGGGAGAAATCAGCCCACCAGCCCCGCACCTGGACTCCATTACCCTTTCTGGCGACGATTTCGCCAAGCTCCTAGCCGAATTCCCATCGATTTTGGCACCTTCGTTTACAAATTCTCGGCCCGCACATGGGGTACGACACCACATCATTACCACAGGGCCACCCCTTCATGCCCGAGCATGACGATTACCTCCAGACAAGCTCCGCCTGGCAAAGGAAGAGTTCCGTCACATGGAGGAGCTGGGGATTGTTCGCAGGTCAGACAGCCCCTGGGCCTCCCCCCTGCACATGGTCCCCAAAGCCACCGGAGGGTGGAGGCCCTGCGGCGACTACCGCAGGCTGAATGACGCCACCACCCCGGACCGCTATCCCATCCCTCACATCCAGGACTTCGCAGCGAACTTACACGGGGCCCGCATCTTTTCCAAAGTGGACCTCGTTAGGGGATACCACCAAATCCCGGTCCATCCGGATGACGTCCCCAAAACTGCGATTATCACCCCATTCGGCCTGTTCGAATTCCTTCGGATGCCGTTCGGCCTTAAGAACGCTGCGCAGACCTTACAGCGGCTGATGGACGCGGTAGGCCGAGACCTGGACTTCGTGTTCATTTACTTGGACGACATACTGATCGCCAGCCGTAACCGCCAGGAACACCTTTCCCACCTCCGCCAGCTGTATTCCCGCCTCCGCGATTTCGGCCTCACGATTAACCCGTCCAAGTGCCAATTCGGACTTGACTCTATCGATTTCCTCGGCCACAAAATCACCAGCGATGGGGCAACACCCCTACCCGCCAAGGTGGATGCTATCCGCCATTTTGCCCGTCCCAACACAGTCAAAGGCCTACAGGAATTCCTTGGGATGGTCAACTTTTACCATCGTTTCATCCCTGCAGCAGCCCGTATCATGCGCCCTCTGTTCTCGCTGCTGGCTGGTAAGGGCAAGGACATCACCTGGACTGACGAGGCTGCGGCTGCTTTCGTTAAGGCCAAAGACGCCCTGGCAGACGCCACGATGCTGGTACACCCTAGGACTGACGTCCCGACTGCCCTCACGGTAGACGCGTCCAACACCGCGGTGGGTGGGGTACTGGAACAGCTACTCGAAGGCCGCTGGCAACCCTTGGCATTTTTCAGCAAACACCTTAGACCGCCCGAACTAAAGTACAGCGCTTTTGATCGGGAACTTCTAGCGCTGTATCTGGCGGTCCGGCATTTCCGATACTTTCTAGAAGGCAGGCCTTTCACCGCTTTCACCGATCATAAGCCTCTGTCCTTTGCCTTCTCCAAAGTCTCCGATCCCTGGTCAGCTCGTCAGCAGAGACATTTATCCTACATTTCCGAGTTCACAACTGACATCCAACATGTCTCCGGAAAGGATAATGTCGTTGCTGATGCACTTTCCAGACCAACCATCCACAACCTATCCTTGGGTGTCGACTACACGGCCCTGGCTGACGCACAGCAAGCCGACGACGAACTGCCCAGCTACAGAACCGCAGTCTCGGGTCTGCAGCTCCGAGATTTCTTGGTTGGTCCAGGTCAGCAGACCCTACTTTGCGACGTTGCGACTGGTCAGCCCCGCCCTATTGTCCCTGCAGCCTGGCAGAGACGCGTTTTTGACTCGGTACATGGGTTGGCGCACCCATCCATCAGATCTACTGTCCGACTGGTCGCCAGCAAGTTTGTCTGGCATGGCCTGCGCAAACAGGTTAGTGAGTGGGCCAGGACTTGTCTGCACTGCCAGACATCAAAAATCCAGCGACACACCAAGGTCCCACCACAGCAGTTCGAGCCTACCCGTAGGAGGTTCGACCACATACACGTCGACCTCGTGGGCCCTCTGCCGGTTTCAAGAGGAGCCCGGTACCTCCTTACCATCGTGGACCGGTTCACGAGGTGGCCTGAGGCAACCCCCCTGACTGACATCACAACTGATTCCTGCGCCCGAGCGCTGCTCACAACTTGGGTCTCACGTTTTGGCGTTCCGGCCCACATCACTTCAGACAGAGGCACCCAATTCACTTCCAGTCTCTGGGCTGCATTAGCGAACCTGCTAGGGACGCAGCTGCACACCACCACGGCCTACCATCCTCAATCAAACGGGTTGGTGGAACGTTTTCACCGCCATCTAAAATCGGCCTTGATGGCCCGCCTGAAGGGTCCTAACTGGGTTGACGAGCTGCCTTGGGTCCTGCTCGGCATACGCACTGCCCCCAAAGACGACCTCCGCACTTCGTCAGCTGAGCTTGTATACGGGGCGCCACTAGTTGTCCCCGGGGATTTCATACCTGCCCTTCAGGACCAAGGGGAACAACCCCCAGCAGTTCTACAAAGACTGCGCGAGAAGCTCGGCGCCTTGGCCCCGATTCCCACCTCATGGCACGGTCAGGCCCCATCCTGCCAGCCCAAGGAACTACGGGACTGTAAGTTTGTTTTCGTTCGCAGGGGCACACCTCGGGCGCCATTGCAACGACCATATGAGGGACCGTTCCGAGTCATACGGAATAACGGATGCACTTTTATTTTGGACATTGGAGGCAGGGAACAGGTTTTCACGGCGGACCGCCTCAAACCGGCCCATTTGGATCTGCAACAGCCTGTCGAGGTTGCCACGCCACGACGCAGAGGCCGCCCCCCTAAGCGGCAGCTGGCACAGCCCACGGACCTTGGGGACTGTCTCGCCGGTTCTGGGGGGGGTTGTGTGGCGACTCACCGTCTAGTCGGGCGAACCGGCTCAGCAGTCGGGTCGCGCGGCGTTGGAGCGACGAGGCCCAAGATGGCGGCGGGCCTCGTCTTTCCGAGCGACGGGGAGAACCCGCGCGCGGGAAAGTCCTGATGACGTAGGACTTACGTCATTGCCGGTTTTTTGGGCGGGAGTTTTTCTCCCTTAAAGGGCCCGCACAAGGCGGGAAAATAAACCAGTTCTGTTTGGCAATCCTCCGAGTAGAGTCTTGTTTTATTCCGCGGTAGCAACCGCTACAGTTTGTCTATTATTCAAAGCTAGATGACCCCATGAATTGGTAGGGGGAGAAAAAGAAATTTCAGGGAATATAAACATTCTAAGTATATAGGTGAAGATGTGGTAAATCTGAAATAGTGTGAAGTTATTCACTTCAGAAGAAAAAAAATAGAAAAATGTTGAGAGATTGAGAAGGTTTTGGTGTTCAAAGGTACACAGGTACATAAATTAATGGAAGTTAACATGGTACAGCAAGTAATTAGAAAGGCAAATGATATGTTGACCTTTATTGCAGAAAGATTTGAGAACAAGAGTGAAGACATATTACTTCAATTCTATAGGACTTCGATGAGGCAGCTCTTGGACTATTTTGTGGAGGTATGATCTCCCTATCCAAGGAAAGATCTACTTTTGTTAGAGGGAGTACAACAAAGATTCACCAAATTGGTTCCTGGGATAAGGAGATTGTTCTTTGATTATGTTGACAGGCCATGTCGATATCTTCCAGAGTTTGAAAACTGAAACAAAAAAATTCTTACTGGACTTTGACAAAGTAAATGCAGAAATGATGTTTGCCCTGTCTGAGATGGCTAGAACCAGAGTTACAATAAGGGATTGTTTGGAATTATATTCAAAACAAAGATCACTAGATTTTGAAGCAAATGATATGGGGTTAGTACCAGGAGGGGATACAGATGTAAAAGATTATCCATGATTTTGTTGAATAATAGAGCAGATACGAAGGACAGAACAAACTATTTCTCCTTCTTATTATGTCTCCCAAATCATCAGTTTCCCTTTAAGTTGTGGGAAAAATCAAGATAGTAGCATGTTGTGTTCCTGGTTCTACTGAGACTAATACATGAAGGATACGGTATGGAACTCAGAGCTCCAACTTATGTCCATATGGGTGCCCAACTCGTTATGTCAATAGATATGTATCTGACTCTAGGAAAACATTAGATGGGTTAATATGGATCACAGATGGAATTGCTTGGTCTAATTTCACAATTGGCAAGACTTCTCCTGGAAATGATCACTAACACACTGTACTAGGGTAAAAGAGATTTTGAGTTCTCAAAATTTTATAAAAACAAAGCACTCTATAATACAATTTTTGCCTTTGCACTAAAAGATTGAATTTCTTGGCTACCACCTCCAGATCATAGGAAACAAAGGCCCTAAAATTCACCTGCATGCCACCAACCAAAGTTGTTCTGCGAAGTCAAAAATCACATGAATAGAAAATGTGAGTTTGCATTATCTGGGTGTGTTGGTGCCAGCTGGAGGCTCTGAAACAGCTTTATTTAAAGAGGCCAACCACAATAAATGTATACACTGCTTCATGCTACTCTACAGCCGCTGCTTCTTCTGACACTGCTCACATTGGAGACTGACCTTTCCTTGCACTTCCATATATTTTGCTGCATTCAGGGTGGTCTACACCATGAAAAAGCAATGTCTATAAAGGCTAAGCTTCCATGCAGTAATCCTCACTTACATCTAAGACTTCATGAAGCTCAAGTACAAGTTCTCATTTGCAGAATCTGCAGTTTTTTTTCCCTAAAGATAGACTGCATCATTTAAAACTACCTTGTATCATTCAAAAGGAGATGTCCAGTAAATGGAAGTGTTTGTTTCCTCAGATGCTGCCTGACCTGTGTGTTTCCAGCATTTTCTGTTTTTATATCAGTTTCATTCTCTGCCCCATAGTTCTTCAAAGCCTTTCCTGCAGGCTGGAGCAGATGGTGGGTCATTTTGGGACTTACAAAATGAGAGTAAGAAATTTAATTAGTACAAACAGGGAAGCACAGGCTGCATGAGTTCCACTCAAAAGACTGGTTAGCAAAATTGAGACCCATGGAATTAACAGATCAATAACAGAATGAATAAGAAAATGATTTAAAGGGCAGAGAATAGAGTTGGTGTCAAATGGTTGTTTTTCGGTGGAAAACTGCAGACAAGGCTATTCCCCAGGGGTCAGGAGAGGGAGCATTTTCCTTAATGAGTAATTCCACCCCACCTCCTTTCTTGGTCTTCGCTGACTTTTGTGAATACCTTGTATGTTGGAATGTCAAGTGTTCACCCCTGTCCTTTTTGAGTCACTTTTCAGTCACTAGTAAAGAAAAAGGAAAATCAAGGAAAATTTTTTTCACTGAAAGAATGATATGGGTAGCTCAGTGGTACAGCTACAAGCACTGCTGTCTCATGGCTCTGAAAACCCAGATTCAATCCTGATCTCTGGTGTTGTCTGTGTAGAGTTTGCACATTCTCCCTGTGACTACCTGGGTTCCTCCCAGGTGCTCTGGTTTACTCCCACATCCCAAAGACATATGGATTGGTAGGTTAATTAGCCACTGTAATTTGTGTGTGGGTGACTGATAGAACCTGGGGGTGTGGATGGGAAAATAGGGAAAAATGGATTATAGAAAAAATTGGCAGGGAAATATGATTGCTCTGAGCGCTGCCATGGGCTAAAGTGGCCTCCTTCTGTGTTCTAAGAAAAAATGGCAATATCCTAATAAATATGGAAATAATAGAAATTAACCAGGCAATCATATGAGGGCATTGAAACAAGCAATTATGACCTTTATCAACAGTTATCAAAGCTTATGCAGAAGAGGTTAAGGATACGATAACAAATAGTTTTGGTAATCAATAAGACATGAAAGTTTATGGGCGTTTATGGGTTTCTTTCTAATACTAAAACCTTCTTTGAAAATTCCAATTTCTTCTCATTCCAAAATCTCTTGATTGCCATTTTTCTAAAATTAATATTTGCCTGATTTTTTAAATAAATTATCTGTTAGATACTCAAGCTTTACCTTCAAATCCATAAATATCTGGGTTTATATTCTGTACAAGAAACAAACCTTGTAATGTCTTTGTCGTTGAACTATTCACCTGCATTAAAAGAAATTTGTATTACAAAAATAATGACAAATAACTAAAATTGCTTATAACTTATTCTTCTCCTACCATTAATGGATTGTTCCATGATGTGCTGATCAGGGTTAAGGTCAATGCTGCTCCAAAGATAAAATCCATCTTCTAATGTAACAGCATTATTTGTACATCTGCCTTGAATAAGAATCTTAGAATGGGGGTATTGTTCTAAATAAATGAACAACATGTCATTTATAACAACAAATAAAACTTCAAGAATATATGCTATCAGATATGCCAAGTATTGTTATTAAATATCACTAGAGGGAAAATAAGTTGTTTGGAGTAATAGATTTATATTAACCTAGTATAACTTTACTTAAGAAACTGCTTAAGACAGTTAAAAATCAAAGTATCTTGGGTTATTTGATTTTTGTTTTTTTTTTAACCCCCTTTGCATAAATTTAGAAGATACAAAACAGAAATACATTTGTTGAATGAACAGGGAGAACACTGACAAATGTTTTGATTGTTAATGTGATTGATATTAAAACATTAAACAAATTTATGCTTGAGAGTAATTGTCAACACATATAATTGCAATGAACCTTAAAATTAACCTGTAATTTGCTAACTTCATGTACTTAAACATTCATTGCATTCATAATTCAAATTAGGTACCAAAATAGAATCTTAGTAAGTAGTTCATTACAACTACACAGCAAATGTTTCCTTAAAATTAATCAAAGGCCATTAGTTCTAACCAACACCAATCAATAACCATGTCACTGACAAAATTATACATGACAGTAAAGTTATCAATTTACTTATTTACATACTGAAGATATTAGTAGTACTAAGAAAGTCTAAGCCCTTCTTCATAGTTACCAACTGGACAAATTGTACTTCTCCATCAAAGAGCAGCTCACAGAATTCACAGCACAAAAAACAGGCTACTTCATCATATCATAATGAAGACAGCAGCCACTCTGATGGTCAGAATATTTTTATCATCATTTTTCCCTGCACTGTCATTGCTTGCAGATATTAAATTTTATGCACTTCAAAAATCTTGCTCCAGTCTCCGGCTCACTGATCATTCTGCAACGTGCAATGATGCAGCGCCACTCGTAGCACAACTCCAACAGGACAGTGGACCACAAATACTAGAGATCATGTTATCAACCCTCCCTTACACTTCTCCTCACCTCTACAGGAGCCTTTTATGCAACTGGTCTGTGGCTGCCATGGGGATGGGTTCTTTAAAGTTG
Organism: Pristis pectinata; assembly: GCF_009764475.1. Classification (NCBI taxonomy): domain Eukaryota; kingdom Metazoa; phylum Chordata; class Chondrichthyes; order Rhinopristiformes; family Pristidae; genus Pristis; species Pristis pectinata. The sequence goes on along the minus strand of NC_067418.1, from coordinate 47,418,481 downwards.
ACTATGCATAGCTTGTCAAAGATGAGGCAATCACAGTAATAGTCTGCAGCTCCTGTTGGGAAACAAACAGGTCTCTACTTAGCACATCTTTCTTGTTGTAAACCACTGTAACTGCTTTAAACATACTTTTGCCCAATTTCACAAACTTTCACGGGCACCTCAAATCAATAGCACTAAACGCAATAATGTTCAGCATACCAAAAATAGGTGAAGTGCAGCTTTTAGGAAAATGAGTATTGCTGTTGTCTGGCTGCTAGGAAGAGTTTGTCTTTAAAAGCCATTGCCTTTCACTTAATGTTGCTAGTAATATTTGAGAAGTTGTGTTGATTTGAGGGCTGTCCTGTTTTAATACTAAGCTCTGGTGTAAAACATTCTAACATTATTGTTGACTTGTTTTTGCCCAACTTTGTGAATTTTTTTTCAGGGATTTGGCATTGGTGCCAAATGCACGATGTTTCAGATCACCAAAAAATATTGCAATGCAATGTCTCAGCATTCATGTTCACAACTCCCTGGTAGAAAATTCCAAAGGTTCACAACCCTCTGAAAGAAGAAATTCCTATTCATCAGAGTCTTAAATAGTAAACCCTTTATTCTAAGGTTGTGCCTTTAATTTCATGTTCCCTGCAGAAAGTCATCCCTTCTTTTATCCTCCACCCATCTTACAGAAGGCCAACAATTTCCCTTCCCAATTATTTCCCTTGCATGGTAACTTTTTGTGCTTCTTGAATGACACACAAATCTCTTTGAACACCAGCATTCATTAGCCATGTACCACTTAATATTCCGAGTTTCTAATCTTCTTGTCATTTCTCCACATTATATTCATTTATTATACTTTTGCCCACTCACCTAACCTGATTATGTCCCTGGGAGAATTTTTGTACCTTTCCCACAATTTGCTTTCCCACATATCTGCATATCATAAAAACACTTTGCAACGATAGACTCAGTCCCTTCATCTAAATCACCAATATAAACAGTGAAGAGCTGAGGCATCAGCACAATGTGGTGACCCACCAGTTATCAACATATAAAGAATCCCTATATCCCTAGTGTTTTCTGCTTGTTAACCAATACCTATCTATCCTAATATATTATTCTCAATATGAAGGTCCTCATCTTATTCAGTAACTTTTTAATTGGCTCAATAAATACCTTCTAGAAATCCAAATATGTGACTTTCATTGGTCCTTTATCCACACTGCTGGATTTATAGGAAAAAAATCATCAAATATGATTTCCCCTTCACAAAACCAAGTTGACTCTATCTAATTATAACTTGCTAAGTCTCCTGGATAATGGACCTGCATTTTCCCCAAAGACATTTGTTATGCTACCTGGTCCACAGACCCCTGCTTCCTTTCTCTCCGTTCCTGATCAACGGTGTTACTTTAGGGGTTATCCAATCTGCTGGAACCTTTATAGAATCTAGGGAATTTTGAAAAGTTACCAGAGTGACCCAGTAGGTAATAAAAAGGTAAATTGGTTTACTATTCTCACGTGCTGAGGTACAGTGAAAAACTTGTTTTGCATGCCATCCATTTCATTACAACAGTGCATTGAGGCAGTACAAGGGAAAAGAATAACAGAATGCAGAATAAAGTCTTACAGTTACAGAGAAAGTGCAGTGCAAGCAGACAATAAGGTGCAAGGCCATAACGAGGTAGACTGTGAGGCACACTTTAGTAATTTGTTGCCGGATGGGAGTGGGGAGAAGAGCAAATGTCTGGGGTGGATGGAGTCTTTATGTTGGCTGCATAAATTTAATTTTGAACAGTACTTTTGAATGATTATAGAATATACAGAAAATAGAGGCTGCACACATTTATTCATAATCTGTTCTGTGCCTAAGATGGCGCTGGCTTCTTCTTCATCGAAGGGAAGAGAAAGCCCACGGGCGGGGAGAGTAAGGTAACTCGCGGGTGACTGAGCATGGTGACCTAAGTGTGACCCTGTGCCTGGTACTGATGTCTGAACTACAGAAATAACTAGAGTATATTGTAATTAGAGTAGAAAAGGTATATTGTAATTAGAGTAGTACCTGGTACCGATGTCTATACTGCAGAAATGACTAGAGCATGTTCTGATTAGATTAGAAGGGCTGTAGTGAGGTACAAGCATGTTGCGATTAGATTAGAAAGGAACTTGTGAAGATAACTTTGGCAGAATGCAGTGAAATGAGGGGTCTGTAATTAGATAGCTGAAACTGACATGATTGATTACGCTAACGGGACTAGGAAGGGGCCATAAAAAGAGCTGTCAGCCTTTGTTCGGGGCGATCAGTGGCTAGCCCTCTGACCATCACAGCCCTTGTTTGCAAATAAAGGTTTAACTTCTTGAAGAATCTTCTGCGTCTCCTGAGTATCATCAAATCTCAGTTATCCACGACGTGATCTGATGGAAAATTCTTTGCCTTAACAACATAATACAATTTCAAATCCCCATGTGTGTTTGAATCCCACTGGGGGCTTGTTCTGACCTGTGACCTCTACTGGTTTATAACTCAAAATCTCTACAATCCTCCAACTGTGTTGTTTTGCACAATCTGAGTTCCACCATAAAAAGATTTCTTTGGATTTTGTAATGAGGGGAGTTAAATTTGGAAGAGGAGCAAGGAAGCACACAAATGTATTTAGTCTGGATTTTGGGGGGGGGGTGGGAAACAGAGAGAAAAATGGGGGAGCAGCAGAGAAAAGGCAAGGGGGGGAGAAAAATACCTATGAGAAATACTGAGCCAGATGGGCAGAAGTGATGTGGGAAAGAGGGTGGGAAAAGGGGAAATATATGCTCCCTTGCAAGCTATCATTTCCTTCGTCTCTCTCTTCCATCTCTCCCGACTCATTTCTCCATTCCCCATGCCTCCCTCTCACCTTGCTCAATCATTCCATTATATATTTCTCCCTAATCTGACGCTTACATCCCCCATCCCTCTCCTTAGGATCATGTTTTTTTTTCCTGTTCTCTGCCTCTTCCCTGCCCTCTCACAATATCCACAGCTGCTCACTACTCCACAACCAACCCCCACCCCAATAACACCTTCTCTACCCTCTCTTCTGTCCCTACTCTCCGTTTTATCAGCTGTTTAAAACTGAGGTGTCAGAATTTCTTCCTGCAAAGGGTGATGATCACTGGAATTTTCTATCCTGGGAGGGTTCTAGAAGCTAGATCACTGGACATTTTTAGAGAGCAGGTAGATCAACTTTAGAAATACTGGGGAATTAAGAGCTATGTGGTGCTGACACAGAAGAGGAGCTGGGGCTTAGGGAAGATCAGCCATGACTGTACTGAATGGTGAGGGAGGCACAAGGGCTAGGTGGCTACTCCCTGCTCCTATTTTCAAGTACTCTTGATAGATATTTATGAAATTCACCAACTTCTATGCCCAGCATTGCCTTTGATCATCTGAGGAAAAGTGTGTTTGTAGATCAAGAAACAAACACAGAAAATGCTCAAAATGCTCAGCAGATCAAGCAGCATCTGTGGAAAGAAAAAGAATTAACATTTTAGGTCAGAGATCCTTCATTTGAACTGGAAGAGGAAAAAAAGTAAAAAATCAAAAGTGGAAATCTGAAATAAAAACAGAAAATGTTCGGTCGTAGCATTTGTGGGAGGAGAAACTATTAATATTTTGGGTTGAAAACTGTGTGAAATGGGAAGGAGACAAAAGAAGCTTGTTGAGCTGCAGGGAGGGGAGGAGGGGTTTCTGAAAGGTTAAAATCAGGGTGACCATGTAGATAAGCTGGATACAAGGTTCTGTGGTCAATCAGTGAACAGGAGCAGCTAGAGAGTGAGAACAACAAAAGAAAGAAAGAGTTGTGAAATGCAGAGCAGAAAGACATGGTCAGGCAGAAAAAAAGGGGAAAAAAACAAGATGCACCAATATCACAAGATGAATGACCAATACAGACAGAAATCAAGTTAATGACCTGACAATCTCATTGAATTAAACTAGCAGGCAACAGAAGCTCAGGGTCACTCTTGTGGACTGAGTGCAGGTGCTTCACAAAGTAATCAACCAATCTGCATTTGGTTTCTCCAATGTAGAGAAGATCACATTCTCTGTTCCAAAGTAGTATGGAGGGTGAGTTCAAATGAGTTAATAGGGGCAATTCCAAGCATATTATACTTTTTTGTCTGTAAATGTGTTGTTAACTGCGAAACCATGGGATATGCCCAGCAAACCAGACTATACTCAGAAAAAGAAAAACTGAGCCAAAATAATGAAAGGCAGAAATAACCAGTTCAGATACATACAGAAGAAAGGCATGTTCTACAGCCTATTAACAACACAATACACTGATAAAGCAGCATAACCTAAATGCACCCTTCGTCCGGGAGAAACAAAGGACTGCAGATGCTGGAATCTAGATGAAAAACACAATGATGCTGGAGGAACTCAACAGGCCAGGCAGCATCCATGGAGAAAATCCGTGGCAGCATTCGGTGCTCCAAGTGTGGCCTCCTCTACATTGGTGAGACCAAACACAGACTAGGTGACCATTTCACAGAACACCTGCGCTCTGTCCGTAACCACGATCTGCAGCTCCCCGTTGCCAGTCACTTCAACTCCCCCCCACACTATCACTGATATGTCAGTCCTCAGCCTCCTCAACTGCTAGAAGTCCAAGCACAAACTGGAGGAACAGCACCTCATTTTCCGTCTTGCAACCTTGCAGTCTAACAGCATGAATATTGAACTCTCCCACTTTAGGTAATCCCCCCCCCCATCTTTCTGCTCTTCTTCCCTTTCCAAGCCTTTTTTCCTCTTCTCTCCTTACCTTTTACCCATCCCCCAGTGGACCTGCTCTCCCCTCCTCCTGCCTATCTCTTACCTGCATCTATCTATCACCACCCTGTGCCCAACCCGCCTCCCCTCTTCTGTCCACCTATCACTGCTCTGCTTTTCCCTCCTATATATTGGGCTCTTCCTTTTCCTACCTTCAGTCCTGAAGAAGGGTCCTGACCTGAAACATTGACCGCCTGCTTTTCTCCGCGGATGCTGCCTGGCCTGCTGAGTTCCTCCAGCATCGCAGTGTTTTTCATGCACCTTTTGTCCCCCCACCCTTCTCTTTGCCTTCCCCACCCTCATGACCCGCCCATCACCTCCCTCTGGTTTCCCACTCCCTTCCCTTTATTGTCTACGGTCCTCTCCTATCGGACTCCTCCTTCTGCATCCCTTTGCCTCTTCAACGTATCACCCCCTAGCTTCTCACATCATTCCTTTCATCCCCCTTCCCCCACCCATCTACCTTCCCCGTCACCTGCACTCACCTATCACCTGCCAGCTTTTGCTCCTCTCCCTCCCTCTAATTTTTCTATTCTGGCTTCTGCCCTCTTCCTTGCCAGTCCTGATGAAGGGTCTTGACCTGAAATGTCAATTCTTTATTTCCCTTCATAGATGCTGCCTGACCTGCTGAATTCCTCCAGCATTTTGAGAGTATTGCTCTAGAACCCTGCACCTGCAGAACTTGTTGTGTGTACCCATTAACCCACCAGATCAGAGATATTCCCTTTATTCTCTCCATCCTTGCCCCACTTTCTCCTCTACTAAATTTTTTTTTCTCTTTTTCCCCCAGCCCATTTTCCACATTTCTTTGCCTTCCTCAACACTCCTAAGCAGTTTTCCCCACAGGTCCATAGCCAAGTTGATGGATAGTTGGTTACTTGTTACAGATAAATCTGTGGATGGCTCTGAAAAACAATCTCTGGGCTTATAACAAGAGGTCAGAGAGCATCAAGGATGGGTGGTCTGACTTCCTCTTCTTGGTGACTTGTGCAATTTATTAGTCCTTGCCTGTATGTTGACTACATCATGCAGTGGTAGGATCGGGATGAGGAATGCCAAAGGAATTGAACAGTGCCCAATCACCACTGATGATCATGATTTCGTACCCTGTCACACCTGATCAAATAGACAGGTGTTATAGAACTTAACACAGAAGAGAGCTTGAGCAAGTGGAAGGAGGGGAGAGCGGTGCTTGGGGGAAACATTCAAATTGGGGGCTAGGCAGTTGAAGATAAATCTTTTAATGGCAGCATGATTAAAAATTAGCCATGCACGAGAGATTAGAGTTAGAAGAGTTATCTTCAAGAGCTGAATGAAACTATAGGGAGGCTTAAGACCATAGGAAATTTAAAAATGTGGATCAGAGTTTTAAAATCAAGGTGTCATTGGAATGAGACTAAGGGAGAGCATAATGACAACAGGTAATCAGGACTTGGTTTGAGTTAGGTTACTGGAACACTGTTCTGGAATTGCTACAGTTTATTAATGGCAGAAGACAGAAGGCTGATCAGAAGAACATTGCAGTTATTAAGTATAGAAATATTAAAGACATAAAAAGTTTCAGCTATTAGTGAGCTGAGGTTCTTTATCGAAGACAGGAGGTTGCTTTCCACACCAGTTCTATGGGCTCTTAAGTGGCTATGAGACCTCCACTTTGAGTTCACAGACTTTGACATAGGTGGGCAGGATGTGGTTGATGGGTGGGAGGGTCGGCTTTTTGGAAGATGATGCTGTTATCATTTGACTTCCACGAGCTCCCGCTAAAGAGACTGGAGGGCTCTTTCTTCAAGATGGTCATAATTACAACATCTGCAGTCCCCTACTCTTCCCAGATGAAGGAGATGAAATGTGAATTTATATCAGAAGTTACTCTCCACTACAGGATACCATCTACTCCAGAGGTCTTGTTTTTTTCTGCCAGTATACAGTTTATTCACCCTCTTGCTGGTGTGGTGTAGCAGCAAGACTGAATCAGGCACTGTGCTGTGGACTGGCGTCAAGAACATGGACATCAAAGATAAAGTCTCAGTTAAGGAGTTCTTAAAGTACTTCCTCCAGCAGGCAATGTCTACCTTTGTCTTTAATAACCTCTCTTCCACTGGCTCCAGATCCATTAACTGCTGGATCTACTCTACTCCTTCTACCCATCACCTGTTCTAAGTCACAACACTTTTGTTGGAGCTCCATCTTAAATGCCAATAAATCTGTTTTTTTTTACTCCCCCACACCTTAAGGAGCCTTGGCAGTTTACAACAATTCTTGATACCTGGCATGTGTGGTAAATTGACTCCAGGATCTTCTGCCCATTCTCACCAAACCAATCCCAGTGTTTTCTGATAAAGAAGCCAAGTGTCTCTTTGTAGGTGCTAATTATTTATGGACTTCACAAAAGACCAAGCACCATGGACACTCCAGATCTTGTTAGTTTGCAGTTGTCTGCTTCCCTGCAAGCACTACATATTACATGGTCCCTCAATACCAATTTTCTTTCAGCAGCATTTCTGTTGCTGCCAATGCAGTCATTGGCACTTGGCATGGGTGATATGGATATTCTTGTGGTATCACAATCATGACAGTGCTTGTATCAGGGATTTGCACTTATCCTCTGAGCCAAGTCAGGGCTGTAACTGATGATACCTTGCAATACATGTTCAGATCTGCAAGAATTTGCAGCTATAGGAACTGCCCTGCTGAAACCACCAGTCAGTTTTAGCATGATGTTAAGCAGGAAAACCTGACAATGCTGCTCTATGAATCTCAAAAATGAAATTCTTACTTTTTATGCCAACTGAGGAAATGGGGAAAGTATGATGCCAAAGATTAGGAACACTCTGCAAAACTGGAGGCAATTTGTTTAGATAATTAACAAAAAGTTTTTTAAAAAAGTAAAATAAATGGAAGAAATATGGTCATCCCACCAGCTGTTCCAGCCTTTGAACTGGTGGAGGTCCTTGAGAATCCCCAAAACAACCTCACCTCTGTGACGTTGCAAGACATTTGTGGGTGGAAGACGTAGCAGATATTACAAATGGGCCTTTCAGTTTCAAAGCTGGAAAACACTGCTTGATGTGACTTTCACAAAGAGCATTGGTGACTAACAATGCCACCTCAACAGTACAGCAACTCTGTATATAGCAATTTCTGGACCATGGTGTTCTGCTTTTGGATAATGCCACCCAGGCCAGCATGCAAACAAGATCCAGGGGAGGGGGAAGGATATGTCCCAAGACCTCTGAAATAACAGCACAGAAATCCAAAGAGGACAATTAGTGCATAAAAATTAAAAAAAGATGCAGATGCTCAAAATCTGAAATAAAAACAGACAATGCTGGAGACATTCAGCCAGTCAGGCTGCATCTGTGGAGAGAGAAGAAAAAACACAGTTAATGTTTAAGGAAAAGGACCCTTTATCAGAACTGGTAAAGAGAGAAAACAAGTTATTTTCAAGTTGCAGGGAAGAATTGGATAAATGTAGCATGTCTGGTAGGCTGAGGCTAGGGTCGTCAGGGGGAAGAGCTGCAAGGGTCCTACGCTACATGGGTTGATAGGGGCAGTGAGAATGAACAAAATCCATAAGATGAGAGCACTCAGGGAGTGAGGACACAGAGACAAGAACATAAAAGGTGCAAAATGCAGGGCTACAGGACAATTAGAAATGGGCAGCAAATGTTGGCCCTGCCCACAGAGCCCGATGGAACTGTAGAGCTCTGGGTTTCGAGGTGGCGGAGGGACGATTTCCCCTCACACTCCCCTGCTAGTCACTGGCCTCCTGGGCAACTACCCTTCGCCCCCCCCCCCACCGCACAAACTACCCTCCCCACCGCACAACACTCCCCCCACCCCCCAACTACCCCTTTCCCACGTATGAGAAGACCTGCACTAGCAACATGACATTTATGGACAGAAACGGGCTCCGACCGCCTCACCCCCCCACATCGCCCGCCCCGTTACCGGTCCGCGCCTCACCCACCCCCCCCGCTCCCCCCATCGCCCGCCCCGTTACCGGTCCGCGCCTCACCCCCACCCCACCCACCATCGCCCGCCCCGTTACCGGTCCGCGCCTCACCCCCCTCCCCCGCTCCCCCCATCGCCCGCCCCGTTACCGGTCCGCGCCTCACCCCCCCCCCCCCCGCTCCCCCCATCGCCCGCCCCGTTACCGGTCCGCGCCTCACCCCCACCCCACCCACCATCGCCCGCCCCGTTACCGGTCCGCGCCTCACCCACCATCGCCCGCCCCGTTACCGGTCCGCGCCTCACCCACCATCGCCCGCCCCGTTACCGGTCCGCGCCTCACCCCCCTCCCCCGCTCCCCCCATCGCCCGCCCCGTTACCGGTCCGCGCCTCACCCCCCCTCCCCGCTCCCCCCATCGCCCGCCCCGTTACCGGTCCGCGCCGCCACCGATTCCCGCCCCGGTCTCCGGCGCCGCCGCGCGGACACTCGCTTCGAACGCGCTCTCAGCGCGCGCCCAACCGACGCCCCCAGCGGTGCTGACGCCATCGTCCGCGTCACCGAGCACCTTCCAGCTTCACAGTCCCGCCTCCACAGTGTCACATCACAACATGACATCGATAGCGTCACATCACCACCCCGCCCCTGCAGTTACATCACACCCCGGCTCCGCACGTCACAGCCCCGCCCCTGCAGCGCTGTATCACACCCCAGCTCCTCACGTCACAGCCCCACCCTGCAGTATTACATCACAGCCTAGATCCCCACATATCATAGCCCCACCCCTGCAGTTACATCACAGCCCAGCTCCCTATATTACATCAACAGCCCGAGGCTAGGACTTGCCCACCCAATGATCTAATGCTGGGTCAGTTCACCAGTGAGCGGACGATCAGGTAACTTGCACAGCCATTTGATCAATATTGCCACCCACTGACTGGAAGTGAAGGCATGTCCTTGCAGTCACTGGCCACTGTTCTCATGATTGATGACCATGTGTACATGAAGGCTGTGGAAACTCTCTGGGATGCTCTGAGTTACCAATCCTTATGAACATGAGTGCAGTGGCTGCCTGCACTCCTGGGAATCCAGCAAAGCTGGAAATTCCTGGTGCCTGAGAGGTCACCTCCTTAAATGAAAATATAGACGGATCCTTCCTCCAGGAGCAGAGCCTTGGTGATTAATGGGTTTTACTTATTTCACCTTTTCTTGTATTGCATTTTCCAAAATAAAATGTAAAGGAATAGGTCATTGTTTAAAGTAACATTTTATTAGCAAATAATTTCAAACAAAAGTATACAAACTGAATAAAGGAGTTAGTTTCACCTCAACATGAAGTTATTGCTCATTCCTGCAAACAGAACATTTCTGATTCAACGCCAAACAGTAGAATCCTTGGAACCCATCACCTTGTTCAGTTTGGTGTAAGAGTAATTCGAGAAAAGTAAGAGGCTCTATAAGCTTTTCTTTCCTTGGGAGTCACATAAAGGAAAAAAAAGTATAACATCAAAAAATGAATGACAAAGTATGTATCTGGTACCGTAATTAATGAAACAGTGAGTGATTGAGAAATGCCAAAAGTGGCAACAAAGCCGCTTGACTCAGGTATTTTCATCAGATGTCGGGCCAGCCTCTGCTTGGGATTTACTGCTTTAATTTTGTGGTGTCATAGTAACCTAAATTTTAATCTAACCCACTCAATGAGAATGAGGCAGGTTTGAATCAGACAATAGGTTTAGATCTCATTTAATTTTACACTGCTTTGAAACTCAGTGTAAAATTGGGTTGGATGTAAAAGGAAAATCTGATACAAACCTGTTCTATTTTCACTGGTGGACAAGGTTGAAATTAAGGCTCAGTAATCTGTTCCCTAATGAAGGATTCTGTACAAACACCTTGAGGCAAGTACAACATTTTTGACTGAATTTTCACAGTTCTGGCCCTTCTGAACCAGGGAGAACTCATCCAACCTGACCCAACACGACCTTGACTGAGTTCCTTGAGTCAGTCATTATTACCCGGTAACCAAGCACTTTTAGTAGATTTACCAACAGACAATGGCTGTTAAATTACTTCAGAAAAATTATGGTATGCAATTGCAGGCATATTGAAAGAGAGCAATACAATTTTAACCAGAAGAATAGTCTCAACCAAGATCTGCCCCTTCAGCATGTAAGTGATCACAGGTATAGGAAGTATCTCTCAGACCTTTCACTGACATGTCCACAAAAGTGTACAGATTGTACAAAATTTCTTTCTGTATGGTAGAAGCCTTCAATATATTATTCACCTTTATAATCTATTTATGATCTATCAACAGATTCCTGAAGTAATTCTAAAAAGAAAATCCTTTCCTTTAAATATACCACTTATCAGATTAGCTGTTTTGCACTGGGTGTAAGACAGGTTCCCAAGGCAAAGTTCTACTCCATTAATACTATGAATGTTGCAAGATGGTATTGTAGGAACGCAAACCAGACTACCCTGAAATTTCTTCTGTGGTGATTAGAAAAGAGCTATTAACTCATTCAATTTTTCATTAAAACTGCCAAGATGATGATTTCAGCTGGATATGTTACACTCTTAGTCCTGCCACCTCAGAACGCAATTTCAGGGCTTTTGTTCAAGATGCTGTTGATAATGCATTCAAAGGCATAAATAATGCATGCTTGTTGATCACTGGCCAAACATGCTGATGTAAACTTTCTACGATCTGGAGGTAGAGAAAAATCTAAAAATTGTTGGTATTCTGGTTATTTTACAACAATTATGTTTTCCATAAAAACACCAGTAAGATGCTTGACCCAAGCACAAAACTGTTGTAGTAACTCCCATGAGAGGACCCAGGAAGCGTAGGTGGATTTTTATCTGCAAAATAGAAGAATTATTTTTAACAATTTCCAGAAGCTGAATACATTTAACTTGCCAATACCTTTTCGGCACAGAAAAATACAACACAATGCTGAAAATCGGAAACAATAGAAGTATTGGAAATAACTCATCTGTTCAATGTCCTCCCTTTCCAACACCGGCCGATCTACTGTGTACTTACAACAACATGTATACAATCATCTGAAATAAGAACAGTAAGTGCAGAGCTAGTAGCATCTGAATGGGACAATTAAATCTGCCTCCATTACTACCAGCTTGCAGTTCCTTCCAGACCCTAACCACTTGCTGTGTACATAACTTCTTTGTCATCACTTTTTGTTCTTTTGCCAATCACCTTCATTATGTGTTCCCCAGTTCATGACCCTTTTGCCAATAGTAACAGTCTTTCTGTACCCTTTTAAATTCTTCTATCAGCTCTGTTCTAATCTCTACAGTTTCAAGAGCAACCCCGGTTCCTTCAGTCAGTCCACATAACCAAAGTCCCTCAACCCTGGAATGATGTTGGTAAATCCCTTCGCCCTTACTCCAGAGCCTTCACGCCTTTCCTGAAGTGTGGCACCCAGATTAGTATAGAATACTGCCCCGTGGCTGAAACAGCGTTTAGTTTCACCTTGATCTCCTTGCTCTTGTGCTCTCTGCCTCTATAAAGCCCAGAATCCCATGTTTTTTAACCACTTTTACAGTCTTTCCTACTTTCAACCAACCAGATCTCGTTGCTTTTATACCCCTTTAAAAATTGTGCACTCTTGTTTATATTGCCAAAATTAACACTTCACTCGCACAAAATTTCATCTGCCACCTGCCCGTCCATTCTACCAGCTGATCTATACCTCCTTAAAGTCGATTACTATCTTCCTCACAGTTCACTGCACCTCCGAGTTTAATGCTTTCTGCAAATTTGGAAGTTGTGCCCCATAGACCCACATCCAAATCATTAGTAAATAGCTAAAGAAAGCAGCGGATCCAGTACCAACCCTTGACAAAATTCTCTGTACATTTTCCTCTGGTCTGATAAATTAAAGGGCTACTCTCTGTTTTCTGTTTCTTAGCCAATTTTCTATCCATGCTGCTACAGTCTCACTTACTCAATGACCCTCTATTTTGATGAAAGACTTCTTATGTGACACTTCATTTACCTTTTGGAAGTGCAACTATGTTACATCAACTGCATTTTCCTGATCAACTCTTTCTTTTGCCTTATGAAAAACGTTCTCAACTTGTTTTCAATAAATCCACGTGGCTTTCTCTAATGAAATCCACAATTCCCAAGTCACTACTAATTCTGTCCTTGATTATTGTTTCTCAAATTTTCCCCACAATCATGGTACATTGTTCGGTTTACCTCTGCATCCTTTTTTGAACAATAAAAAAGATGTAATTTTCCAGTCTATATGCACTACCCCTCAATTCAAGGATATTTGCAAAATTAGGGCCAGGGCCTCTTCAATTTCCTCCCTTACTTCCTTCAGCATTCTATGACGAATCCCATCTGGACCAGGTTATTTATCTTCTTTGAATGCAATCTGCCTTTCTAGCACCTCCTCTTTACTCATTGTTTGTCTATCCAGAAACTCCAAAAAATATTGCTTTATTAAGGATCCACCAGCTTCTTCTTCCTTGGTGGAGAACGATGTACTCATTTAATACCTTCACCATGTTGCTGCCTCATTGAGCAAATGAGTATAAGTGATAGATTTAAAAATTAATCTGAAAAGCTGTAATGTGCTTAATATTGTTATTTTCAAGAAGGTACAGCTATCCTGTCATTCTGCTCTGCAGCATCCAAGCAAGTCATTTTGTTCAAAATATCGGTTAGTTGGGGGCCATGGGCTCTACTGCATCTTTGATGCAGTTATGGAAGTGCTGGTGAAAGAAGACAGGCAGAAGAGAGAGGCTCTGCTTGGAACTGATCCAAGCAATAGATGAAGGTGACAAATGAGTAAATCCCTAATAGGTAGCTCAATCCTAAAAAAAAAGTCTTCCTGGCTGAGGTAGGATGAAAAGAGCCAGCTACATATCCAAAGATTAAGGTGTTTCACTCCATACAGTGATATTGCTCTCATAATTTTAGGAGCATTTTACAATATCAAATGCATGCTAAGAATCGCTTACAACTGATTTCCCTGTGGACCAACTCCTAAAAGGTGAGGGGATTTCTGCAATAGAAGGCCTGAATTAGGAACTGGGATACAAGCTAGAGGTTCCACTTTTGGTCATCATCCAGTGATCCCTTCAGGAACTGTGACGAGAGCTGATTTGGTGGTGGACACTTACTGTCAAACATATTTGAGAAGGACCTGCCTGGTAGCAAAGGATTCCTGGTACCTGTGAAATTGTGGACTTGTAAAATTGAACACATTCAGGGGAGTGATAGAAATAATTTAATGGAGAAAAGTAATGAAAAAAAATTGCATGAACGGTTGGAAAAAAATTCAAAGATTGATTTCTGTAATAACAAAATCTCAATAAGCCTTTGTATTTCAAATACTTACTGATGATACTCTTATAAGAAAGCTTAAATCCATATTCAGCTTGTGTCTGCTTTTGCTGAAATTCTATCACAATTGTGCGTCCATAGGAGCTTATATTTATTGGAAATGACACTTTTTCACAGTATTTCCCTGCAATCTGCGGTGGATTTCGGACAGTGTCATGAATGACTAGATAATTTTCTTCACATTTGGGTGTCTCTTTAACATGCAGCTCTTCAATTTTCAAGATGTACTGTTTAATTAAAAATGCAAATACATGATGCCAGTTTTCACTTAGGTTTTACTTTAGAATTTTTTTTCTAACCACAACTATGACAAATTCAAGCAAGATTTAAGTTGTGTTGTATGAAGGTTTTCGGAAAATTAAATGAATTGTGAAAGATGTTGCAAGTCACTTGGTGATTCCTTACGGTAATATAATGGAGCAGATGTGGAATGCTGAAAATTATCATTGCAAATACAGGAATTTCAACCCAAAGTATTGATCAGTTCATTAAAAATGACATACCTGCATTTTCTATCCCAAACTGTTAACGACAGCTAAAAACACTCTTCACTAAAATATCCCAGGGCTCTTCATGGTGGCATTATTCAATTACATAGTGAGCCTCAAGTGGAGATGTATACAGCAGATGACTAAAAGCATAGTTTGAGAGTGAGTTTTAAAGAGCATTTTAAAATAATAGAAAGGTAGAATGGTTTTGAGAGGGAATTCTAGAGATTTTGGCATCTGAAAGTTTGGCAGCTAAGGAAACAACATAAATTGGGGTTGCAGAAGAAACCATAGGTGAGACTCAAATATACTTTTGAGTGCTGCTCACTACGGGTTGCAAATGTCTCAAAGTGAACCCCAAAGGACCCCGAACCAAATAGATGAAGCAGTGATAACTTTGATAGCCACTGAAAAAACATGACTAATAGATTGTGCTCCAACAGGATGCAAGTATCTACAACTATCTGACATGAAACCTCAACCACCACAAGTACCAGTGCTCAGAGATGTCAAGGAAGCTCGCGCTCCATCAATGCACTTTGTGGTGATTCTGGCTTCCTGGGTTTTGCAACTATTCATTGGTCTCCTCCTGCCCATGCAGCTGCAAAGGCAAATTCCATGAGTCATGAAGACTGTGGTGGGCTGAGTTCCAAAGTAAGGGATCAGAAGCACTATCCATTACATGCATTGTCATCTTTAAAGTCTGGAAATTAAAGTGCAATGTTTACAAACTTAGCTGCAATATTTATAAGGTTATATCTAATGTTTGCACCAGAAATTCTGTGAACAATGCCTTTCACAGACTCACTCAAAAGTACTTATTCAAAGTAAAAAATGAGCTGCTGGAAGAACTCAGTGGATCGGTAGTGTCTGTAGATGGGAATGGACAGTCAACATTTCAAGTCAAGACCATTAATCTGGATTTATTGTCAGATTAATGTCAATTCTTCAGCCTCCTCCACAATGCTACTGTGTTCTTTCTTTGCTTTCATTTTAAGTATTAGCCCCATTTCATTTTAATATAACCCTATTTTAATACTAGTCTAATTGACCTATTAGAATATTTAAATTGAAAACTTGAGATCATACAGAAAACCAGGCATAGGCCATCTATCCCCTTTTGCCTGCTCTGCCATTAAATAAAATCATGGTTGATCTTTCACTTCAGCTTCACTTTCCTGCACTAATCTCATTCCCTTTGATTCCCTTAATAGTTGCAAATATATTGATCTCTGCCTTAAATATACTCAGTGGCCAATCCTCAATAGCCCTCTTGGGAAATGAATTACACAGGTTCACTATTGTCAGGGTGAAGCAGTTTCTTCTCACCTCTGTCCTGAATGGCCAGCTCCTTATTTTGGGACTGTGGACCCAGGCATTTACCTAGCCGCTCTCTGTTCCCCTGATGCCTTAGTACCTTCTCACAATCCACCCCTTATCTTTGTGACATCAGTAAACTTGGATATGTTATACCTAGGGCCCCCTACTAGACACAGGTCCCACTTGGAAAAAATAAATTAATTAATTAGGAAAAGGAGTAGGCAACTTGGCCCCACAAATCTGCTCCACCACTTAATAAGATCATTGCTGATCTGATTGTATCCCCATTCCTCTCTATCTGCAGTAACATTTCCTCCCCCTGCTTATCAAGAATCTATCTTCCTCTGCCTTAAAAATGTTGAGTGATGGGATTTCACTGGCCCTTCCTCCACTCTAGTGTACCGTATTCAATATTCACAATGTGGCCTCCTCTGCATTGAAGAGACCAAATGCAGAAGTGACCCTGAACTTCTGGTTGCCTGCTATTTTAATTCCCCCATCCTACTCTGACCTCTCTGTCTGTGGCCACCTGCACTGTTACAACAAGGCCCGACGGAAGTTCATAGAACAACACCTCATCTTCTGTCTGGGCACACTGCAGCCTTCTGGACTCAATATTGAATTCTCCAACTTCAGATAACCTGCTCTTTCTTTCTGATTGTATCAAGAGTGCCATCCTCTCTCTCCTTTTTAAAAATTATATTCAGGCCAGCTCATCACATCCCAATAGGTCAGACTGTGCAACATCAGACAGACTTCATATCACTATCAAGATATTACACAGAGAGAGGAGCTTCACTGTTCATTTTATGGCTGTCCATCATTTCACCTTATTATAGACATTCCCTGTGTTCCACCCATTGCCCTTCCCACCTTCTCTGTTACTTGGACTAACTTGCTTTCTCCTTTTCTCAGTTGTGATGAAGGATCTTCGACCTGAAACATTAACTGGTTTCTCTTTGCATAGCTGTTGCTTAAATAGCTGAGTTCTTCCAGCATTTCTGTTTTGGTAACAGTGTTTCTAGATCACTGCCTGAAAGGTATCCTGGGAGTCAAGTCATTCCCATTTCATGGCCAATAATTGAGAAAGAGCCACTACACCCATTCCTGCATCAGCATTATTCTTTTACATTGTCTTACTGTAAACATATTCAAGATATTCATGGAAAATAAGGCAGGGTCATTATATTTCTGAATAAAGTCCAATTATTCTTTGCACAAATGCAGCAAGTGCATGCATTTTCTTTGCATCCATTGAGAATATGAGACTAGAATGTGCTGCACATGTAACCGTACAGTATAACGTATATACGTGAGTGTGTGTGTGTGTGTGTGTGTGTGTGTGAGACTACAATATACATCACTGTATGATGTACATAAAAGTAAGATGCAATCCTTATTATGCAGTTGTGTTAGTCCATAATGATTGTGGCCTTCTCAATATTGATGACACATGCTATTTCTAAAATGGTTGAAATGTAATATTACATAATTACAGCTCAAAATGTTAGTTCATGTGATAAATAATGGCAATATTAAACCAATGACAGTGCTTACATTTCGAATAACATTCAAAATGGCCTTAGCCTGACATGGTGCCCATTGCGAATATAGATAACTTTCCAACTTTCAGGAATTGGATATGATACGTATAAAATAATTGTAAGATCACTCCCACCTCAGACTCAGAATCAAATATTCCGTTCGTCAGAAAGCACCAAATTTCTTGTGTACTTTTTGAAACCAGGTAAGTGGGTAGTTAAAATAAAGAATGTTGATTAATCCACAGAATTAACCCATTTCTTATTGTCTGCCACCCTTAACCTGCTGGATTGTGCAGTTACTGAGGGGGGCTGCCTAAAGCAAGCAACGAAACATATCTATGATTACACAGGTCAGAACCCACACCCTGAAGGTGGCTGTTAAGTCTGTTCGGGTACAGCACTTATGAGCCCTGCTGGGGAAAATCAATTTGCCAGAATCAGTTCTTTCCAGAAATCTGCTCTGAAGTAAAATAACTTAATTCCCCCATAGACATGTTTAAGAATACATAGAGATTTTTGATATCAATTTTTCAGTAAGTTACTTTCAGACCTTACGCTTCATTTTGGTGAGCAGAACCCAAAAGCAGTGTGTATCTTTGGAGCGGCTAGCCTTCCTTGTAATATCTCCTTTTTTGTTCTTCACCATACGCCCACACTCAACTAGAAGAGAGAATATAGTATAAAATAACATTAACATCTACAGAGATACACAAGTACATTTGAAATGAGAACACAAATTTATTTATTTTAAGAATATTACCGAATCTATATTTAGCACTGAAACCACGTGCTGGTAATCTCCTAATTGAGGTAAATGTAATAAGTATCTCATTTACTGTTGATATTGCAGCTGGATTTTCTGCACCGCAAGCTGGTCGTACGAGGACTTTTGAAAGCTTATCTGCACCATCGTAAACTGTTACATGATCACCAAGGCAAGCAGCAAATTCTTGTATTGAAAATTCAGAGAATTCCACGAGAATCTAAATTTTAAAAATAGTGCAATCACGTAAGCCAAGCCAACTTTGCAGGAAGTCATAACCGAAAATTTGGCACAACTCACAGAAACATAAACATCTTTTTTGTGCAATGTACATAACAGGGTTTGTTTAAAATTTACTAATGGGATGCCACTGCCATTGGCAAGGCAAACAACTATTGCTTATGAAAAACTGATTGTTAACTACCTTTCTGAACCACTGCAGTTTATGTGGCGAAGGGATCCCGTTGTGCTGTAGAGTTTTAGAATTCCACATCAGTGATAATAAAAAATTGAAATATATCTTCATGTCCAGATGGTGGCTAGATTTCTATGCACCCTTGTCCTTTCAGGTAGTAGAGAGTACAGGTTAGAGAGGTACTGTGGAGGAAATCTTGTTGAATTGTTGCAGTGCATTTTTAAGATGGCATATAATGCAACCACAGTGTGTTGTTGGCAGATATAGTGAATATTTAAGATGGATTTCTTGGTGCTGTACAGTGATTCTGAGTGTTATTGGAGCAGCAATCTTCCAGGCAAGTGGAGGCACACCTTGATTATATGTTATAGATGGGAAGAGGGTATGGGGAGTCAGGAGGTGAGTAATTCACTATAGAATACCTGACCCTCAACTGCTCTTATAGCCACATATTGGTATCTGGTCTTGCTAAGTTTCTCGGCAATGGTATATCCCAAGATGTTTATAGTGGTGATATAGAACATTGAACAGTATAGCACAGGAAAAGGCCCTTCAGCCCACAATGTCTGCGCCAAACACAATGCCAAATTAAACTAAATCTCTTCCGCCTGCACAAGGGCAAACTATGAGGCTATAACGAGAGAATTTGGGAGTGTAAAGTGGGCTGTCCTTTTTGAAGGGAAATGTACCACGGAGATGTGGTCAATGTTCAGGGATCTTATGCAGGATGTTAGGGATAAATATGTCCCGGTGAGGCAGAGAAGGAATGGCAGGGTGAAGGAACCGTGGGTGACAAGAGCGGTTAAACGACCAGTTAGGGAGAAGAAGGTAGCATACATAAGGTATAAGCAGCAAGGTTCAGACAGGGCCCGTGAGGAATATAGAGTAGCAAGGAAGGAACTTAAGAAAGGGCTGAGGAGAGCTAGAAGGGGACATGAAAAGGCGTTGGCTAGTAGGGTTAAGGAAAATCCCAAGGCCTTTTTCACGTACGTGAAGGGTAGGAGGATGGCTAGGGTAAAGGTAGGTCTGATTAAAGACAAAGGTGGGAGAATGTGCCTGGAGGCGGCGGAAGTGGGAGAAGTTCTCAATGAATACTTCTCTTCGGTATTCACCAAGGAGGGGGGTCTTGATGACATGGAAGGGAGTGCTGGTAAGGGTAATGTTCTCGAGGTTGTAGATATCAAGAGAGAGGATGTGTTGAAGTTGTTAAATGATATCAAGACAGATAAATCTCCAGGGCCTGACGGGATTTTCCCCAGGCTGCTTCGAGAGGCGAGGGAGGAGATTGTTGAACCGCTGGTAAGGATATTTGAGTCCTCGTTGTCCACGGGGATGGTGCCGGAGGATTGGAGGGTGGTGAATGTTGTCCCCTTGTTCAAAAAAGGTAGTAGGGATAGTCCAGGGAATTACAGACCGGTGAGCCTTACGTCTGTGGTGGGTAAGCTGTTAGAAAGGATTCTAAGGGATAGGATCTATGAACACCTGGAGAATCATGGACTGATTAGGGACAGCCAGCATGGCTTTGTGAAGAGAAGATCTTGCCTCACAAGCCTGATAGAGTTCTTTGAGGAGGTGACCAGGAAGATTGATAAGGGTAGTGCGGTGGATGTGGTCTATATGGATTTTAGTAAGGCGTTTGATAAGGTTCCTCATTGTAGGCTTCTTCAGAAGGTCAGAGGCCAAGGGATCCAGGGAAGCTTGGCTGTGTGGATTAGGAATTGGCTTGCCTGTAGAAAGCAGACAGTTGTGGTGGAAGGAGTGCCCTCGGATTGGAGGGCAGTAACTAGTGGTGTCCCGCAGGGATCGGTTCTGGGACCTCTACTTTTTGTGATATTTATAGATGACTTAAATGAGGGGGTGGAAGGCTGGGTTAGTTAGTTTGTGGACGACACTAAGATCGGCGGTGTTGTGGATAGTGTGGAGGGCTGTTGGAGCTTACAGGGGGATATTGATAGGATGCAGAGCTGGGCTGACGTGGCAGATGGAATTCAATCCGGAGAAGCGTGAGGTGGTACACTTTGGAAGGACAAACTCCAGGGCAGAGTACAGGGTAAATGGCAAGGTACTTGGCAGTGTAGAGGAGTAGAGGGATCTGGGGGTTCATATTCACAGTTCACTGAAAGTTGCCTCACAGGTGGATAGAGCAGTTAAGAAGGCCTATGGGATGTTAGCTTTCATAAGATGTGGGATTGGGTTTAAGAGCCACGAAGTGATGATGCAGCTTTACAAAACTCTAGTTAGACCACACTTAGAGTACTGTGTTCAGTTCTGGTCAACGCATTATAGGAAGGATGTGGAGGCGTTGGAGAGGGTGCAGAGGAGATTTACCAGGATGCTGCCTGGATTAGAGCGTATGGAATATGAGGAGAGGCTTAATATGCTAGGGCTTTATTCACTGGAAAGGAGGAGGATGAGAGGAGACATGATAGAGGTATATAAAATATTGAGAGGAATAGATGAGTAGACAGCCAGTGCCTCCTTCCCAGGGCACCAATGCTCAAGGTGAGAGGGCATGGCTTTAAGGTTATGGGTGGGAGGTTCAGGGGAGATGTCAGGGGAGGTTTTTCACCCAGAGAGTGGTTGGTGCATGGAATGGTGGGGTGGTGGTGGAGGCAGATACATTGGACAGGTTCAAGAGTTTGTTGGATAGGCATATGGAGGAATGTGAGATAGAGGGATACGTGGGAGGAAGGGGTTAGATAGTGTGAGGGTGGTTTGATGGATGGCACAACATGGTGGGCCGAAGGGCCTGTTTTGTGCTGTATGGTTCTATGGATCCACATCCTTCCATGTCTATTTCAAAGCCTCTTGCACACTACTATCATATCATATCTGCTTCCACCACTACCCCTGGCAGCGCGTTCCAAGCACCCACCACTCTCTGCGTAAAAACTTGCCCCACATATTTCCTTTAAATTTCCCCCCCCCACCTGAAATGCATGTCCTCTACTATTTGACATTTCTATCCTGTGAAAAAGATTCTGACTGTCCACACCATCTGTGCCTCTCATAATTTTATGAACTTCTATCAGGTCTCCCCTCAACCTCCAACACTCCATAGAAAATAATCTGTTTGTCCAACCTCTCCTTTTAGCTCATACCCTCTAATCCAGGCAGCATCCTATTAAATCTCTTCTGTACCTTTTCCATAGCCTCCACATCCTTGCTGTTAATAGGGCAACACTGCAGGATTGCACACAATACTCCAAGTGCGGCCTAAACAAAGTTTCCTATATAGCTGCAAAATGACTTCCTTCCTCTTCTACTCGATGCCCTGACCAATGAAGGCAAGCATACCGAATGTCTTCTTTACCATCCTAACTACCTGCATGGCTACTTTCAGGGAGCTATGGACCTGAACCCCAAGATATTTCTGTACATAAATGCCATAAAGGATCCTTCCATTAACAGTAGACTTCCATTAACTGTACACAGTCAGATATGATGATGATTATGTTGTTGAATGTCAAGGGAAAATGTTTAGATGATTTATTGTTGAAGGTGATCATTGCCTGGCAGTTGTATGACATACAGTTTACTTGTTACTTATCCCTGAATGTCATCCAGATGTAGGACCGATGGCTTCATGTTCTGCGGAACTATGAAGAGAAATAAACATTGAACAATCACAGAACATCCCAACTTCTGATCCTATGATGGAGGAAAGTTCACTGATGAATTAGCTGAATATGGTTCATTGTATGGCGCAATACTGAAAAACTCTTCCTTGGAAGGAGGAGACTTTTTTAGCAAACACAATCATCTTCCTTTGTCTTAGATAAAACTCCAGCTAGTACTGACCTCTCCATTTGATTTCTACTGGTTTCAAATTTACTAGATGTCCCTTGTTGCCAAACACAGTCAAATATTGACTCAATCTCAAGGGTATCATTCTGGAATTTTACTCATTTATTTGCAACAAAGTTGTGATGAAGTCCGGAGTTGTGTGGCTCTAGTAGAAACCAAACTGAACAACACTGGGAAAATTCTTGATCAGTAAATAGCACATAATAGTTCTCCAACTGACATTTTGCTGATGATTGAGTGCAGACTTATGGGACAGTAATTTGTTGAATTTATTAATCATGCTTTTTGGGCATACCTGAACAACTGTACAGATTAGTGAGTAATTCCATGGTGTACTGTACTTGGCAAGAGGCATAACTAGTTCTGGAGCACATATCTTCAACATTGCAGTTGAATCCTGTATTCTCAGCTGCTTTTTAATATCAAGTAGAGAGAAAAAATTCGCTGGCTCCAGTAACATTGGAGACAATAGAAGGAGATTGAGATTGATGAACTATCTGGTACTTTCGGCAAAAGGTCCAACTTCAGCATGCTGTTTTGCTGTTTATCATGCATACAAGCCCTGTGCTGATTCACCTTAATTTAAAAAAAAATTCATTCAAGGGATGTGGGCTTCACAAGCTGAGCCATCATTTAATTCCCATCCTGTATTGCCCTTGAGAAGGTGGTGGTGAGCTGCCTTCTTGAACTGCTGCAGTTACATCTTATTTTAAGGCCAAGTCTGGTCTTGCTGCTAAAATGCTAACATTATCATGGCTTTCCTGTTCAAGCACATCAATTTACATAAATTTATGGAGTTCCCATATCAAAGGAGGACCTTTCTGCAAGAAGAACCCCGTAAGTTAAAATCAACAAGATAGGGAATGGGTGAATTATGGTAAGTAACTCCCTTGATTATAATTGCTGGTTCTTGCTGGGTTAGTGGGTTAAATTTCACGATCATTTAAAAGTAGAGGTTGCCAAATATATTCATTAAATTTAACTCTTGATGTTATCAAGTCTAGCTGCGACCATTTCATGAACCTTCCTGGTACTGATGGCAGTCATTGTGACAAGCAGAAACTAATTGACAGAAAAATGTCTTTCAGATCTCTGTGAGTATTTCTTCCGGCTTACTTTTAGTTAAAAAAAAAGCTACTTTTCCCTGCCACTTTGAATCTTGTTGCCATTCCTGTTGAGTTTTTACGTACCTGATATTTTATAGGTGACCTAATTATCCACTTGCAGTCAGCATTGTTGGGATAGTTCAGTGGGAAATTTGGGGTGGTGAAATTTCCAGATTTGTCTACAAACATGTATCCACATGTATCTGGAAAAATTAAATTTGAAAAGGAGAATTATGATATCACATATTACAAACATGTATTGCACAGTATAATACAAATGTCTTGGCTAAGATCATTGTCAAGATGCATCTAGAATAGAAAATGAAGCCAGTTAACGTTATATCCAAAATAATTACAGCTAGCTGGGTAGTACAAGACAAGGGAGCCTCCCCCATTATTTTGATTTACTTCACTGTTCAAACTATTCTTACATTTTTTCAAATATTTGTTTACATCTTTAATGTTTTAAATTACTTCAAATAGGCTACTCCAGTCAGAGAGCATACCACAGTCCTCTGCTTTCTTGAGTTGATGCTTGAATACCTTTCGCTAACACCTTTGTTATTGTCTGCAGTATGTCTTCTCCTTTAGCTACACTCTTTTGTTTTACCCCATTTCTTTAACTGCACCAAAAAGAAACAAAGAGGGAAGAATTTTTTTTATATATATCTATATATCTATATAAGAGAGAGAGAGAGAGAGAGAGAGAGAGAGAGAGAGAGATAGAGAGATCTTCCACGGGCCCCTCAGCGTGTTCCAAAGTACTTTACAGCCAATGACGTATTTTTTAAGTGTAGAACCAGGCATTTTTTTAAACTGGTATGGCTGATATCAATACATTGGGGCCAGATGGAAGGAAAACGGCAAAGAAGGATGGCAGAAAGAAGCAGGGGATAAATTGAGGAGAAACTCTTGGGAGACAAACAAAGAATGGGATTCTGGACGAATGTCATTAACTTGAAGCATTAGCTATGTTTCTGTCTCTATGGATGCTGCCCGACCTGCTATTTCCAGCATTTCCTGCTTTAATTTCAAACCTACAGCAAAGAAGCACTTTGGTTTCGTAAAAAAAGAGAAAATGAGTGGAGAGACAGGAAAGAGATGGGTTAAAAGGATACCAGAATGCAGGCCACCCATCTCAACATGTATGTGTTGATCTTACATTTCCAATCATAATTATCCACAAATCACCTTTCCTCCGCTGGGTTAGTCATTCTAATTTAAACATTCATATAGCTTACCTTTACCGTTAACCTCATTAGCCTTTGTGTGAATTAGTGCCTTCTATTTTAAACCACCATTTCATCTTGCATTATGGCCACTCTTTCTTCATCATTCAACTGCTGGAAACAGTCTGCTTCCACCCAGGGCTATCCTTTCATAATTGTAAACATTTCTATCACATCTCCCCATAATCTGTACTGATCTATAGAAGACCAATCCTTTAAGTCATTTTTGCAATGATCTTTATTGGAGATACTTCCTGGTGAGTCTACACTGCAATCTCTCTTTTGTGTGTGTTATTGAAGCCCAAGGCTACACATTGTTCTCTAAGGTCTATTATTATATGTTATTATCACATTACATTTTACTTTTTGTGTCATGCAAAACATAAATATTTTGATAATACCATGCCACTATGCTAACTACTTGAGGTGCTCACTTTTTTGTGTGTTAGTGTTCTAACCTTCCACAGATCCACCTTATTTCCACACAGAATATAATTACTGGTACAATTTTTACCAAATACCTCTGAATTCTGATTGCTTTCTATTTGTCACATTTACCTTGTCCATATCTCTTCGAAGCTTTCTCTTAATCTCCTAAAGATTAGGCTAACCTTATTATTTTAACACATGTTCAAATTATTGATCTATAGAGAGTATAAAAAGAGCTATAAGAATCAATACAAAAATCATTACAATTATATTAAGAAAAAGTGGGTCTGAAGATATTTGACTTCTTGAAAATTGATAATTGTGGTGTTGTGAATGAAAATAAGAAAATAATGGACAGTTTGAAAAATTACTATGCAACAGCAGGGTAAAAAAATTCTTCCTCAGATCCCTTCTAGATCTCTTACTCTTCACCTTAAACCTATGCCCTCTGGTCTTAGACACGTTTTCTACGGGGAAAAGTTTTCTACTATCTACCTATCTATGACCTTTAGCATTCTCTGCTGCAAAGAAAACAAACCCAGGCTATCCAGTCTATCAACCCCAAATTTCCATCCCTTGCAACATCCTGGTGAATCTCCTCTGCACCATCTCTAGCACAGTCACATCCTTCCTATAGTGTGGCGACCGGATATAGTACATCACTCTCCTAATTAATGTTTTATAAACATAGAGTTGACAGAAAGACACTTTTCAAGTGAATGAGGAGGGTGCAACCAAAGCAAATTATCTAAAATTTACAGCAAGGTCTTTTAAGAGTGAAACGATGAAACTGCTACTCTATGGGGTGGATACATTTTGAAACTGAAGGATATACTTCCAACATAAGGAGTGCACAGAAGATTCAGCAGTATGATTCCCCAACGCCTGGTTTATAGTGTGAGGACAGATTAAGCAGACTAGCCGTGTACTCTTTTAATAGTGCCAGGTTTAGAATAATGACTGATGATCCATTGATTTGTACAAATTGTTTATGGAACTTGACAGGGTCAATGCGACATTGATGTTTTCCTGTCATCGTCTCTGTCAGTCATTTAAGATCAGATATCTTTATCAGTCACATGTACATCGAAACACACAGTGAAATACATCTTTTGCGTAGAGTGTTCTGGGGGCAGCCTGCAAGTGTCACCACGCTTCCGGCGCCAACATAGCACGCCCACAACTTCCTAACCTGTACGTCTTTGGAATGTGGGAGGAAACCGGAGCACCCGGAGGAAACCCACGCAGACGCAGGGAGAACATACAAACTCCTTGCAGACAGCGGCCGGAATTGAACCCGGGTCACTGGTGCTGTAATAGTCCTTTTACTACTCTCTGAACAATATTTGATGCAATTTACAATTCCCCAGTTAATTCAACACCCTGTAATTTTTCTGGTAATCTCTTGTGTGGTGTTTAAAGTACATTGAAGTATTTTCTATATTTATTATTTTGGAAAACAGTTATGGATTGGTGGCACTGGAAGAATTGGGGATCAAAAATATAACACATGGAAGTTAAATATAAGGGCCAAGGCAATTAAGTGGGTTATCAAGGAGAGTCAGTTACAGCCAAAATCCACGACAAGAAAAACTGATAACTTGAACAAAAATGGCAATAATAAACATGAAGGGCAGAAAAAGAGATGATTGTACTAGATTAGCTGAGAAAAAAATCTAAAAATGATCACAGTGAAAGATAAGCAAGAAAATAGGCAAAAGAGTGGTTGGTCCAAATGAAGAGATCAGGAAAACAGAAATAACAATATTATGCAGGGTGTTTTGAAATAAGGACTGAGAGAACAATACTGAGGCAGATGAAAGAGATGTGAGCTACAGGTGCAGACAAGCCAGGTGTAAAGTCTGAAGACGACGGAAAGATCTTTGAGGCAGACAATTCAATGCAAGCAATGCTGTAAATATCAGGCACATCAAACTCAATTTACAAAGTGGGCCTGTTCTGAAGATCTGGCAAGTGATGAAGCAGGCCTTCAGCAAAAATTACCTGGGGACACTGAGTCAAAATTGGTATGTGTTTTATTCATTCAGGGGCATGAAATATGTTTTAGAAATTCAGGGCATGAGTTCCTGCGACAACATATTGATTCCTCACTGCTTTTGTACCACTCAAATAGGTTAACAAATGATTGGCTTATTTAAACTTCCCTGTCTGCGTGTATGGAAAAGCAGTTTTCCTTCTAGCTCCAATGTGAGCCTCTCCCATTCATAGTTAGTACTAAATCTCTCTCGTCCTCCCCTTTACTCTTTTAGGACCTCTTCAAAAACCTGCTTCTCTGACCCATCTGTTATGACAAATCCTTATATCATTTGGTATCAGGCGTTGTTTTGTAATCCTTTACTACATAACAATTATAAGTTGTTGTGCCTGTTTTTGTGTAGTGGAGTAAGAATTCTCAGTCCTTTTATTCCCATTTGTCTACCAGGGTTGTAAAGTCCCTTTTTCACTCACCCCTTTACAAGCTGCACCTCTTTGTGCTGATCCCACTCACCATTCATGCTCCTGGTTCTGCAAAAGATGCTGGATTCCTCCTAACCACATTTGTCCCTTTTCCCCAAACACCTCAGGTTCAACAATTTGGATCACTGTCAGCAGTTTCAGTCTTCCCTCTACCCTGTATCCTTCCCTATATGACATGTTGTATTTCAGTAATTAATTTCTCCATTGGGGTCAATCTAGTTGGAATTAGTACTTGCACCTTGCTGGTTGCTTTTAGCATTTTATTTCAAAGGGGAAGACATGTGGTTGAATGTTACCACTTGCATGTAGAAAGGTTCACATAGTGTGCATGAGGAGACATACATGTAGCTGGAGTTAAGAAAATATGAGGGCTTTGATCTCCTTGAGTAAAAGAATGAGAGTGCGTGAGGGAGGTAGTGATTTTTACATTTTGCAGTTTACGGGTACATATATTAAAAGGGTGGAACATTTGAGAAGAAGCCATGATCACATTGATACTGATTGGTGCAGGATAGAAATGGGAGGGTAAATGTCCCACATATACTTTCTCCATCCAAGTGAAGTTATGGAACTTCTTGGAGACATAAGAGACTGCAGATGCTGGAATGTGGAGCAACAAGCAACCTGATGGAGGAACTCAGTGGGTCAAGTAACATCTATGGGAGAAAATGAATTGTCAACGTTTCGGATCAAAACCCTGCATCAAGACTGAGAGTGGAAAGGCGGATTGTTCGTTGCTTATGGAATTTCTTCTATCACAGCTTCCAGAACATCCAAACATTTCTGAATTTAATCATCCTGTTTAGGATCACCTACTGTGTTCATTCTTCAGGCTTTGCAACTCTAATGAGGATATCCTTAGGGGAAAACAAACCATCATATCTACAGCACACAGCAGAACATTCATGTTATCGATCACTGAACAGGATGTTGATGCTACATTTCTCCAACAATTAACAACAGTTTTTATTGTTTCTCCACATCAAATCTACTTCCACAGTTTTTCCCTCAATTCCTTCTAGTGACTTGTGAATAATTTTTCAGATTTTGTTAAAGCTCACAGAATTTTTGCCTCCATATATATGCTCATTGCAAGCCGCTAGATCCCCTTACATACATATACAGGCCTGCCTTGAGATTTACCCTTCCTTTGTAAACAATCTTGTAAATTAGTATCAGATCATCTCTGCTTTAATTATAGTTGCTTATGTTGACGTTTCATAAGTTCCAAAGGCTGCAAAGAAAATATAAAGAGGATATGATAAATGTTACACATACCACATTGATAAAGTTTGTTAATCTTCTGAATATCTTTGGCAGTAGGCCCTCTATTCTGTCCAAGTTCAACATTTGGATCTGGTTTTGGTATCATAGTAACCGTTCCTTGTTTGGCAAAAGCACGTCTGCAATGAAGAATAATAAAATTATCTTGATATCACTTTTGGTTTGTGTTTGATGGTCATTGGCTGAATTTTGGGCTGTTTGGTAGTTGAATGGGGAAAACTAGGGCAAATGGAATTTAATGTGAGGTCATCCATTTTGAATCCTTGCAAGGTAAATCAAAGTATATTTTTAATGTATCAAACTAGAAATAATAATGAAACAAAAGTTACAGAAAGCAATAATAAAGTGTTATGGATGCTCATCTAAGCCAACTGCCTAGAAGACAATGGGAATAAGCTATGCCTCAGTTGGAGAATATTTTTGTTCAGCTTTGGGTGCTACAATGATCAGGGTTGTACTGACCTTGGACAGAGGTATGCTGGAGCGAAGGTTGGGAGCAGGAAGATGGCAAGGCAAAGGCTTCCGTGTTCAGAGGATTAAATTTTCCCTCCACTGATTGACCTGCTGATTATTTCCAGCATTTTCTGCTTTTATTTTAGGTTCCCAACATCTGCAGATATTTGCTTTTCAATTGCATTGCTTTAGCCTCATTACCAAGGTGAAGGCTTCTCTATTATTTGCTGCATATGAGTCTCCAAAATAACTCAGGCAGGAGGAGATTTCCTGAAAGTAAGGCTGTTTTGGTGAAGGCAGCAGAAAAATGTGCTGGTGGTGGGTTGGGTGGGATGGAGAAATGGTCTGAAATGTAGGACTCGTTCTTCAGCCTACTAAGAGTTTTCTGGAGCATTTCACCATGTCACTCAAAGTGCAATATTCTGGCACAAGTTTTCTGAATAAGTTATTTGTTATAATTTCCTCTCCTTCTCCAAAGGGACTCAGGTTTACTTTCTTTTCTCTTCCTCCTTTACGTTCCTATAGAAGCTATTTCTCGCTAGTTTACTTTCATATTCTATCTTTTCCTTTCCAATTTAGTTCTGCCCTTAACCTCTTTGGTTAACCATGGATGGATCACTTATCCTGAGGAATTTTTTTTGATTCTAAATGGAATTTAAGGGGGTAATTTCATTCTAAAATTTAGCTGTATTTCACATTTTAATTTGTGGTCTACTTTACAGTGTTAGTCAATGGCAAACAAGATACCTCCTGTCTGTTGAAGCTTCATAATTACTTGGAGTAACAGCTAGAATTAGTTACATGGCATTACCATTATTAGGAGGCTGAGTCCGTCCGAGAGTTTTAGTAGTACACATTTAAAAGGGTTTTACTAAACTCAAGGTTTGTAATATAGAGTAAAATTTCAAAGTATGGACTTTTATGGAGAGCAAAGTTCGGGAAATTGATAAGTGTAGGCATTTGGTGCAGTGGACACTAGCGGTGCACTTAGTATTAAAATAACTATAAATAAGCAGGATTGAGAAGAAAAAGAGGACTAAAAGAAAATTCTAGAAATAATTAGATCAGGCAGCATTTTGTGGAAAGATGCCGAGAGACAAGAAGGGGAAGAAAGAATGAAAGGAGAGATCTGTGAATGGGTGGAACATAGGAGATGAAATAACAAGAGATGATGGAGCCCGGTGAATGAGAGTGGAAAATAACAAAATGTAGGTCTAGAGGAGATATAAATAGAAGATGAATATTATGTGAAATTATCATCAGAAAGAAGAAAAATAACTATGAACTTTGGAATTGAGAGAACTGCTGATTATATGAAGTTGTCAAAAGGGTGCAATATGAGTGGTCAGAGGATGAGTTGCTTTTCCTTAAGCTTGTTTGAGATTCTTTAGAACAGTGCAGATTAGAAAGGGAGTGGGTTGGATAATTAAAGGAACACTTAACCAGAAGTTTAAAGTCATATTTATGAACTGCATTGTTCTACAGAGCAGTTCATGAGCCTAAATTATACCAGAGAACTAAAGGCGTAAACATAACATGTTAAACTATATATAGACAACTGAATAATTACATTTCAAAACGTAATAAAAACAAATTAATTAAATAAATAATATGATAAAAATTATGTAACCATGAGAGTATGGGGACACCAATGAGATGTTGAACAACTAAATCTTCACTAAGTTCCTGAAGCCCAAGGTACTTTAGGTTTGTGTCGATGAGCGGGAATCCAAGCTTTAGACATAATACACGATATTGGAAAGGGAAAAAAGCCAGACACTTCGTTTCAAAAGGCAATCACACACCTGAAGTTAGATGTTGTAGATTTGATCAGTTGTTAGAACAGGAATGTGTGATTACTAGTCAGGAAGTTATGGTGACCAAGACAACATTGGAGGAGTCACAATCCTTGAATTTGCTCAGCAGTGGTAACCCATGCAGTCCTTATGGATGAGAACAAACAGTGCAGAAAGAATGAGCAAACCGACCACAGTATCCTGGTACCAGTGGCCTTTCAAGTTTGGGAGTAAAATAGAATGTGGCAATGGCAGGGGTCTGTATAGTTAGTGGAAGTCGGCACTGATCTCTATAATAATGTGTTGACTCCAGAAAGTTTTGTTGCCTGCTGGTGCCTGGGTTAAGGCTACTTCCTCAGGACTGAAGAGGGACGAAGCGGGAGGGAAAGGATCCAGTTGTTGTGGTACATGTTGGAACTAATGACACAGGTGTTACGGACTCAGTGAAAGTCCCTTTAAGATAGAGAGTGTGTGTGTATGTGTGTGTGGGGCGTGCTTACGTCAATAGAAGATGAAGGACGTAATGACGTTGTTGAAGAAGTTAGAAGAAGGAGAGAGAGAGAGAAGGGAGAGAGACACCAGCCTGCTTGTTTTCTCTATCGATGGATGAGAAACAATAACTGTGTTTGCCACTGAAATCCATGTATGGAAGTTGGAAGTAATCCGGTGGAGTTCACTTTGTTGCTGACCTGTAGAAGGAAACAGGTATTTGTGTGTGGACGACCACGGTTCGGATGCTTTTCGGGGTGAGGAAGTCACTACCGAGTAAACACTGAAGTGTCGTTTGGGTTCCATCGTGGAACATTTGGATTTCGTATGTACTCTCTCTATGTTTTTCTACATCTACATCTTATCTTCAGACAACGGTGGTTGTTGAAGAAGCCCTTGCTCATGTTCACCTTATGGCTTGCGGAACTGAACTTTAAGAACCATTCCGGAACTGGGAGTTTTGGACTTTGTCACACACACACACGACGAGTTTAGTTTTGGGGTTAACGTTCGAGGTTTAACATTTTTTTGAATTCTAACATACTAACATTTTTACTTTTATTTTATGTATTATCATAAATAGTGATTAATAAAATAGTTTTTAACACTGAATCATGCTCAGTGTGTTTCTTTTGTTGCTGGTTCGTGACACAGGTAGGACTAAGGAGGTTCTGCTGAGTGACTAGGAAATGCTGGGGTAATAAATAGGAGCATGTGTGCAATAATCTCTAGATTATTACCTTAGCTACGTATAAATTGGGAGGGGATTGAAAAAATTAGTGAGTTGAACATGTGGCTCAGAGTGTCATGGCAGAAAGGGGCTTCATTTTAAGAAGCACTGGCACCAGCAATGGGAAAAGAGGACCCTCACTTGAGTCATCCTGAGATCACTGTCCTGACAAATCAAATTACTAGGGTGGTAGAGACGATTTTAAACTAAGTTGTAGGTGTGTGATGGGAATAAGTAGTTGTGTTAAAGTGAAAGGAAATTTAGAAAGAAAACAAGATAACTTTGCATGAAAATGATATGATTAATAGTAACCAGATTGCAATACAAAGAGACAGAGTATAGGGAGTGTAGCAGCAAAAACGACCAAAGTAGGAACTAGTGGTTAAAAAGTCAAATTTTAAACCCATTATCGGAATACATAAAGTTGATGAATACAGTAAGGTTGATGAATTAATGACACAATCTGATGTAAATGGGTATGATCAAATAGTTACCACAGTCACATAGTTATAAGGTGAACAAGGTTGGGAATAGAATATTCTGGGGATAGTTAATATTTCAGAAGGATACAGGCAATGGAAAAAGAGGTGGGATTGCTCTGACAATGAAGGATGATTATGGGATGGTGATGAGAAATAATTTTGGATTGGCAGATCAGTAACTAAAATTGGTTAAGGTGGAGATAAGAAATGGTAAATGAAAAACCTCATTTGTGGGAGTATTCCATAGAGCTGCACTGTACTGCTGGATGGTGCTCAAATCAAAGCTAATGCAATAATTGTGGGTTATATGACTATTCACATAGATTGGGTTAATCAAATCAGCAAGGTAATCTTGAGGATGAGTTCATGGAATACATTCAAGACAACTTCTTTATGGACCAGCAGAGAATAAGTTATTTTAGATTTGGTCATGATTCGTTTATTGTTTCCTCTTGTGAAAAGTGATTATAATATGATAGAATTTCACATTCAGTTTGGGAGTAACTAATAAAGGTCCAAAACTGAGGTCTAAATTATAAATTGAGACGGTTAGATATATATGTAGAGAAAGTTTGCTGAAATGGATTGGGAATTCAAATTAAAGCATATGGCAACTGGAGAGTGATGGTAAAATTTAATGGCTTTTCTCATAATTATTAACAAAGATGCAAATTATTGAGAAATAAGGACAATTAAAGAAGTGAACCTGCAACTAATTAAAGTTGGAATTACATTGAAGAAAAGGGCTTATGATAGGCCTAAAGAATGAGTGAATTTGGAGTCAAGAATTTAAGTAAAACATTGCTAAAAATGAAGAAAAGAGAAAATGAGTAAATGTCAAGAAATATATAAAAAATGTTAAGAGCTGCTATAAAGACTGCAGCTAGAGTGAGTGTGAAACATTAACTGTTTCTCTCTCCACAAATATTATTTGACATTTGCTGAGTAATTCTAACATTTTCTGTTTTGGTACAGGACAGACCTTTTGTCAATGGCATAAGAAGTAAAGAAACTTTCATGCAGAAAGGACAAAATCCATAGATACAACCAGAATGGCAAAGAGAAGATTTCATTATATTGAATTAATCAGAACTCAAACCATTCTGAAAGCATAAAAAAAATCAAAGGCAGGTAAAAATCAATTTGTCAAAAGAGTTCCACATTTATCAACTTATCTCTTCATTATGTCCTGTCATCATTTCATATTATTGTGACTACCTCTTGTGCGTAAAATACTTCTCAGACTTTATGGTGACTCCTGAGTGTGTGAGCTGAACAGAAAGATTTTGGCTGCTGTACCCATATGCTGGTCTTTTATTTCATTGCACAGGAAAGTATTACATGAAACAGATTTGCTGTGGTGTTTACTGAGCTAACAAGAGCAAAAAGTACTAATTTGCACTGTGATGTCTTGAAGAGGTGAAAATGCTACTTAAATCCAGCACTTCTTTTTTTTAACATCTTTGTATGCGCAGCATTTTTCCTTTACCTTTTACCTCATATGGTGACCTAAGGCCAGTTTCAAGGTTATGGCACTTTCCAGGCCATGGAAACAAATCTTCACTGGGCTAATATCAGAATCTAGACTGGCAGCAAAGAACAATGAAAGATAATGTACTGATAACAGAGCTGTCAAGTCTTCTTGGAGACATTCCTAGAGGTCAAATCATCTGATATTCTTACCGTGTGACATCCAAGTGGGAAGGTGGAAGGATGTGAAACAGGGGCTCTTGACAGAAGAATTGGCAGCTGCAGTGCACAGGGAAAGAACCATTAATTTTGTGTAGACTCCTGCCAAAACAAGGAGGCCTAGGGATTCCTAACGGTGCTAGAATTAGTGTTATGAATGCAAAGGAAGTCTCTTCCCGAATGAAGCACACTGGTGCCAGTAACTGAAGAAGCTGACCCATGGAGAGAATGATTTCACAAAATGAGAAAGAAAGGAAGAACTTCAAAAGTCATCAGGAAATCTGAAAGCAGAGGTTGGGGCTTACCAGCTCACAGCAACAAATGTATGGAAATCTCTGGGCTAGAGATGTAAACCCAGTCTGTAGAAATCCAGTCCAATTGCAGTAGGATACCCAGCCTGATCAGATTTTCTTGGTCTCATGAACAATAAAATTGAAACCTTAACATGGAACTGATTAAAATCAGGAACAGCAAATTGAAATGTTTGTTGCGCTAACAGTTGAAAGTTGAATTGCATCTGTGTGAATCCAATTAAGGAACCACAAATTTAGAGGCCACTGTCAGCCCATCTGGCACCAAGTCTGGAACCAATAAGATTAAAGATTTTTGGGAAGGTTTGCCTGCATCCACTGTCATTCAAGGGGGGATAAAAGAGAAATGTAGTTGTAATTGGGGATAGTATAGTCAGGGGAATAGACATAATTCTCTGTCGCAAGGATCGAGAGTCCTGAAGGCTGTGTTACCTGCCTGGTGCCGGGGTTCAGGACATCTCATCTGAACTGCAGAAGAATTTGGAGTGTGATGGGAAAGATCCAGTTGTTGTGGTCCATGTGGGTACCAACGACATAGGTAGAACAAGGAAAGAGGTTCTGCTGAGGGAAGTTGAGCAGCAAAGGAATAAATTAAAAAGCAGAACCAAAAAGGTAATAATCTCTGGATTTCTACCTGAGCCACATGCAAATTGGCACATGGTCAATAAGATTAGAGAGTTAAATGCATGGCTCAAAGATTGGTGTGGGAGAAGTGGGTTTGAATTCGTGGGACACTGGCACCAGTTTTGGGGAAGGAGGGAGCTGTTCTGATGGGACCGGCTCCAACCGAACCATGCTGGGGCCAGGGCCCTGGTGAATTGCATAAATCGGGCTGTGGATAGGGCTTTAAACTAAATAGTAGTGGGGTGGGTTCAACAGATTGAAAGAGTATGGATAAAGTAAAAGGGAAGGAGAGTGCAGGAGAGGTTACTGAAGTCTCCAGAATAAAATATAAGACAGAAAGTTTAGAAAAGGGTAAGAATTTAACTTCAGGCAACATGGAGACAAATTTGAGAAGAAAGGTGGTGAATACAGGATTGAAGGTGTTATATTTGAATGCACGCAGTATACAAAACAAGGTATACGAGCTTATAGCGCAGTTAGAAATCGGCAGGTGTGACATTGTGGGCATCACAGAGTCGTGGCTGAAAGAAAAGCACAGCTGGGTGCTAAACATCCAAGGATACACATCCTATTGAAAAGACATGCAGGTGGGCAGAGGATACCAAAAGTTTTTTCAGATATATAAAGAGTAAAAGAGAGGCAAGGATGGACATCAGAGTGCTGGAAAATGATGCTGGAGAAGTAGTAATGCGGAACAAAGAAATGGCAGACGGACTGAATAAGCATTTTACGCCAGTCTTCACGGTGGAAGACACCAGCAACATGCCAGAAATTCGAGTCATAGGGCAGAAGTGAGTGTGTAGTCGCTATTACTAAGAAGGTGCTTGGGAAGCTGAAAGACCTTAAGGTGGATGTCACTTGGACCGGATGGACTGCACCCCAGGGTTCTGAAAGAGGTAGCTGAAGAGATTGTGCAGGCATTAGCAGTGATCTTTCAAGAATCACTAGATTCAGGAATGGTTCTGGAGGAGTGGAAAATAGCAAATATCACTCCACTCTTTAAGAAGGTGGGGGGGGGGGTGTGCCAAAAGACAGGAAATTATAAGCAGGTTAGCCTGACTTCAGTGGTTGGTAAGATTAAAATCTTCAAGTCCATTATTAAGGAAGAGGTTTTGGGGTATTTGGAAGCAAGTGATAAAATAGGCCGAAGTCAGCATGGTTTCCTTAAGGGGAGACCTTGCCTGACAAATCTGTTGGAATTCTTTGAGGAAGTAACAAGCAGGATAGACAAAGGAGAGTCAGTGGATGTTGCTTACTTGGGTTTTTAGGCCTTTGACAAGTTGCCACACATGAGGCTGCTAAACAAGATAGGAGCCCATGGTATTACAGGAAAGCCACTAGCATGGATAGGAGATTGGCTGATTGGCAGAAGGCCTTTTCTGGTTAGCTGCCGGTGACTGGTGGTGTTCCGCAGGGGTCAGTGTTGGGTCCGCTACTTTTCATGTTATATGTTAGTGATCTGGATGACAGAATTGATGGCTTTGTGGCCAAGTCTGCGGATGAGACAAAGGTAGGTGGAGGGGCAGGTAGTGTTGAGGAAGCAGGGAGTCTGCAGAAGGATTTGGACAGGTTGGGAGAATGGGCAAAGAAGTGGCAGGTGGGATACAACATAAGGAAGTGTACAGACATGCACTTTGGTAGAAGGAATAAAAGGCATAGACTATTTTCTAAACGGGGAGAGAATTCAGAAATAGAAGGTGCAAAGGGACTTAGGAGTCCTAGTGCAGGATTTCCTGAAGGTTGACTTAATGTTGAGTCGGTAGTAAGGAAGCCAAATGCAATGTCAGCATTTATTTCGAGAGGACTGGAATATAAAAACGAGGATGTAATGCTGAGACTTTATAAGGCATTGGTCAGATCACATTTGGAGTATTGTAAGCAGTTTTGGGCCCCATATCTAAGGAAGGATGTGCTGGCATTGGAGAGGATCCAGAGGTTTACTAGAATGACCCTGGGTATGAAAGAGTTAATGTATGAGGAGCGTTTGATGGCTCTGGACATGTACTCGCTGGAGTTTAGAAGGATGAGGAGCAATCTCATTGAAACCTACCGACTATTGAAAGGCCTGAATAGAGTGGACGTGGAGAGCATGTTCCCAGTAGTGGGAGAGTCTAGGACCAGAGGGCACAGCCTCAGAATAAAAGGATGTCCCTTTAGGATAGAGATGAGGAGGAATTTCTTTAACTAGACGTGGTGAATCTGTGGAATTCATTGCCACAGATGGCTATGGAGGCCAAGTCATTGGTATATTTAAAGCGGA
Source organism: Pristis pectinata (assembly GCF_009764475.1). Lineage (NCBI taxonomy): Eukaryota > Metazoa > Chordata > Chondrichthyes > Rhinopristiformes > Pristidae > Pristis > Pristis pectinata. Next base: position 47,380,657 of record NC_067418.1, on the reverse strand, counting down.
GATTGATAAGTTCTTGATTGGTAAGAGTGTCAAAAGTTACGGGGAGAAGGCAGGAGAATGGGGTAGGGAGGGAAAATAAATCAGCCGTGATCGAATGGCGGAGCAGACTCGATGGGGCGAATAGCCTAATTCTGCTTCTATATCTTCTGGTCTTATGGTCTTCTGACATTGAATTGTGTCTTTGACTGTTTACTGGGTGTTTATGATCATGAATTTAAATTGGTAAATTGGTTTATTATTATCATATGCACTGAGGTACAGTAAAAAACTTTGTTTTGCATTCATACAGATCATTTCATTTTAACAGTGCATTGAGGTCGTACAAGCGAAAACAATAACAGAATGTAGAATAAAGTGTTACAGTTGCAGAGAAAATGCAGTGATGGCAGACAATAAGGTGCAAGGCTACAATGAGGTAGATTGTGAGGCTGAGCCCACCTTATCGTATTAGCTGACCATTCAATAGAATTTATAGAGAGGGTATGTTTAATCTGATTTGACATCTTGAACATTTGTTGGTGACTAGAACACAGCAGGTCATCTTCCAGAGGAGATGAAGGTTGGAAGTCTGGCTGATAGAGTGACGTGGAGAGGCACTTTAGCTCTGAGCTCACTCCACCAGGGAAGACATCCTCATCTGCCCTGTCAAGTCCCCTTGGAATCTTATGTTTCAGTGAAGTCACCTCTTATTATTCTGAACTCCAAGTATTGATCTATTTTGCTCAATCTTGCTTCATAAGACAACCCTGTTCACCCTGGCGTCAATCTAGCGAAGTTTTACTGAACCATCTCTGAGACAAGTATACCTTTCCCTTCAAATGAGATGATTAAAACTGAACACAGTACTCCAGTTACCAAAGCCTCGTACAGTTGTAGAAAGCCTTTCTTACTTTTATCTTTTATACCAATCCCTTTTGCAATACAAAGCATTCCATTTGGCTTCTGCAGCTCGATGCTAACTCCCTCTATCTGTTGTATGAGGACACCCAGACCTCTCTGAACACCAATATTTAATACTCTCAACTTAATTTAGTAGAACCGTGTTTACCCAATCTTCCCATTGAAGTGAATTTTCCACTTATTATATTTCACCTGCCAACCTTTTGCCTACACATTCTACACATTTACATCCTTTTACACACACATTCTGTCCTCCTCACAAATTATTTTCCCACCTATTATTATAACATTAGCAAATTTGGTACACTTGGTCCATTCATCTAAATCTTTAACATAAATTATAAAAATGTGAGACCCCAACACTAATTATTGTGACACCCCATTAGACGCAGGCTTGCCAATTAATGGCTACTTATCCCTCATCTTTGTTAACCAGTCCTCGATCCTTATTAATATATTACCTAAATCCCATGAGTCCTTATCTTGTGTTTTTTTTGCACTATGTCATTTCCATAATAATGGATTCCAACATTTTCCTGATAATTTGTCAGATGAACTGATCCCATTTTCTTCCTGTCCTTTCCCCTAATAGCTGTGCACCATTTGTTGTTTTCCAATCCGCTGGGACACTTCTAGAATCTAGGACAATTTGGAACATGATAACAAATCAATAACCAATGCATTCTCTATCCCTACTGCCGCTTTAATTAGAAGCCTAGGATGCAGGCCATCACATCCAGAGCTGATTTTATAATATTTGTCGGTTATTGATATTATTTTAGGTTCCATACTCTCTTTTGGCCTGTGGCTCTTATTATTTTTGATATGCTTTTAATGTTTTCTGCTCTGAAGAAAGACACAAAATATTTGATTAATTACTTCCCTTTGTCTCTGCTTCTAAGGAACCAACCCTAACTTTTGCTCTGCCCTTTCTGTTTACATGCTTGTAGAAGTTCTTCATCTTTTGTGTTTCTTGCTGGTTTTTGTTCATATTCCATTTTTTTTTCTCTTTGTCAATTTTTTAGTTATCCTTTGCTACTTGCTAAAATTCTCCCAATCCTCATTCTCACCACTCAGTTTTGCACCTTTATAAGCCTGTTCTAACATCCTCAGCTTCTTTAGTCATAGATGAACTAATTTTCTCTTGCAGTTTTTTATTTCTCAATGGAATGTATATTCATTAACAATAAATATTTCTTTAAAAGACTGCTGCTATTTTGCTATCATCATGCTTTTCAATCAAATTTCCCAATTTAAGTTAGCTAATGCATCCTTCATAACTATGCAATTGCTTTTATTTAAGCATAAGACTCAATTAGTCATGTTGTAAAAACCCATTAAGCCCTTCAGGGAGGGAAGTCTGTATCTGCACCAATATGTGACTCCAGACCCATGATCATGGTTATTTCTTAACAATCCTCTGAAATCGTTGCACAAGCCACTCAGTACAATAGGCAAGAATAAATGCAAGCCTCGGTGGTGATGTCCACCTCCATGAACACATTCAAATACAGAGGTGTGAGCATCTGGTCACAAACTCACCTGCCATAGTGCATGACGGAAGTATAATCATATGCTGTGCCTAGATTGTTTGTATTTAGGAGGTTAAAATTAAATTCTTGCCCTGTAAATGTAACACATCCAAAATTAATGGCACTGGTCCATAAAGAGCAAAGAAAAGTTGGTCAACAGACTTAAATTTATGTAACATCTTTAACAAAGAGAAACATTTCTTCATAAAGGGTTTTTGGCAAACAAAAATTGGTGTAGAGTTACACAACAAAACATTTGGACAGATCACCAAAACTGGGGTAAAGGAAGGTTTCCGTCATCAAAATGGAAATTCTAGAAAATTTATGACACAGTGGAAGGCCCATTGGCTGATTGGAAAGGAGCTGTCCAGCCTTGTTCCACCTTTTAGGACTGGGCCCGTGCTCTTCCAAGTACACATTCAAGTATATTTCTGCCATCATTTCAGGCAATGAGTTCCAGAATTCTAATACCCTCCAGATGAAAAAAAAAGTGTCAGGACAACCCTTTCATCCCAGGAATTAGCCAAGTGAATGTCTTCTGGACTGCCTCCAATGCAAGTATGTCCTTTCTTGAACAAGGAGACCAAGACTGTGCATAGTACTCCAGGTGTGGCCTCACCAAATCTCTGTCCAAATGTAACAATATTTTCCCGTTTGCCTTTAGATTCAGTGAAGAGCCAACAACACTCAAGAAGCTTCGTGCTATGCTGGATAAAGCAGGTCATTTGACTGGCACCCTATCCTTCTCATTTACACACTCACTCCCTGCAGGACTGGTGCATTGTGGCTGCAATGTACATCATCTACAAGACAATCCATCGACTTACCAAGACACCTCCCTGTCATGGAAACTACCATCTGGAAGGATAAAGGCAGAATAACAAGCTCTCCCCACCCTGCCAAAGTCACACAAGCCATATTGCCACTCGGTCAAAGTTTTATAATTCCTCATCCAGTACTACTTATCTTCTCCATGTAGACTGCAATTCAAGATGGCAATTGACCACCACACTCTTAAGGACAATTAATGATGAAGTAGAAATGCTGGTCTTGGCACTGATGCCCTCACACCATGAGTGAAAAATTAAATAAACATGTATAGATTTGTCAACTAATAGCCAGCCGCTAACCTCCTGACTGGTTTGAAGAAGGACAGCAGGAATGACTGGGACAGGAAAGAAGACTGAAATAAAGCATTTTATGGTTAGAACTCAGTTGTTCTTTGAGGGAGTTAAATTTGTTATAATTGGCAAAGGGATCAGTGAAAGCATTGCATGTATAGCCTGCAGCACCTTACACCCTTGAACATTAGAGTGAGGCTTAAAGTTATATTTTCCTGCTTCCATCTATCCGTAGGGAAGAACACAGGTATTATTCCTGGTGCAGCCTGCTTAATGAACTTCCTGATTGTACAATGCATTGTAAAAAATTGTGATAAGCCACTGATGTCATCTGATGAAAGAAAACCATCACATAAAAAGGGACATATTGTCCTTGAATACCACAAGTACTGCTTTTTATGACCTGTTATGTGGCTTGAATTTTGGCTGTACAGTTAACAAACCTTGGTGACCATCTCCTTAATGAAGCAAAGCTATCTCATGCACTAATCCTCAGTAAAATCAATTCATGAAAAGTAGTCACCAGATGCCCTATGCAGCTCCTGCATGATGCCCTCTTCCCACCTCCTGCTGTCACAGCTCTTTTATTGTCTTCCGTAAGTTCTAATCAAAGACATTGAATTGAAATATCAACTCTGTTGCTGTCACCATGGGTGCTACTGTTGAGTACTTACAGCATTCTGTTTTTAAAACTGTTCAGAAATGAGGCAAAACAGTGAAATCTCACCAAGCAATATCATCTTTCCTGAAATGGTTGACATGCCAAAAAGGGACAGAAGTTAATTAGATGCCTTGAATGTCAATACAGAAACCAACATAGATTTGGCACGATCAGCGTAACCAGCCCCAATGAAGGATCCTTTCTGCCTGACATGCTCCAAGAAATGCTGCACTAGTTTACTGCATTTTGAGTTAGACACTGGGCCAAACCAGTATCAGGGAAGTAAAGTACCCTAATATGAATATTTTAATTATTGCTTTAAATAACTTTGGTTGGAACCCTGGATTCAACTCAATCTGATGCAACATTCCAGTTCCTTTCGAATGCAAATTTTCTGCCCACTATTGGACCTCTTCAAAAACTCCCCTGGGTAGTCTCCTGTTCTGTGTTGCCATTGTGTTCGTCAAGACCGAAGTACTTTTCATTGCCTGTATCATGGTTGTCCAACACTATTAATGTATTGAACCATTCCAAGTAACCAAAATGTCCCCTGCATTCAAGAAGCCTGTCTCTCTGTGCTCTTCTTCACCAAACTTCCCTTCACCACTTTAAATTGGTTTATTATTGTCACATGTACAGAGGTACAGTGAAAAACTTTGTTTTGCATGCCATCCATACAGATCATTTCATCATATCAGTACATCGAGGAAGTACAAGGGAAAAGCAATAACAGAATGCAGAATATAGTGTTACAGCTACAGAGAAAGTGCAGTGCAGGCAGACGATAAGGTGCAAGGCCATTACAAGATAGATTGTAAGGTCAAGAGTCCATCTTATCGTACTAGGGGACTGTTCAATAGTCTTAGATCTGCGGGATAAAAGCTGTCCTTGAGCCTAATGATATGTGCTTTCAGGCTTTTGTATCTTCTGCCTGATGGGAAGGGGGAGAAGAGAGAATGTCCAGGGTGGGTGGGGTCTTGGCTGCTTTAGTGAGGCAGTGAGAAGTGTAGACAGAGTCCATGGAGGGGAGGCTGGTGCCTTTGATGTGCTGAGCTGGGTGCACAACTCTCTGCAGTTTCCTGCGGTCTCAGGCAGAGCAGTTGCCATACCAAGCTGTGATGCATCTGGATAGGATGGTTTCAATGGTGCATCTACAAAAATTGGTGAGGGTCAAAGGGGACATGCCAAATTTCTTTAGCCTCCTGAGGAAGTAGAGGCACTGGCCATGACGTCTACCTGGTTGGGCTCAGATGAGCTATTGGTGATGTTTCGTCCTAGGAACTTGAAGCTCTTAAGCCTCTCGACCTCAGCACTGCTGATGTAAACAGGACCATGTGCACCACCCCTGTTTCTGTAGTAAATGACCAGCTCTTTTGTTTTGCTGACATTGAGGGAAAGCTTATTGTCATGACACCATGCCACAGGCTCTCTATCTCCTTCCTATACTCAGACTCATCGCTATTTGAGATTCGGCTCACTACAGTGGCGTCATCTGCAAACTTGTAGATGGAGTGAGAGAAGAATTCGGCTGCACAGCTGTGAATGTATAGGGAATAGTTTAGGGGGCTGAGGACACAGTCTTGTGGGGCACCAGTGTTGAGGATAATCGTGGCAGAGGTGTTACTGCCCATCCTTACTGATTGCGGTCTGTTGGTCAGGAAGTAAAGGATCCAGATGCAAAGGGAGTCGCATCCACCTTGGATCTGTTTCAGCAGTAGGTGAATTGCAGTGGGTCAAGGTTGTCTGGGAGGCTGGAGTTGATGTGTGCCACGACCAGCCTCTCGAAGCACTTCATGATGGTGGATGTCAGAGCCACCAGGCAGTAGTCATTAAAACATGTTACCTTATTTTCCTTAGGTACTGGGATGATGGCGGTCTTCTCAAAGCAGGTGGGGACCTCAGATTGAAGTAGGGACGGGTTCAAAATGTCTGCAAATATCTGCGCCAGCTGACCTGCGCAGGATCTGAGGACAAGGCCGGGGACTCCTTCTGGGCCAGATGCTTTCTGTAGGTCTTGAATTACGAATCATACCACCCATTTAAACATTACCAGAATAAATGAGTACACAATTGGAACATCAAGTTTAAGGGTCATAGAATCAAAGAGTATGGAAACAGGCCCTTCGGCCCAACTGGTCTATGCTGACTAAGATTCCCATTTACACTAATCCTGTTTGCCTGCATTTGTCCCATATCCCTCTGAACCTTTCCTATCCATGTACCTGTCCAAGTGTCTTTTGAATATTACTCTTGACTTGCCTCAACCACTTCCTCTGGCAGCTCATTCCTTATTTGACCACTCTCTGGGGTGAAGAAGTTGCCCCTCAGGTTCCTATTAAATCTCTCCCCTCTCACAAACCTATGCCCTCCAGTTCTTGATTACCCAAACCTGGGGAAAAGGCTGTGGACATTCACCCTATCTATGCCCCTCATAATTTTATACACCCCTATAAGATCACCCCTCGTTCTCCTACACTCCAATGAAAAAAGTCCCAACTTGCTCAACCTCTCTCCATAACTCAGTTCCTCGAGTCCTGGCAACATCCTTTTAACTCTCCTCTGCACTCTTTCCAGCTTAATGGCAACCATGTGACCAAAACTGAACATAATATTTCAAATGCGGCCTCACCAACATCTTATACAAGAGCAACATAACATCCTAACTCCTATACTCAATGTCCTGACTGATGAAGACCAGCATGCCAGCATCCTTCTTCACCACCCTATCTACCAGTGACGTTACTTTCAGGGAACCATGTACTTGTACTCACAAGTGGTTCAATTAAAGAAATGAAATTAAATGAAGGTAAATTTAGGTCATACTCAGCAGGTAAATACCAAAAAGCAAAATAGATATCTTCAAATTTCTTACCTGGTATAATATTTTGCTTTAAGACTGTGATATAATTATCACGGTCGCTTCTGCAGTGCTCATGCTGAAAACCAATTGCATGTAGAAATTCATGTGCTATTAGACTGAAATGTACACATTGTGGTATTTCCAGTGATAACTTCCTTTCACTTTTTCTGTAACCCACATGAGCAAAGCACCTAAGAAAATAATAGATTAAAAACAAATACATTTTGCTTTGTATTAATTAAAATTATATTAAAAATGCTAATCTATAAATCTGCAGTAGATGTTAGTAGTTGTACTGGGTAGGTGTAATGTAGGTGTACAGGTGTAGGCTGGGTAGTTGTTGGGGTAGATTTAAAGTACATTGGCAGGGGGCTCAGGGTAGATGTTTGGAGGGAGAGATACTATAACCCAGAGAACATAGAACATAGAACAATTACAGCACAATTCAGGCCCTTCAGCCCATAAAGCTGTGCCGAACATGTCCCTACCCTAGAAATTACTAGGCTTACCCATAGCCCTCTATTTACTCAGGTCCATATACCGATCTAACAGTCTCTTGAAAGACCCTATCGTATCAGCCTCCACCACCATTTCCGGCAGCCCATTCCACACACACACCACTCTCTGAGTAAAAAACTTACCCCTGACATCTCCTCTATATCTACTCCCCAGAACCTTAAACCTATGTCCTCTTGTGGCCACCAATTCAGCCCTGGGGAAAAGCCTCTGACTATCTACCCTATCAATACCTCTCATCATCTTATACACCTCTATCAGGAAGAAATGGTTAATAAGCCTAGTGGGCGGAACAAATGGGTAAGTGTTGTTGCCATCACTGAGACTTGGTTGAAGAAGCAGCAGGATTGGCAACTCAATATTCTGGGGTATAAAATACACAGGGGAAAGTAAAAGAGGCCATGGCATTGCACTGTTAATCAAGGAATGCATTACTTCAGTATTGAGAGGATATTCTAGACGGCTCCTCAAACAAGGTCATATGGGATAGATATTATGAACAAAAAGGGTGTTGTCAATTTGCTGGGGATGTATTGCAGTCTTCCCAACAATCAACAAGAGGCAGAGGAACAGATATGTAGATAGATATCAGAGAGATGCAATAAAAGTAGGGTTATAGTATTTGGGGATTTTAATTCCCCAAATATTAATTTAGGATTGCCTTAATCTTAAGGGCTCAGAGGGTGCAGAATTTTTGAGACGTGTTCAAGTGAGTTTTTTGGCACAGTATATAGATAGACCAACAAGGGAAGGATCACTACTGGACCTTACCTTGGACAATGAAGCTGGTCAAGTGGAGGGAGTGTCAGTGCGGAAACATTTTGGGAATAGTGCCCATATATTTCAAAGTGGCTACAGAAAAAAAAATTGGGTGGACCAGAAACTAATGTCTTAAATTGAGGGAGAATAAGACAGGACCCAGCTAAGGTTGACTGGGTGCATCTACTTACATGCAAGTCTACAATTACACAGTGGGAAACATTCAAAGGAGAAACAGCAAAAGCTCAGGGCCAATACCTTCCTGTAAGAGTAAAAGCCAGGGGTAACAAGTTCTGGGAACCGTGTATCTTGCAGGTTATTGATGGTTGCATAAAGAGAAAAAGAAAGAAACATACGGAAGGTATAGGGAACTAAAAATGAGCGTGACCCGTCAGTGTGTTCCTCAGGGATCAATCCTGGGCCCTTTGCTGTTTGTAAAATATGTGAATGACTTGGATGTGGAAGTAAGAGGCATGATCAGTAAATCTGCAGATGGCACAAAGATTGGCAGAGTCGTGCATAGTGTGGAAGGTAATCTTAGGCTATGAAGTTATATAGATGTGCTGGTGAAATGGGCTGATAAAAAGCAGATGGAGTTCAATCCAGATAAATGTGAGGTGCTGCATTTTGTAAGTACTAATGACGCTGGAACATATACCAAGAATGGTAGGTCTTAGGGAGCATTGATAAACAGAGGGACCTTGGAGTACAAGTCCAGAGATCCTTGAAGGTGGCAGAGCAAGTAGATAACATGGTTAGAAAGGCAGATGAGATACTGGCCTTCATTAGTCAGGGCACTGAATACAGAAGTAGGGAGGTTATGCTTCAACTTTATAAACCTTTGGTTTGGCATCAACTGGAGCACTGCATGCAGTTCTGGGCACCACACAATAGGGAGGATGTGACAGTACTAGTGAGGGTGCAGAGGAGATTCACCAGGATGCTGCATTTCAATTATGCAGAGACACTAGACAAGCTGGTCTGTTCTCCCTGGAGCAGAGGAGGTTAAGAGAGGACATGATTTAGGCATAAAATTATGAGGGGTATAGATAGGGTTGACTGTAGGAAACTTTTCCCAATATCAGAGATAGACAAAGCAAGGGAACATAGATTAAGGATAAGGGGGAAGAGATTCAAAGGGGACCTTTTTCACCCAGAGAATGGTGAGTACCTGGAATGCAATGCCCAAGAGAATGGTGGAAGCGGGACTGCTGATGACATTGAATAAGTCTCTAGATGAGTACTTGAATCACTTATGCGCAGAAAGTCTTGGCCAATTGCTGGGAGATGGGGTTAGTGTGGATGGGTGCCCATTGGTCAGCATGGATGTGGTGGGCCAGACGGCCTGTTTCCTTGTTGTACACCTCTATGACTCTAGAATATTGTACTGGTTCACGAGTTTTCTGATATGCTTCCTTTTAGGTAGACTTTCTGCTCTATGAATAGTAAGCTGATCTAAAAATGGATAATGTCAGGGATAATGGATAATGTCAAATGACTTCAGAATTTCTGTGCACAAGGGAAAACACACCCACTGATGCATCTATCTTTACATTGTGGATGCCTTCCATCACGTGCTAGAATGAATGGATTTAGAGTCGCTCTGGCAGGCTAAAACCAAGCATCCAAGAGGAGAGGTGGACTGTCAGCAGCAGCAAAATTGTATTCCACCTCCATCTGTTGGCCTGACAAATCTTTCACTTTATCATTACATTCATGCCGGGGATCTGGTTAAATGAGTGGTGTAGAACGGCATACTGGGAGCAGCAAGGGGCATTCAAGAGTTGATATAGCAAAAGATTACCTATGTGCTTAACAGAAAACACCATTTGCCAAATTTTAGAGGCAAGGTGAGAGTGACTGCCTTGTCATCAAAACAGCATTCCACTGAGAGTGACATGAAGTAGTCCTTGTAAAGCTGAAGTCAATAAGCAGCCAGTGAAAAATTGCCATGCAATTATCAGTGAACATACCACTTTTAGAATATAGAACATTACAGCACAGTACAGGCCCTTCGGCCCACGATGTTGTGCCGACATCTTATCCTGCTCTAAGATCTATCTAGCCCTTCCCTCCCACATAGCCCTCCATTTCTCTAGCATTCATGTGCCTATCTAAGAGTCTCTTAAATGTCTTTAATGTATCTGCCTCCACAACGTCTGCCGGCAGTGCGCTCCACGCACCCACCACTCTCTGTGTAAAAAACTTACCCCTGACATCCCACTTATACCTTCCTCCAATCACCTTAAAATTACGTCCCCTCGTGTTAGCCATTGTCGCCCTGGGAAAAAGTCTCTGACTGTCCGCTTGATCTATGCCTCTCATCATCTTGTACACCTCTATCAAGTCATCTATCATCCTCCTTCTCCCCAAAGAGAAAAGCCCTAGCTCACTCAACCCATCCCCATAAGACATGCTCTCCAACCCAGGCAGCATCCTGGTAGCTCTCCTCTGCACCCTCTCTAAAGCTTCCACATCCTTCCTACAGTGAGGCGACCAGAACTGAACACAATACTCCAAGTGTGGTCTAACCAGAGTTCTATAGAGCTGCAACGTTACCTCGCGGCTCTTGAACTCAATACCCCGACTGATGAATGCCAACACACCATACGCCTCCTTAACAACCCTATTGACTTGCACGGCAACCTTGAGGGATCTATGGACATGGACCTCAAGATCTCTCTGTTCCTCCACACTGCTCATGCTAAGAGTCCTGCCACTAACCTTGTACTCTGCCTTCAAATTCGATCTTCCGAAGAGTATACTTCACTCTTTTCCAGGTTGAACTCCACCTGCCACTTCTCAGCCCAGGTCTGCATACTATCAATATCCTGTTGTAATCTACAGCAACCTCCTACACTATCCACACCACCACCAACCTTTGCATCATCAACAAACTTACTAACCCACCCTTTCGCATCCTCATCCAAGTCATTTATAAATATCACAAGGAGCAGGGGTCCCAGAACAGATCCCTGTGGAACACCACTGGTCACCGACCCCCAGGCAGGATATGCTCCATCTACCACTACCCTCTGTCTTCTATGGCGAGCCAATTCTGAATCCACACAACCAAGTTTCCCTGCATCCCATGCCTCCTGACTTTCTGAATAAGCCTTCCATGAGGAACCTTATCAAATGCCTTACTAAAATCCATGTACACCACATCCACTGCTCTACCTTCATCAATGTGCTTTGTCACATCCTCAAAGAATTCAATCAGGCTCGTGAGGCACAACCTGCCCCTCACAAAGCCACGCTGACTGTCCCTAATTAGCCTATGCTTCTCCAAATGCCCATAAATCCTGCCTCGAAGAATCTTCTCCAGTAATTTACCCACCACTGAAGTAAGACTCACTGGTCTGTAATTCCCAGGATTGTCCCTACTCCCTATCTTAAACAAAGGAACAACATTTGCCACCCTCCAATCATCTGGCACTACTCCTGTGGCCAGTGAGGACGCAAAGATCATCGTCAAAGGCGCTGCAATCTCTTCCCTCACGTCCCGTAATAACCTTGGATATATCCCGTCTGGCCCTGGTGACTTATCTATCCTAATGTTTCTCAAAGGTTCCAGCATATTCTCCTTCCCCATGTTGATATGCCCTAGTGTATCAGCCTGTCATACGCCATCCTCACAAACTTCTAGGTCTCTCTCACTGGTGAATACTGAAGAAAAGATTTCATTAAGGACCTTCCCTCCCTCTTCCGACTCCAGGCACGTTTCCTCTTTCATCCCTGATCGGTCCTACCCTCACTCTAGTCATCCTCCTAGTCTTCACATACGTATAGAACACCTGGGGGTTTTCCTTGATCCTACTCACCGAGGATATCTCATGCCCACTTTTAACTCTCCTAAGTCCATTCTTAAGTTCCCTCCTGGCTACCTTGTAACTCTCCAGAGCTCTGTCTGATCCATGTTTTCTAAACCTTAGGTAAGCTTCTTTCTTCCTCTTGACAAGATATTCTACATTCTACATCTCTTGTCAACCACGGTTCCTTCACTCTACCATCCTTACCCTGTCTCAATGGGACAAACCTATCCAGAACCCCAATTAAGTATTCCCTAAACAACCTCCACATTTCCGTTGTGCACTTCCCCAAGAACATCTGTTCCCAATTTACACTCCTAAGTTCCTGCCTAATAGCATCATAATTCCCCCTCCCCTAGTTAAATACTTTCCCATATTGTCTGCTCCTATCCCTCTTCAAGGCTACGGTAAAGCTCAAGTTATGGTCACTATCTCCAAAATGCTCTCCCACTGAGCGATCTGAAACCTGATCAGGCTCATTGCCTAGTATCAGGTCCAGTATGGCCTCTCCGCTAGTCGGTCGATTCACATACTGTGTCAGGAATCCTTCCAGGACACACCTAACAAAATCCACCCCATCTATCCCCTTTACACTAAGGAGGTGCCAATCAATATTAGAGAAGTTGAAATCACCCATGACAACAACCCTGTTATTGTTGAACCTCTCCAAAATCTGCCTCCCGATCTGCTCCTCAGCATCTCTGCTGCTATTGGGTGGTCTGTAGAATACACCCAATAGAGTGATCGCTCCCTTTCTGTTTCTGACTTCTACCCACACTGACTCAGTGAACGATCCCTCCAGGACGTCCTCCTTTTCTACAATTGTGATCCTATTGCTGATCAGCAAAGCCACTCCCCCACCTCTTTTACCTCTGTTCCTGTCCCTTTTGAGATATCTAAACCCTTGAATATCCAGCAGCCATTCCTGTCCTTGCGACAGCCAAGTCTCTGTAATGGCCACCACATCATAGTTCCAAGTACTTACCCATGCTCTAAGTTCATCACCCTTGTTCCTGATACTTCTCACATTAATGTAGACACACTTCAGCCTGACTGCAAGTAGACACGACTGACTGCAATTTTATTCTTTCAAATGCCTATCCTTCCTCACAGTCTTTCTACACTCTACATCTACTTGTACACTAAATGCACCAACCTCTGACCTATCACTCTGGTTCCCATCCCCCTGCCAAACTAGTTTTGATCTTATGACAAAAGAAATGTCACGAATGAAGCAGCTGAAAATGGCTGAGCCTTGGTCACCATTTTGAGGAACTGTTGCACCAGTGGTTAAGGTATGACTCCAATAAGTGGAGCTACACATGGTTGTTGTACGCCAATCATTTCATTCAACCGGTTATTGTTACTGGGGTTCCTCAGGGTAGTGTCCTCAGATCAGCAATCTTCAGTTACTTAATTGACGGCTTTCCTTCCATCAGACGATCAGAAGTGGGGATCTTAACTGATAGTTGCATAACATTCAATTCCATTCACAACTGCTCAAAAATCAAACTGTCCAGCCATACATGCAGTAAGATCTCGGAGGTGTTTAGTGATGGGCTGACATTTGGTAAGTCACATTTGCTCCACCTAAATACCAGGCAAGGATCATCCCCAATATATACACTTACACATGACCAATGCCAAGTTTCCCACCATCAGTATCCTGGGGATTACCATTGACCAGCCACATAAAATACTCTGGCTGCAAGAGCAGATCAGAAGTTGGGTATCCTGCAGTGAGTGTATCACCTCCTGACACCCCAAAGCCATTCCGTCAAGAATATTATGTGCAGTTTAGGTCTCCTTACCGAAAAAAATGATATACTTGTCATAGAGGGAGTGCAGTAAAAAATTCACTGAATTGATTCCAGGGCTGATGAATTTGCATAATGAGGAAAGACCGAGTAGGAAAGGTCTGTATTCTCTAGACTTTCAGAGAATGAGGGGAGTTCTCATTGAAACATACAAAATTCTTAAAGTGCCTGGGAGGGTGCACTGTCTCAAAACAAGCAGTAGGCATTTATGACTGAGGTGCAGAGAGTGTAAATCTTTGTATTCTTTGGAGCTCAATCATTGAGTTCATTGAAGACAGGGATTGACAGATCGCTGGATATGAAGATAGTCCAGGAAAATGGCTCTAAGGAAGATCAGCCGTTACCTTGACGAATGCTGAGCAGACTTTAAGGGCCAAGTAATCCTGTTCCTATTTTTTATATTCACCTTCTACACAGCACAAATCACAAGTGTGACAGTATGCTCTTCACTTGCCTTTGTGAGTTTAGGTCCACTAACACTCCATGAAAATTGACAGCATCCAGAACAAAGCTGCCTATTCAATTGGGTCTGACCCACACTTGAGTATTTATAAATATTGAAGCACTTTCTTACGTGTTTTAAAAGGTATTTTGGTCAGTTGAACATTTTAAGGAAAGGGAGTGATCTGGGGCATTGGCAGGAAAATGGGAGTCGAGGTTTAGTTCAGTCGTGAATGAATGACACTGTAAAATTGATTTGAAAGATTGAATGGTGAGGCTTGAGGGTGAACTGAGCAAAAATTAGTAGCAGAAATAGCTTGCCATCTTTTGGTCTTACTGGTATCAATGGTTTGTGGAGTGAATTTGGAAAGCATGCCTTGATGCCAAGGAAAAGCAAATTCTGTGGAGATATCAAGCTTAATGAATTTTTAAGTGTAATGGAACTTTACTCTGAGATGTTCTCAGTCAGATCCCAGGGCAATATTTTAAAGTAAAATGGAGTGATCCCTAGTGTGCTCATGTATCTTGATGATTACAATGAAACATACAAGATTCTGAGGAGGATCAACTGGGTAGGTACTACGAGCGTGTTTCCCATCATTGGAGAATCAAGAACCAAGGTAAATAGTTTTAGAACGAGGGCTCCGCTATTTAAGATGGAGACAAGGAGGACTTTTTTCCCCACTGGGTGGGTTCTGAAATTTTGGAATTCTCTAGCTCAGGGAGCTATAAAATATATTGAATATATTTAAGGTGGATGCAGATAGATCTTTAAACTAAAGGAGAGTAAAGGGCTATGGGGAGCAGGCAAGAAAACGTTGAGGCCAAAATCAGGTCAATCATAGAGTCACACAGCACGGAAGCAGGCCTTTCGGCCCAACAGGTCTTCAGCTGGATAAGCGGGCTGAAGAATGGCAAATGGCATTCAATTCAGATAAGTGGAAGGTGTTGCATTTTGGGAAGTAAAACCAGGGTAGGACTTTCACAGTGAACAGCTGGGCCTTGGGGTGTGTTGAGGAATAGAGGGACCAAGGAGTACAAGTACATAGTTCCCTGAAAGTGGCATCGTAGGTAGACAGAATGATGAAGAAGGCTTTTGGCACACTGGTCTTCATCAGTCAGGGCAGTGAGTATAGAAGTTGGGACACTATGTTGCAAATGTACAAGACATTGGTGAGTCCACACCTGGGGTACTGTGTACAGTTTTGGTCGCCCTGTATTAGAAAAGATGTCATTAAGCTGGAAAGAGTGCAAAGAAGTTTTACAAGAATGTTGCCAGGACTCGAGGTCCTGAGTTATAGGGAGAGGTTGGACGGGCAGTCTTTATCACAGGGAAAGGAAACTAAAAACTAGAGGGCATAGGTTTAAGGCTAGAGGGAAAAGATTTAAAAGGGACCTGAAGGGCAACTTCTTCAGGCAGAGGGTGGTGGGTATATGGAAAAAGCTGCAGAGGCAGGTGCATTAACAATATTTAAAAGACATTTGGACAGGTACATGGATGGGCATCTTGGTTAGCATAGACCAGTTGGGCCGAAGGGCCTGTTTCCCTGCTGTAGATTCTGTGACTCCCATTCCGACCAAGATGCCCATCTAAGCTAGCCCCACCTGCCCGTGCTTGACCCATGACCCATAATATAGCCATGATCTTATTGAATCACAAGGCAGGCTTGGAGGGCCACGTGGCCTACTCATGCTCCTCTTTCCTCGATTCTTATTGCTTCGTCAACAAATAATCTGCTCAAGGAATCTAGGTGTGTGCAGATTAAAACAGTGACTGAAAGTTCTTAAATAGCTGTAAAGCATTTTGGAATGTTTTGAACTAATGGTGGGAGCCATTGTAAAAATGTCTTTTTTTTTAAATAATACCCACAGAAAATTCCAGTCTATTATATCCTGTAGCCCAATGTCATTTAATATAGATTCCATCTGTCATTTTCTTAGATTTATTATTCTTTATTTTTTCATATTAAAACATATTTGTCTCTTCTCTGTAAAAATATATCTACCCTTCCAATTTCATCGAATTACTTGAATTTGGTTTGTCTTATTTCTCACTGGTTTAACCTGAACCTGCTTCATGACCAGCCTGGTGAAAGTGCAGTGACACCCTTACCATTTCAAACTTTGCAACATATGATAGTTCAGAGACTAAGTTAACAAAGTCATTACAAATATCTGCATTTTTCGACTTACCCTGAACCTGATGCAACAGCAATATAGGCAGCTTCATTCTTTCGCCTGTAGTAAAATTTCACACATGTCAAAGAACTAATCTCATCCAGACACTTTTTTATCAACTTTTTGTGATCTTCACCTACAATAAATAAATAAATAAATATTGTTACAATTGATTATTACAGATGATTAATCAGGTACATTGGTCACATTCTTCACAAGGTAATTTACAAAAATGAAGCTAAAGAAAGTAGAAATATACAATTAAGAATACCAAAGTACTTATAAACATCAAGAAATATGTAAATAAACTCAGATTTAAGTAATACTTAGTTCCTTCTAGCAATCCCTCTCCACTGCAATTAGTGTGTGTGTGTGTGTGTGTGTGTGTATGTAAGGAGGGGGCCCTCTTCCACTGGACTAAAGCAGTTCAGGAAAGTAGCTCACAAGGTCCTCAAGAACAATTAGGAGTAGCTAATCTATGTGAGCTGAGGCAGAAATGCCCTCATTCTCTGTATGAAAAGAGATTTTTTTTTAAACTTACCTTTCAAAGATAAACAAATTTTCCAAGTCAATCTCTGAAGTTAAGTATTACATATAGACAATGATCATTTAAGAAATTAAAAGTGTTTAAACTTTCTCAAAATGTAGGACTGCTTTGAAATAATCAATTATCTGCACAATTGAATATAATTATTTAATTAGCCTTTTTTTGGTAATGGGTAGTTGACAAACAAAAAGTTGAACTTGATTGGAGGAATAATTTACCAGAGAGTTAGGTAACATTTGTATTTTATAGAAAAAAGAAGCTGATTTTTTTCAGGATTCAGGCCACAAGTTAAGACACATTTTTACAAAGTGATGGGTGGATAAATTTCCCATCACAGTCAAATCTTTTATTAAGCATTTAAAACAATAAATGGATTACTTCTACAATTGGAGTCTGTGAAAACCAGTGAGATCCCTAGGAACCACATCTGGAAAAGTCAAGAACATAAGGACAAAGCTTGCCTCCAATCTGGTGACCTGGTGCTATAGAGATTGTGGTCCATTAAGGAGGAGTGTTATGTATGATCTTCTGCTGAAAAGTGATCATCATATGATAGAATTTCATTTTGATTTGGAAAATGAGACAATTCACTTGTCTTGAACTTAAATAAAGCCAGCATCAGAGGTGAGAAATGTTTATGAAGGTAGATTAGAAAATTAGATTCAAAGGCTTGCTACTCAATAAATAATGGCAATGACATAAAAATCATTTTGTAATCCCCAGCATATGTACATTAAAACCATAGAACAATACAGCACAATACAGGCCCTTCGGCCCACCATGTTGTGCCAACCTTTAAACCACGCCTAAGACTATCTAACCCCTTCCTCCCACATATCCCCCTATTTTAAATTCCTCTGTATAACTAACTCCATATAACATATAGGTTTGTTATATCTAACAATCTCTTGAACTTGACCAACGTATCTGCCTCACCTTTTCACTGTACCTCGGTATAAGTGACAATAATAAACCAATACCAATACTACCCCAGGCAGCACATTCCATGTACCAACCACTCTCTGGGTGAAAAACCTCCCTCTGATATCTCCCTTGAACTTCCCACCCATTACTTTAAAGCTATGCCCTCTTGTATTGAGCATTGTTGCCCTGGGAAAGTGGTGCTGGCTGTCTACTCTATCTATTCCTCTTAATATTTTGTATACCTCTATCATGTCTCCTCTCGTCCTCCTTCTCTCCAACATTGCATTTAGAAATGTCAACTCCACAGGAGAAGTTATCCATTCACAACTATTTAATGAAGTTATGGATGGCATCAACTTAGAAGAAAAGGCTTATTATATTTCCAAAAAGAGTTGTAAGCCTGAAGATTGGGAGAGTCCTAGGAAACACCAATGAATTACCAAAACAATTGATAAGAAGGGACAAGACAGAATAAAGGAGTCAACCAACGAGAAGAATTTAAGAATGTCTACAACTTTGTGAAAAGGGTGAGAGATGCAAAAGCAAATGTGGTCCCTTGGAGGCAGATATAGGAGAAATTATAATAAGGAATAAAGGCTGAGATATTAACAAATATTTTACATCAGTCTTTATGGCAGAAAATATAATAACTACGTCAGAGACAGTTGAGAACCAAAGGTCCAAAAACAATAAGGAACTTAATTAATGTACTGTAGACATTAGGGAGACGAAAAACCAAAAATCCTTCTGGACCTGACACTCTATATTCCAGGATTCTAAAGGAGATGGTTGCAGAGATAAAAATCTAAGAATTAGGAGTAGGAGTAGGTCATCTGGTCCTTCAAGCCTGCTCTGCCATTCATCAAGATTCTGGCTGAACTAATGCTGCAATGCTATTTTCCTGTGCTATTCCCATGTTCCCTGATTCCCTTAACATCCAGGGTTCTATTGATCTATGTTTTGAATGAACACATAAACTTCACAACCTTCCAGAGTACAAAATTCCAAAAGTTTACCACCCTCCAAGTGAAGAAATTTCTCCTCATCTCCATCTTAAACAACTTCCCCCTTATTCTAAAACTGTGCTCCTGGTCCTAGACTCCTCAACTAGGAGAAATAATGTCCCTACATCCAGCCTTTTAATCCATGTAAGAATTTTGTATGTTTTGATGTGATCTCCTCTTTCAATCCCAGTCTACTCACTCGCAATTCAAACAGCAAACCCACCAACCCTGAAACTAGCTTAGTGAGTCCCTTAAAATATGATTCACGGTTATAGTATACTTCCAAGAACACTGTTCATTCTCCTGTATCTCACAAAAGAGAATTCCTGTTCAGTTCCCTGAGCTGAACCAAACATACAGAAGGAACTCTCAGCCCATTGCTGTGGCTCTGTGTACAATTATCTAATTCAGACAGACAGGTCTAAAGTTGATCTGTTTGGCATAGCTACTCATTAGTTTAACTGAGTCTTTTTAGTGAAAAGCTTGTGTGCATTAAGATAATACAAAAAGAATCTTGTGTGCATTAAGATTCTTGAAAAGTTGCTTTGTTCTTTTATCATCAGGAACAAATATTAATGGAAATAACTTACTGAAATCTTTAGTAACTGTATATGGTACATAAACATTTCCATCGTCTGAAGAAGGCCATAAGCAGCTCCTTGGTGTATTTTGACAAACCATAGCATTTCTGGATTTATCAACTAAAACATCACCATACTGAATTATTGTATTTCCTGTCTGCTTTACTGCAAAATGAGAAATATCACAGGTAAAAAAATGTGTTAAACAAGAACATTAAATACTTTTTATCTGAATTGTAAAATAATAAAGAGATCACATTACTTATTTAGCAAGTTGATCCAATGTTATAAATGCCATGTAAAACCAAAACCATCAAATGTTTGTCTCCAAAGTAAAAAGAATATGAAACACTGAAGATAATCTGCATCTCTGCTGTCCTCAGGACGAAACTCAGCAAAAATGCATTTCTGCAGAATGACAGGATCAATCTTTCGGAATGACATTTACAAAAGCAATCACCATAAACTGATTTGTATCTAATAAAATATCAATTTAAAGTAGTGCATTTCAATAATTTTACGTTCCCATGACTAAATCATCACTATCTTCTCTCAGACCATCAAACCTTGGAAAGCAGGCTCTGTACTTTGTTAACAGGAGTTCCTCCTATAAGGTCATTCCTCTAAGTGTACACTGACATAGGATGCATGTGCAGGCATCCCGATGCTTTGGTAGTTTCCTTTTGATAGTTAGGTTCTTATGTGGTGAGATCCTACCTAAGAAACAGGAGCAGGATTAGGTCAATTGGCCCCTCGTGCTACAAGTGTCCACCTGAAGTGTGCACAAGCAGAAATTAGTTGGTTGAGCATGTACAGAGCACACAGATCAAAGCACTCCTCATGCAATGCTCATTTTCAGTGACACTGCTGAAACTGGATTATATATATTTAATAAAGAAACACTGTGGGTTGCTCACAAGCATCAGCTTTTCACACCAACCCATTCACAGAAACACACTCATTAAAGGGCTACACCATCATTTAATAAAGGCATGTGATGTGCTGCCAGAGACCATGGGGAGTGAATGTACAAAAACTACTTTGAATGAACTTCATGATTATTTCCCCAGATATTAACCCTTTAGATGTTACTGTAGTGTTTCCATGGATGTGCTAATATAAGAATAAAAGAACAAAAGAACAAAGAGCAGGAGTAGGTCATATGGCACTTCAAGCTTGATCTGCCTTTCAATAAGTTCATAGCTGATCTGATCTGGAAGTAACTTACTGAGCTTGTTCCCTATAACTCTTGACTCTGCTATAGACCAAAAATTTTGTCTACCTTAACATGGAACGTATTCAGTGATCATATTTTAAGAGATTCACTGAGGTAGTGTAGCGGTCAGCGTAACGCTATTACAGCACCAGCGACCCGAGTTCAATTTCCATCGCTATCTGTAAGGAATTTGTCCATTCTCCCCATGCCTGCATGGGTTTCTTCCGGGTGCTCCGGTTTCCTCCCACATTCCAAAGGTGTATGGATTAGGAAGTTGTGGGCATGCTATGTTGGCGCCAGAAGTGTGGCGACACTTGCGGGCTGCCCCCCAGAACACACTATGCAAAAGATGCATTTCACTGTGTGTTTCAATGTACATGTGACTAATAAAGATATCTTATCTCATATTTTTAGGGATTGTGGATTTGCATTATGAAGATAAAGTGAGTATACTGGGACTAGAAAAGGAGATCACATCAAAACTTGCAAATTTCTTAAATGGATTATCAGGGTAGAAAATTCCAAAGATCCACAACCCTCAGCAAAAAAAATATCCTCTTCATCACAGTCTTAGATGGGTGAAACCATGTCCCTAGATCCGGACTCTCCATTGAGAGAAATCATACCCATCATGTTTCAAAAGTTTGCCTCTCATTCTCCTAAACGGACATGAATATAGAGCAAACTTGCTTAACCTTTCTGAACAGAACAACTCTTCAGCTCAGCAATCAACCTTATGAATATTCTCTGCATTGTCTCAAATGCAAGTTTGTTTTTTTTTAAATAAGGAGAACAAACTATACAATTTACTCCAGCATCTCACCAGTGTCCAGATCAAATGCATGTCAGCCTTGTCCACCAAAACACCCTGAAGGCTAAAACCCTGCTGAAGGTCTCCAACTGGAGGTGAGGGGAAGAGGAGGAATAGACAAAACGGCAGCCTGAAGAGGAGCACGTCAGCAAGCTGCAGGTTAGGGTGGTCTTCCCTGGACATGCTTCCAGGGTATGCACTGAGGCTAGTGGCAGCGTCAACTTCCATTGTCCCTGCTCCATGACTCTGCAACTGCAGACTTCACAACACTGACTTACAGAAATAGCTTTTGAAAATGCCATGTGGGTAGGCTGTCTCAAAATTGCGCATTCTCCATAATACCAGTCTTCACTGAACCTTCTGTCAACTAACTGCTGGCCTGTTTATCTGGAAGCCAACTTAGCACAAACATACACTAATAAATCATGTCGTCAAAAATTTGGCTTGATAAACTGGGCATGGAAGTACCCTCTTGACAGATGCTACTGTTCTGTTTGAACATACTGACTTGGCACCATGTCCACCTGCCTTCCCACTTAATAATTTGCAGAAATCTGTGCCCTGTAGTATTTAGCTATTGGTGTTAGTATTTGGCAGCCTAAACTAGTCGTCACCAAACTACATGCTGCAAAGCAATGTGTCGTCAACAGATTTCAGTTCACTTCTTTCCCTGGGGTGCATCCTCCATGTAACTCCTCTTGCCCTCTATGAATACCAATACTGAAACATATTTATTTGTGCAGCCCACTAGGGAATCATCACAGCTTGTGTATGAAGATGTAATGAACTTTACACCAGCTGGGTTCCACTCAAGACTTATATTTTCTCTAACCTTGCAAAATGCCTTTTTTCTTGTAGATGTCATGTTGGTCAGTCAGCACATGCAGCAATCCACCAAATCATCAGCTCCAAGCCTGCAGTCATTTTGACATATCATTCCCATGTGCATTGGAACTGTTAAACACCTGTAATAGGTTACTGCTTTACCTGGTTCCATTATAACAGCAAATGCCCTTCGGGATAAGGTCCAATCATTCCTGGGGTCATGAGCCATGCTACCGAGTGTCCCTCAAGCATTGCACACTGCTGAATGACGCTTTCAGCGATATACTTAAACAGAACATGCATCAGAAATAAACTTCTGTTCAACGTTTTGCCACATTCACCGTGGAATTGCTGGCATTTCCAAACAAGGTCTGTCCTATTACATTATGGGCCTCAAGCAATGGAGCTGACATCTCCGCAGACATAGTGGACCACTCCACGGTGGAGGGACTAAATGACAGCACACGTGCCCTTTAGGCCTCTAGCTATTAACTCTATCTTCTACAGAACCTTTACCTCCTTAATATGCTGCAAACACGAACAGGATAGTCAGTAGTAGCAAAGAATTCAACGTCTGGGCCCAGCTAAATGTGCACTCAAGAGTGGGTCCCTTGCTTCCTCAATGCTTGTTGTGTTCTGCAAAATCAATACATTTTGCAGCCCAGGACCAAAAGAATGATGAAGAGGAGGAGGAAGAGGAAAAGGGGTAAGGTGTGGAATCCAGGCAGGAGCTGATGATAAGAGGCCCTCTCTAGACATGTGATGTGGTCCGGTTAATCGTCATTCACAGCTACTAAAATGATGGAGCACCAGCGAGATGGATGAACGTATGAATAAATATATCCCACATGGAGCAAGACCTAGGCTTGGGCAGATAAGTGGCATGTAAGCATCAAACCACTCCACCAGGATATTCAATGGCATTTGATTATCAGATCCCCTGCCATCAGCATCCTGGGATTACCACTGACCAGAAATTAACCTTAAAAAGACACATATATACTGTGACTGTAAGAGCAAGTTGATGGTTGAGTACCTTGCAGCATTTGCTCATCTCTTGTCTTCCCTAACATTGCCACAATATATAAGGCACTCAAATAAGACTGGAACAAGCTTTTAATTGGTACGTATAATGAGTAAAACTACAAGAATGCAAATCCAAATAACACCAATATTCACCATCCATCGTGGCATTCTAATGATCAAGATGGAGAATAGAGCCAGCATTGCCCAGAGCTGAAGACGGCAGTGCCTGGCAGCTCTTTTGGATAGTGATGTGTCTTTCAATGCTTTGTGACTGAAAATTAATTTATCCTGAAGTAATTCACACTTGTGATGATTTTAAGAGGAAATCTCGCCAGTTATGAAATTCAGCTGGGCATTGCCTGTTGTGATTCACTCTTTGGAAGCCAATGTAATTTCCATGTCAAGGATGCATAGGATGACATCATTACCATGAGCATTGCAGAGAAACTTTGGACATGATGACATGGAGGCACCCACATATTACTTTCATATTCCCTTATGACACAGGATACCCTTCAGCCCATTGAGTCTATGCCAGTTTACAAAGTAATCCCATTCCTCCCCATGACCTATTTTCCCCTAATCCCGTCAATTTCTCCCAGATTCTACCATCCATCTACACTAGAAGCGATTTACAATGGCCAATGAACCTATTACTGTGCATGCAGTGGGATGTGGGAGGAAAATGGAGCACCTAAAGGAGATCCATGCAGTCACAGGAAGAATGTGTAGACTCCACAAAGTCAGCATGGGAAGTCAGGATTGAACTTGGGATGCTGAATATGTGAGGCTGTAGTTCTACCAGCTTCACCCCTGTGACACAGCACCTAGAGTCGTAAGGCATTTTTGGGATAATGTAGCCTTAACTAAAGGGTAGGGAGTTGCATCGAAGGGTGAATATTTCAAGCCAATCAAGTGATGAAAATCACTTGTGAAATTCATGTGGAGTTAAGGTTCAGTTTAAACTACTGAACTAATTGATGAGTCCAAGAAACACAATGTATAAGTATTGATGAGAAGAACCAACAAAAGAGGGCTATGTTTCACTCTGTTCACACTAACCAGATGTCTTGTCACAATATCCTGCTCAAGCAATCACTTCCAACTAATGCAATTTCAGCAGTTCATGGAGTTTTTAAATCCCACACATAAATGAGGGGCAGCTTTCAACAAGTTCTACATTTCACTGTGCAAACTTGTTCACATTCATCAGTCTTTCATAAGAGTCACTCCTTCAGAGAATGCCTTAACAGGAAGTCTTTGACGAACACACCAAGCAGGGAATACAAATCCCAAGATTGGAATATACTTTACTGCATGGCCATTCTCATTCATTGCCTGAATCACATGACAGCTTACACTTCAGTTGTACTGCTTTCACATTCAAGTGTTGCACTGCAGTATGGAAATCCTTTATATTTGAAAGTGTCCTTTACTGGTTAGCAGCAATCAAATTGACCTCAAGAAAACTGACCTGAAATTAGCATCCATACTAAATGAGGCATAATTGAGTATGGAGCAAAATCAGCAGCTGGCAAATCAATAAGCCTTCTCCCTGTACAGTAAAAGATATCTTTTCCCCAAATGAGAATATACAGTGGCATGCAAAAGCTTGGGCACCCCTGGGTAAAATTTCTGTTAATGTGAATAGCTAAGCAAGTAAAAGATGACCTGATTTCCAAAAGGCATAAAGTTAAAGAAGACACATTTCTTTAATATTTTAAGCAAGATTACTTTTTTATTTCCATCTTTTATAGTTTCAAAATAACAAAAAAGGAAAAGGGCCCAAAGCAAAAGTTTGGGCACCCTGCATGGTCAGTACTTAGTAACACCCCCTTTGGCAAGTATCGCAGCTTGTAAACGCTTTCTGTAGCCAGCTAAGAGTCTTTCAATTCTTGTTTGGGGGATTTTCACCAATTCTTCCTTGCAAAAGGCTTCTAGTTCTGTGAGATTCTTGGGCCGTCCTGCATGCACTGTTCTTTTGAGGTCTCTCCACAGATTTTCCATGATGTTTGGGTCGGGGGAAAACCTTCAGCTTGTGCCTCTTGAGGTAGTCCATTGTGGATTTTGAGGTGTTTAGGATCGTTATCCTGTTGTAGAAGCCATCCTCTTTTCATCTTCAGCTTTTTTACAGACGGTATGATTTTTGCTTCCAGAATTTGCTGGTATTTAATTGAATTCATTCTTCCCTCTACCAGTGAAATGTTCCCTGTGCTACTGGCTGCAACACAAGCCCAAAGCATGATCAATCCACCCCCGTGCTTAACAGTTGGAAAGGTGTTCTTTTCATGAAATTCTGCACCCTTTTTTCTCCAAACATACCTTTGCTCATTGCGGCCAAAAAGTTCTATTTTGACTTCATCGGTCCACAGGACTTGTTTCCAAAATGCATCAGGCTTGTTTAGACGTTCCTTTGCAAACTTCTGACGCTGACTTTTGTGGCGAGGACACAGGAAAGGTTTTCTACTGATGACTCTTCCATGAAGGTCATATTTGTGCAGGTGTCGCTGCACAGTAGAACAGTGCACCACCACTCCAGAGTCTGCTAAATCTTCCTGAAGGTCTTTTGCAGTCAAACAGGGGTTTTGATTTGCCTTTCTAGCAATCCTACGAGCAGTTCTCTCAGAAAGTTTTCTTGGTCTTCCAGACCTGAACTTGACCTCCACTGTTCCTGTTAACTGCCATTTCTTAATTACATCACAAACTGAGGAAACGGCTACCTGAAAACACTTTGCTATCTTCTTATAGCCTTCTCTTGCTTTGTGGGCATCATTTATTTTAATTTTCAGAGTGCTAGGCAGCTGCTTAGAGGAGCCCATGGCTGCTGATTGTTGGGACAAGGTTTGAGGAGTCAAGGTATTTATGAAGCTTTGAAACTTGCATCACCTGGCCTTTCCTAACGATGACTGAGAACAAGCCATAGCCCTAACAAGCTAATGATGGTCTGAGACCTTGATAAAAGTTATCTGAGAGCTCACATCTCTTGGGGTGCCCAAACTTTTGCATGGTGCTCCTTTCCCTTTTTCACTCTAAAATTGTACAGAACAAAAATAATACACTAATCTTGCATAAAATGTTGAAAAGAATGTTTCATCTTTAACTTTATGACTTTTGGAGATCAGTTTTATTTCCTACTCACTTAACTATTCACAGTAACAGTAATTTTGACCAGGGGTACCCAAACTTTTGCATGCCACTGTACTTGAACGTTACTTGTATATTGAAAAACATTTATAAAAATTAAATAAACAGAAAATAGAAAATGATGACATTTGTCTTTCAAATTAAACACTGTAGTTCCAACCCCTTTACACAACCCTGTAGACTGTGTTCAATGACCTAACACTACTTCACAGTACCTCCCCTTTGACCTCGTCTGGTTGCTGGATGGTTGCTCCCCTTCCCTGCAAGTTTAAACAAATGCTGTCTGGTGGCTATGGGAGTACATCTTGGAAGAGCTGATGCTCCTCTCTGATTCTTCCACGGCAGCTTGTCAGCATCTGCATTAACTTTATGTGGACCTCATCAGGAAATCACAGATTCATGCATCAGCACTTACTTCTGGGTGGAAAATGTTGTTGCACACTTGTTTTCGACCAAGTTCACAATTTTTGAGGGGGACCCAAGTTGGTATTTGTGCTACAGACTGTTTTAGCATACCAAAAAGGTTAATTTAATTTCTAAGCATACCATGATTATTCTTTGTCTAATTCAAAAAAAAGAGAAACATTGCACTTCCAACAGCACTTATAAATTTTAAACCATTCATCCTGATAGCTACTTTTAGTGTTTATCTATTAGGGATCTTGCATCATCTACTCCTTCAATGACGTATAATCCCAGTGGAAGCCATAAGGTGAATGAGAACCTGAGGAGAGCAGTTCAGAATGGCTCCTGGGAAATCAATTCTAAAGAGAGATTGTGGGCCACGATGGTGCTGCCTTAGACTACACTGTTTGAACAGTCTGCCTTTTAACAGTCTGAGCCACCTAGGTTAAAGGCAATGTCAGGCCAATGGTGATGTAGAAGAGGAACTGGGGTTTGAACCAAGAAAACAAATTACATAATCATTGCAGTACTTGCCATAAACACTAGTCATACATTTTTATTTATAACATTCAATAATTAACTTGTGTAAAATTGATTTTATGATGCCAGTGTGAATAATCCAGTACGGAAATAAGTCACTTGGTGTCCTGAGCTAGCTCTCCAACAAACTCAATGAAAATCAAACTGTGGATGTCGGAATTCTGAAATAAAAATAAAAATGCTGGAATCACTCAGCAGATCAGCAGCCTCTGTGGAAAGAGAAACAGGGTTAACATTTCAGATTGAAGGTGAAGGGTCTTCAAACTGAAACATTAACACTCTTTCAATTTCCACTGGTGCCACCTAACCTGTTCTAGTATTTTCTGTTTTTATCTCTGAAAAAACATTTTGTCCCATGTGTCCAATATCTTTAAACAAAAATTAATTTTCAACATCTATTCATTACCTTTCAAAAACCATTACATACCCTGCTTCTAGCAGGATATTCTATGATGCAATAGCCTTCCACATTTTAAAAAACTGTAATCTTTTCCTTTCATTCCCTTCTTATTCTGATGCCTTCTAGATACTGATTCATAGGGCAATACTGCTTGACTAGTTACATTACTAACTGTTACAGAATTTTTGCACGGTAGTGTAATGGTCAGCATAACGCTGTTACAGCACCAGTGACCCGGGTTCAATTCCAGCCACTGTCTGTAAGGAGTTTGTACGTTCTCCCCGTGTCTGCGTGGGTTTCCTCCGGGTGCTCCGGTTTCCTCCCACATTCCAAAGACGTACGGCTTAGGAAGTTGTGGGCGTGCTATGTTGGCACCGGAAGTGTATGTTTCAATGTACATGTGACTAATAAAGAAATCTTATCTTTATTTATCCTTTAACCTTAACCTTTTCTGCTCCTGTGAAAATAGCCTACATATCTCATTTCTCCAATTAACTAATTTTCCACTTTATCATCGTAGTACCTCAATTCGTCAATTCCCTGAAGCTGACTACTATAAATACTCATAACTATACAATCAGTCCATCAAGCCTTTATAATAGTATCATTTAAAGATCTACTTTAGTTCCAAACTTTAATCCAAAAATGTTCTTACGTAGTTTTTCATTATTTTTCAAAATTATACTAAACACATCTTGTTCATCCGTGTCCAGATGATTGCTTTTCAAACCATCTGAAAATGAATCAAAGGTTAAAATGTAATTTATTATTAATCTTACATTTTGCAATTTTTACATGTAATAGACTCTTTGCCCTTGGTGAGGGGCATTTCAGCTATTTTTTAACAGCAGGATATTATATAATATGTAAAACTCTGCCTGCTCGAGTTGTACCCAGCTCTGAGCTGAAGTGTGGCCTCCATCAGGTACTACCTCCTTTTAATTTGCCCAGAACCAATGTCTCACTACCTTATAGCAAAATGGTTTGGAGTGCTAATATACTCCACATTAACCTATGATCCAGTGCCAATTATACCATTCCCTAATACTTCATACTATTAATCCCTATTCAGTTGATGGCATCTCTTATCTCCTTCCTATTCTCAATGTTGGAGTAACTATGTTTCCTTCCATGCAATTCCCCAATAGCACCATTCTGTGTACCAATGTCTCTCAATCTATGGGCACACTATAAAAAATTAAATTAAGAGGTTCAACATCAAAAATGAAATACATCTCTCATGATTCAGTTACTATGAACAGAAGGAGCCAACTTTGAGTTATGGACAAGGCCCACTAGAGGAAACAGCTTAACACCTAAACATCGCAACTTTTTTCACTTCAAAATTTCTATATCAATCCCTTTATAAATGAAGTAAAGGGCAACACAAAGTGGGTTCTCCTGGGTTGTTGATAGGATGTGGAGGGGCTTTCAGTGAACAGGGCTGCGAGTCTGAGATCCATCTGTGATTCTACGCAGAGCCAGCTGCCTCATGAAAATAGTTCTCTTCCATTGATCTCAGAAACTGCAGTGTCAATATACTGGCATCCCATAGATTTCTAATTCCCATTTCTTTATGTCAGGGACCAAACAAAATATTCTTCACAGTGCTAGGGCAAACTTCTTGGAAACATTTTCCGAGACTCTTCCCTTCCACTTGTGTGTTCTCCACTTTCCTGAAAAACAGCAGTCCCAATTTACATGGAGCCAAAATACTGGGAACTCAATGGCCAAGAAACTAATATGTGGCAATAAAGGCCTTGGGTGCTATTAAAATGCCATTACCAATTTTCCTCTGCTTGCTGCACTGCACTGCACCGCACCAAAAATATAGTGTTAGGAACCAAAGCTGTGTCCAGCAGTTAGTTGGTTGCGAAGAGAGGGGCCGGGCAATCAGGGCAGAGGGGGTGGGGAGAAAAATGAAGTTAATTTCAACAACGGGCTTGATCAGGGCTTCCGTGGAGAAGGGTCATCAGTTAGTGAGTGATCAGTGATTGGTACCTTGTTGGGAGGGAAGGGATGGTGCTGGAGAACAAGGGATAAAAATAAATAATAGGAATTCAGGGGAGTTCCAGTCCAGACAAATATTAGTCAACAGCAGGCGTTCCAGGGACAAGGTAGATTAATTTCCCCACTTTGCTCCAAAAGAGGCATGGAATAGGAAATTGTGATATTTGAGGCATGTTTAAGTTAGAAATCATATTGTATCATATATGCAAGTGTGATTGATTCCAGGAAATATCTGGATGAATTTCCGGAATAAACAACTCAAAATGGTCATTATAGTGTTGCTATGCCCAGAACCTGAGGATAACAATTAGTGGAAGTCCAGTTTCTGGATTTTATTGAGCTGCTTCCTAGCCGCTACAAACAACTCAGAGTTAGATTGTACAGCCTTCAATCTAATACTTCCTCTGTAATGATTCATCAACATATTCATCTATTCTTGAAATAAACCTGTCAGCATTAACACAAAACAGAAAATATAAATTGTTATTAACTAATACATTGAAGCCCTTATCCATACTTTTGTAACCTCTGGAATTGACAATTCTCTCTTGGTTGGCCTCCCATCCACTAGTCTAAATAAACTTGAGCTTATTCAAAACTCCAATCAAAAAGCAAAACTAAACTGCAGATGCTGGAAATCTGAAACAGAAAGAGGACATTCCAGAGATGATCAATGACCACAGAGATGCAGCTTCTGTGGAGGACCAATGTTCAGATTGATGACCTTTCATCAAATTAGACTGATGAACCAATTCTGATGAAAAGTCAATGATCTGAAAAATTAACCTTGTATGTCTCCATAAATGCTTCCTGATCTTCTGAGTGTTTCTAGCAATATTTAGAACTCTAATGTCAAACTCTCATTTGTCTATCTTGACTCTTTTCACCAAATGACATTGTCTTTTGGTAGTGCCTCTTGACTTTAAAATTATTATTCTTATTTTCAAATTCCTCCATCATGCCCTTCCCTATCTCCATAACCTTCTCCAGCCCTACAACTGTCCAAGATCTCTGTGCTCATCCAATTTAGGTCTTTCGTGAATTACCAATATTACCTACACCAAATTGTCAGCCATGCCTTCAACAACCAGGCTCTAAACTCTGGAATCCAACCCTAACCACATCCGCCTCTTTGGTCTCCCTCAGGATGCTCCTTAAAATTTACCATTTTGCCCAGCTTTTAGGCAGCTGACCCAATTTCTCCTAATGTGGCTATGCGTTAAGTTTTGGTTGTTAATATACATGAAGGCCATTTACCAGGTTAAAGGCAAAATATCAATGCAATATGTTAATAACAGTCTTTAAACATTGATTTTTTTTTTCCAGGTTTACTCAACATTTTTTTCTACCTAGGAGATTTCAATCAGACAGAGATTCAGGTCACATGGAACATTTTGTCCTCCCTGTATTTGTCTGTATTATCCTCCTGTGCATAACCACACCATCAAAACTTTGCATCTTTTTGTCTACTAGGACGTTAGCTACAGCTCCTAGCACTTATATCGGGAAGCTGTAACAAAGTGATCAGACAAGTGGAAAGATTCTTCTGAATACGTTCTTTAGAAAGTTACAAAAGTGTCATCACCGGGCTTGAATGTGCTAGCTTTGGCTATAAGAAGCTTGCACAATTTTACAATTAGTTGGGAAGATGCTCATGTGGAGCATGAACACTAATATAATCCTGTATGACTTTCTCCGTGTTGCGGATACTTCTCAGCTTCTTAAGGTTTATAAATGATGAAGCGATAAATTTCCTTACCCCACTCCCAGCTTCACAACTTTTCTGCCCTGCTTTTGATGGTAGTTAAAGTCGTGGGCCACCTAAACATATGTTAATTTAATGATCTCACAAATTCTAACAGAATCAGCAGAGTGTACATTTGCAGGCCATTGCCCTACCCCAAAAGTATCCTGACCTCCCAACAGGATCTGAAAAAATTAGGGTCAGATATCTACTGGTGCTGATGAAGAGAAAACTACCTGTAAGATTTTAGTCCAGAATATGTAATGCAGTAATGAAAATATCTCTTAACTTATTTGAGGAAACACAGTCCTAAGATGCTTTTACCTACGTCCCTCCAAACCCAAATATCAGCAATATCGTATTTTTGTTAGGAATTCAAATGACTTTCACATACTTTAAACACATGAATGTTATTTTCAAGAAAAAGAGACATCACAAATAGGATTTGGGATTTTGTCCATTAAGGTAGTTCTGCAGCAAGCATTCTAAGATCACTCAAAACTTTTTTTCCCTTAATATATTTCAATTCTAACTTGAGAAGACACAATATTCCACCTACCATGCAAATAACTACCCCCAACACACAAACCTGCAATATCCTAACATCCTGAGCTTCTCCCAATAAGAATGTTCATTTTGTGGTAACTGTAGTAGATATAGAAACATTCTTAAGATTATGCAATTTAAGCAGCAGCCAGAAAACAGAAACATTCCTGGAACATAGATGGCAATGAGCCAATGTCTACTTAATTGCATTTTTCTGTCTTCTTTTGCCTTCACGTTTCAAGTCATGTTTTTATTCTATTAGTTTTCTTTTCAAATTTGATAGTAAGTAAAATTTAACACAAGAAACTAACCTTCTAAAGTTGAATTCACGTAGTTCATCTGCATGAAAAGAAAACTGTGTTACAAGTGCGAGTAAATACTTCAAACTAAATATTTTAACATGTTCTTCTCTTACCAACGCAGAATGGATGCATCTCTGGGATAAGGTCAACAGTATTGCAACTGTTAAGTCCATCTTCTCCCCTTCTGTACTGTTTGATCACCCCAGCCTTAGCTGAATGAAAAACATAGTTTGGTAAATGTTATACTCAATAAAGTGTGTACTCTAATTTTATTAAAATACAAATGATCATTTAGAGTTAGCTCTAGAAAATGTTACACCCTCCTAAAGCATGAAACAACAGTTACCAAAGAATAAATATCAGTTTAGGTATACTCTAACTTCATATTCCAAAATACAAAAGTTTCTTCACATAGAGAAAACAGAATGACACCACCCCACTCCATTGCAGAATTATTTGAGAAATTATCAAAGGCAGCTATCATCTACACAAAGTCATCAAGAACAGTGTAATAATATTTTCTGAAGCTCAGTGATAAAAACTAATTTACCTTGCAGCATCAAAAAACAAAATATTAACTCTGTAACAGCAATGTGAGGAGGGGTCAGAAACTTGGCATATGAAAAATAATCTTTCAAATTAACATAAAGGATGGTTATATCCAGTCAACCCTATTGCAGACACATTGAGTAAACCCACTTATAGTAAATCTGGTCATGGGCCTTTCAGATCTTCAGCATATTGTTGGAGCTACCTGTAACAACCTGGAATGAGCCTGAAGTGAAGAGATTGAGGATAACTGTGACCTTTGCTCACACAAGAATAGTACAGGCACAGCTCTGCAGTTGCAGTTATAGTTTCAGGATACGGGGTACCTTTGCCACCATCTCTTTGCAGAGCAGTCTCTTAAGATATTAGTCATGTGCTCATTTTGTTTCCATTCCCCCTATTCCTATTGCTGAAGATTATAGATGTCCTGCTGGCCAAAGACCACCCCACCTCCTCCCTCTTCTGAAAGGTTGCCTTGCTTTGAGGAGCTTCGCTTCCTTCTCTCTATCATGCTAGATGTCCTGTAAAACTATCACTATGTACATTTGTACCAACCAAAAGAAGTGGCTGGAGAGATAACCAAAATTTATTCATCCACAGAACTCTGTAGGAGTAATGGAAATTACCTCCTCATTCCAATAGAGCATGCAGTTCTGCTGAATTCCAACTCAATCACCAACACACCTACAAATCATTAAGAGTTTCTTTAAATGGCATGGGTGGAGGGATGTGTGTTTTGTCGATGAATACTAGGCTTCCCATAATACATGGCATCAGTTGGATCACTATGGCCCAATTTGGAGAACTGATATTGAGTCAGTATTACACTAGAACTGGAAGGAGATAGAGAGTTTAGTGACATGGTGTCATGACAACAACCTTTCCCTCAATGTCAGCAAAACAAAAGAGCTGGTCATTGACTTCAGGAAGGGGGGCAGTGCACATGCTCCTGTCTACACAACGGTGCTGAGGTCAAGAGGGTTGAGAGCTTCAATTTGCTAGGAGTGTAGATCACCACTAGCCTGTCCTAGTCCAACCATGTAGACACCAAGGCCAAGAAAGCTCACCAGCGCCTCTACTTCCTCGGGAGACTAAAGAAATTTGGAATGTCCTCTTTGACACTCACCAATTTTTATCGATGCATCAAGGCTTGGTATGGCAACTGCTCTGCCCATGACTACAAGAAACTGCAGAGAGTTGTGGACATCACATCACGGAAACCAGCCTCCCCTCCATGGACTCTGTCTATACTTCTCGCTGCTCAGTAAAGCAGTCAGCATAATCAAAGACCCCACCCAACCAGGACATCCTCTCTCCTCCCCTCTCCCTTCAGACAGAAGATACAATAGCCTGAAAGCACATACCACCAGGCTCAAGGACAGCCATTATAAGACTATTGTGTGGTTCCCTTGTATAATAAGATGGACTCTTGACCTCACAATCTACCTCGTAATGACCTTGCACCTTATTGTCTACCTGCACTGCACTTTCTTTCTAGCTGTGGACACTTTATTCTGCATTATGTATTGTTTTACCTTGTACTGCCTCAATGCACTTTGTAATGAATTGATCTATATGAACGGTATGCAGGACAAGTTTTTCACTGTACCTCGGTACAAGTGACAATAATAAACCAATTCCAATGTCACCAGATGCCTACTCTTCTGATGTGCACACACAAGACCACATTACCCAATACTCATAGTCCTTCTCTGAGAAGTTTGGGTTGATGCCATCTTTGCACTCTAATCTACTACTTATTAGCTTCTTAATTATTCTGTAACATCCATTGCAATCTTGCTTTTTCATGATCATACAGGCATGGATTTACATTGTATGGAACTGCTAGAATGAGGGCACTTGTTTCAATCTGCAAATGCACTACCTGAGCGTTTGATAGAAGATGATTTAACAGTAAATTTTCAAAAGAAGTAAAACCTTAAGGAAAAATACTTAAAAATCTTTTGAGAAAGACTTTCTACCAAAGAGCTGGCACAGAAATGATGACCCAAATGGCGACCTTTCAGCCTGTGCATTTGTTGATTCTGAAGAGTACATTAGAAATAAATTCAAGTTAAAAGTCACTGAAACCTACTCTTGTCTTTACCCCTCACTGCCCTGGCGAAGCAGCCAGCATAATAAAGGACCCCACCCACCCGGGTCATTCTCTCTTCTCCCCTCTTCCATCAGGTAGAAGATACAGGAGCCTGAGGGCACATACTACCAGGCTTAAGGACAGCTTCTATCCCACGGTGATAAGACTATTGAAGGGTTCCCTTATACGATGAGATGGACTCTGACCTCACGATCTACCTTGTTGTGACCTTACACCTTATTGCACTGCACTTTCTCTGTAGCTATTACACTTTACTCTGTACTGTTATCCTTTTTACCTGTACTACCTCAAAGCACTCTGTACTAACTCAATGTAACTGCACTGTGTAATGAATGGATCTGTACGATCGGTATGCAAGACAAGTTTTTCCACTGTACCTTGGTACAAGTGACAATAATAAACCAATACCATGATGGGCAAATCATCTTCTAAAATCATTCAGTGTTCAAATACCTTCAGCTTTTTGTGTTGATCCAAAAGATAGCCCACACCATCACGTTAGAAAATGTGTTGTCCTTTGCAACTCCTTAAACAAAATGAGGAAAATTTTAACTACATTTGGTAAATTGGCAGTTTCTTTAAAATTCCACTTCCAAGTTAAACAGAGGTAAATCTAGATGTTGGACTACTTAACAAACTCATAAATTTAATTATTGTAGATTGGCAATTGGTGCAACTTAGGCAGCACCAAGCACATGTTTCCCAGGGCTCAGAAACTAAACAGGGAAATTTGACTACTCCAAGAGTAGGTCAGCTATGCTATATGAATGCAAGTTGTTGCTTGCAAAATTCAATTCCTGAGCAGCGTGGGCTAAATTTATACCAAAGTGATGACTGCATGGGCTAAATTTATACCAAAGTGATGACTGACATGTCTATGGCTTAAAGTTCATCTGCCATGTGAGTAAGCAAATCAATAAGTCCACAGCAAACATGTCAGAAAAATACAATACCTGCAGGTGCATGACATTGCTGCATCACTTACATGCAACAATACCCTGCAGGAGCTTTACACTCCTACTAATGGTTAATCTTAAAAATGCACAGGTGAACAGACATCACTGCAAAGGCCAACATCTATTGCCCTTATTCCCCCCAAGTCTGCAGGGGATGGTATTGAAAAGGATTATCAACTTCTTACAAGTTAATTAATGGTTAATAGTTCCACCTCCATCAAATTGTCTGAGCCTTCCTTGTCTTACTTCATCTACTGCAGAAATCCACATTCATGTCGTTGTAACTTCTAATTTGACTATTCCAACATACTCATGACCGGCCTCTATGTTCTGCTCTCCATAAACATGAAATTTGTCCAAACCTCCACTGCCACTATCCAAACTTGCACCATTCATATTCACACAGCATGGCTTGCTTGGTGACTTACATTAACTCTTAGTTAAGTAACATCTCAATTTTAAAATTCCCATCATTGCTTTCAAATCTCTGTGTTCTCTGCCTTTCATTTCTCCACAGTCTGCATCAGTCCTATGACTCTCTGTGATGTCTGTGCTCCACAATCTCTGGGTTCTGGATCATACCAGATCATTTTGGCTTCTGTGGTCTCACAGGCATGCTCCCAAACCTTGCATTTTCCTCCCTGAACTTCTTTGTCTTTCTTTTTTCCTCTACTTTCCTTTCCTCCATAAAACTTGTTGCTTGAAGTACTAATATTTTCTTATATGGCTCAGATCCACTTTTTGTTTGATGACACTTCCTCAAAGCACCTTGGGACATCCTGCAATGTTGAAGATGCTATGCAAATGAAAGCTTCTGTTGTTGCACCTGATACGTTAAAGTTGATTTGATAATTCCATACATTTGGTGACTTGCAGAGTTGCTTCTCTACAGATATTAGTGTGTTGAAGGTCTTTGCTCAGGCTTCAAGGTTCTGCACGACCTGATATGAATGTGTTAGTAAGCCTGGACTATAGCATGACTAGTAGAAGGAGCAGAAGGCAATCAGAGCATAATAATTGCCAGAAGTGGTTGGAAGAAAAATTCTCAGAAAGAACCATCTCCTCAGGGGTCAATTCTCCAAGCACAGTCTCAGTGGAGAACAGTGCCCAAACTCATTTATTTTTACAACACTGAAAGAGGCCATCTGGCCCATCAGATCCACAGCAGCAACCAGCACACCAAACCCATCAGTCCCACTTCCCCTCCTTATTTCCCTGTACCCCTGAACCTCATTCTCTCTCACATACCCATTAATTCTCAATTGATTTTTCTGGCCACGTACCCCAAGGGGTAACCTGCAGTAGCCAATTAACCTATTGACACATTTATGAGATGCGGGAAGAAACCAGAGCACCCAAGAGAAAGCCACAGGGTCTTACCCAAGTATAGTAACAGCACTGGCACAATAATAATCTACAACTCCTGAAAACAATCAGCAGCTCAGAAGCATCTGTGGAGACAGAAAAAGAGTCAATGTTCCAGGCCCATGCCCCTTCAACAGAAATGAGGAAAAGTCATTGACCTTGTTTCAGCCTTCCAGCACCTGCAGTTTAAAGCTTAAAATAAAAGGTGGTGTGGTGATGCAGCAATTTGTACTGCTGCCTCATCCTTTCAGAAAACTGGGTCTTATTCTGAATTCTGCTGTGTCTGGGTGGAGTTTGGCTGTTCTCCCTGTGACAGTGTAGAATTCTGTAGGGTGAGGGGTAAATGAAACTCCAGAAACAAGGGGAGGTTGGGCTCAGACCCCAGGGAACAACAGGAGTAGGCCACTCGGCCCCTCAAACCTGCCTCACTATTCAACATGATCACGGCTGATCTACGTTGGCCTCAACTCCTCTTCTACGCCAGTTGCATTAACCCTGAATTCCTTGATCTTTTAAATATTTATCTATCTCCACCTTAAATATATCTAATGATCTGGCCTCAAGAGCAGAGAATTCCAGAGAACTCTTGAGAGAAGAAATTTCTACACACTTCATTTTAAATGACCAGCTCCTTATGTAGTAGCCTTGTCCCCTTGTTCGTGACTCTCCCCCTTGTGGAAACATCTTGACATCTACCCTGTCAAGGCTCTTAGGATCTTATGTATTTGAATAAGGTTACCCTTCATTCTCCTAAACTCCAAGAAATGCAATCCCATTAGTTTAGCCTCTCTTGATAGGCCAAACTTTTTATCCAGGAATTAGCTTGGTGAATTTCCTTTGGACTGCATCCAATGCTACTATATCCTTTTTAGGTAAGTGGACAAAAACTGTGCAGAGTACTCCAGGTGTGGCCTCACCAATACCCTGTACAATGGTAACAAAACCTACTTATTCTTAAACTCCAATCCCTTTGCTCCAAAGGCCAACATGTCCTTGTTGGACCTGCCTGCTAACTTTTTGTGATTCATGCACTAGAGCACCTAGATCCATTTGAATTTCATTCACTTGCAGTCTCTCTCCATTTAAATAATAATCCACCATTTGAATCCTTTTAGCAAAGTGCATGATCTTGCACTTCCCCACGTTAAACGTCATTTGCCAGGTTTTTTGCACAGTCGCTCAATCTATCTACATTCCTTTGCAGAATCACAATGTCCCCATCACAACATGCCCTTCCACCTATTTTTGTATCATTGGCAAACTTGTAAAGCTTATATTGTGGTCCCTCCTCCACGTAACACAAAATTAAACAATTGAGGGCAAAGAACTGATCACTAGTGTACTCCACTGGTTACATCCCTCCATCCTGAAAAGGCCCTATTTATTTCCAGCTCTCTGTTTTCTATGTGACAGCCAGTTTTTAATCTATGCTAACACACTTTCTCAAATACTTTGGTCTCTTGTTCACCAGCCTCTTATGTGGTAACTTGTCAAATGCTTTTTATAAATCTAAATACACTACATCCACAGATTCCTCTCTATCAATTCTCCCTGTCATGTCCTCAAGTAATTTGATTAAATTTGTCAAAAATGATTTACCTTTCTTTTATAAAATAATGTTGACTAGATTTGCTTATATTCAGCTTTCCTAAATGATTAGTTATTTGCCCTTTGATTATTGACTCCAGTCAACAACAGATGTTAAAACTAAATGGCCCAGACTTCTGCCTTCCTCCCTTCTTTGAACAAAGGAGTCATGTTGACCATTTTCCAAACTCCTGGTTACCCTCCTGAGTTTGGCAAGTTCTGAGAGGAGACTGGATGAGTGGGTGGGAATGGCTCAGACCCCATTTTTTGGGAGGAGGGGTTGGTCCAGAACCTGAAGTGAAGGGGGAAGTAGGCCCCGGCGCCAGCTCCTCCATTCCGAAAGGTCTTTTACCTCAGCGCCACTTTCCTGCCTGAACCCACATCCAAACCTATTGATCCACTGTGGGGGTTGTACAATCCGGAGCTGGGTGGGGGTGGAGAGTGGAGGGGGAGGTGTCGAGCGGCCCGGCAGGTGAATCCCGCCATCTCCCCCAACATCTGACACCGAGCCGGTGACCCTGAGAGCAGGGAACCCCCCTCCCCTCCCCTCCCCGCCTCCCCCCTCCCCTCCCCCCTCTCCTCCCCCCCCTCCTCCCCCCCTCTCCCTCCCTCCCCCCTCCCTCAACCCCCCCCCCCTCCCCCCTCCCTCAACCCCCCTCCCTCCCTCCCCCCTCCCTCAACCCCCCTCCCTCCCTCCCCCCTCCCTCAACCCCCCTCCCCCCAACCCCCCTCCCTCCCCCTCCCTCCCCTCCTTCCCCCTCCCTCCCCCTTCTCCCCCTCCCTCCCCCTCCTCCCCCTCCCTCCCCTCCTTCCCCCTCCCTCCCCTCCTTCCCCCTTCTCCCCCTCCCTCCCCTCCTTCCCCCTTCTCCCCCTCCCTCCACCCGCCCCCCTCCCTCCATCCCTCCTCCTCCCTCCCCTCCCCCTCCTCCCTCCATCCCTCCCTCTCCCCCTCCTCCCTCTCCCCCTCCTCCCCTCCCTCTCCCCCTCCTCCCCTCCCTCTCCCCTCCATCCCTCCCTCCCCCCTCTCCCCCTCCTCCCCTCCCTCTCCCCCTCCATCCCTCCCTCCCCCCTCTCCCCCTCCTCCCCTCCCTCTCCCCCTCCATCCCTCCCTCCCCCCTCCTCCCCTCCCTCCCCCCTCCTCCCCTCCCTCCCCCCTCTCCCCCTCCTCCCCTCCTCCCTCCCTCCCTCCCCCCTCCTCCCCTCTCTCCCCCTCCTCCCCTCCCTCCCCCCTCTCCCCCTCCTCCCCTCCTCCCTCCCTCCCCCTCTCCCCCTCCGCCCTCCCTCCATCCCTCCCCCCTCCGCCCTCCCTCCATCCCTCCCCCCTCTCCCCCTCCGCCCTCCCTCCATCCTCCCCCCTCTCCCCCTCCGCCCTCCCTCCATCCCTCCCCCCTCTCCCGCCCTCCCTCCATCCTCCCCCCTCTCCCCCTCCGCCCTCCCTCCATCCCTCCCCCCTCTCCCGCCCTCCCTCCATCCCTCCCCCCTCTCCCGCCCTCCCTCCACCCACCCTCCACCCTCCACCCGCGGGACAACCTGGGCCGCGGACGCCAGGCCCCAGCCCGTCGAGCTGAGGAAACGCACCCACCGCGGCCCGAGCGAAGGTCGCCCGGGACCCGCCGCCACTCGACCCCCGGCTGCCGGCGCCTCCTCTGGGCGGGGCGCGCGGGCGAGCGATGGGGCGCGCGGCGGGGCGCGCGGGCTCCCGCCCGCCTTGTTGCCCGGGTACCATGGAGCACACTTTCACTGCAGCCTGCCTGTGGTTGCGTGCCCACTGCAGGTGGATGCTGTGCTCATTGATCAACACTCCCGGGATGTCTTCATTGGTGCTGGTCTACAGTGAATGATGGAAGGAGACCAGTCGGAGCGACAGACCCAAGCGCCTGCTCACCCTTATTGGCCTGGTCACTGGGAGCCAAGCAATCACCGACTTGCCTCATGCGTTTGGTGCTGCTGAATGTACGACCCCTTAAATATCTCCTCTGGAAGGATTCACGAGCAAAAAAAAAGCAAGCTGAGGGCAGTGGTGACATTTGCAGCACTCGGAGGCAGTTGGCAGCAAATGGTTGTCTCCAGCTGACGCAACACCCTAAGACGATGGTGTTGAGGCACGTTGAGGAAGCTGATACCCCTGTGGACCCTATCTGCTGGTTTTGACCACCTGCAGCCTGCACCACTCCGCTATGGAGTTATCACTCACTTCTGTGGAGCTAGGACTTGATGACTCGTAAGCTGCTGCTGCTCCAGAGCATAGAGCAAATTAGACCCCTAAAACGTTGACAATATCTCCAGATTTTTGAAGGAACTTCTGGAGTGTATGAGCTCATTGCACTGTCGCTGAGGACAAATCCTTGCTCGCTGAGGGCAAATCCTTGCTCCCTGAGGTAAGAAAGGTTGGGAGGATAGGCATTTAGTCGTTTTTGAGCTTGTTCATCCATTCAGAGATCATACAGATATCCCACAATATATGAATTTTCACCACAATGCAATTGGGGTATGTGGCCCAGATTTATGAAGTGTGTTATGCTATACGAAATAATCTTTGATGTTAGTAATAAGTGGCAATCGAAATCCCAGCCAGCTGCTTCAATACCAACAAAGATTGCTGTCCACTGGAATGACACCTGGGGCCCAAGCACCGATCCCAGTGAATCCCCTCTGATCAAAACCTACGAACTTGAGAAAAAATTTCTTTATTCCAAGCTTTGTTTTCTCTCTGATACCCATTTCTCAATCCATGTCAGTATATTAACCCCAAATCCATCTGCTCTAATTGAGTTGACTCACATCCTGTGTGAGATGTCAGTGAAAGTTCCAAATACACCATGTCACTGGTTTTCCTTAACCTATTCTATTAATCCCATCTTCAAAGAGCTCCAGCAGATTAGTGAAACATGATTTTCCTTTCATTAATCCATGCTAACTCTACACAAACCCATTATTGGTTTTGAAGATATTTTGTTATTACATCCTACACTGCAGACCTGCATTGCACTTTCTCTATAACTGTAACACTATATTTTGCATTCTGTTGTTGCTTTACCCTTTGTACTACCACAATGTACTTATGTTTGGAATGACCTGTATGGATGGCATGCAAAACAAAGATTTTCACTGTATCTCAGTACTTCTTACAGTAATAAACCAATTGCCAATTACACCATGGCATGGGAAAAAAATCATCACGGCACGAGGCTACTCTCCTAAATAAGTGTTTAACATAGATGACAGTAGGCTCTTTTGGAAGATGACACCCTCGAGCACATTTTTCTGGAAAAATGAGAAAAATATTCTGGCTTCAAGACACCCAAAGATTGCCTAACTTTTCTTGGCCACTTAGTATGCTATTCTGCAAACAAAAGGGCTTAAAAGTATATTCAAAGGGCACGTACCACCAGACTTAAGGACAGCTTCTACCCCACTGTGATAAGGCTATTGAATGGTTCCCTTATACAATGAGATGGACTATGACCTCATGATCTACCTTATTGTGACCTTGCACCTTATTGCACTGCACTTTCTCTGTAGCTGTGACACCTTACTCTGTACTGTTGCTGTTTTTACCTGTACTACATCAATGAACTTTGTACTAACTCAATGTGTAATGTGTAATGAATTGACCTGTACGATCGGTTTGTAAGACAAGCTTTTCACTGTACCTCGGTACAAGTGACAATAATAAACCAATACCAATCTTATAATGGCATGATGATCGAATAAAAAAAGGCCTGGATGACATCACACTTTTACTAAGATTATATCACATAATTTCTCTGCTCCCTCATTGATCAATATTTTGTGATAAATAACCTGGACAACAGAGTCTTGCTTTTCATCAACAATACCCCTAGGCAGCCAGTTAACATGGAGGATGTGGCTGACAATATCTGGGTAATATTTCTGCTCCCTACCACAATTTTATTGTAGCAACCTATGGACCAGCATGCTATTGCTGCATTCAAGGCTTACTATCTGCAGCATGTAATGAGACATGTCATTAAATTTCAGTGACAAAACAATCTTTCATTAAGTTTGAAATAGGCACAGTATTAAGATAGCCACAAATTATATCTGTGCCCCTTTGAATGATGTAACCCACGCGACAATATATGGAGAAAATTTTGTTCAAAATATGTGCATGGGTCCCATGTATCATTGACTTGAAAAACCTCCAAGAAGATATTGCTAAATTGGCAAAGGTTGAAGAAAGAGAATAGGATGACCTGTAATCTCAGGGCAAAGAGCTAACAAATGGGGGTCTGTTAGAGCTTGATCAACAGAGGTCACAGATATCTTCAAATGATTTGGATGAACATGTAGGTGGGCTGATTAGTAGGTTTCCCAATGACAAAAAAATTGGTGGAGCTGTGGATAGTGAGGAAGGTTGTCGAAGGATACAGCGGGATAAAGACCAGTTGGAAATGTTGGCAGAGAAATGGTAGATGAAGTTTAGTCTGGACAAGTGTGAGGTATTGCACTTTGGGAGGTCAGATGCAAAAGGAGAGTATACAATAAATGGCAGGACCCTTAGAAGCATTGATGTACAAAGGGATCTTGGGGTTCAAGTCCACGGCTCCCTGAAAGTGGCATCATAATTAGATAGGGTGGTAAAGAAAGTGTATGGTATGTTTGTCTTTGTCAGTCAGGGTGTTGAGTATAAGAGTCGGGAAGTCGCGTTGCAGCTGTATAAAACTTTGGTTAGATCGCACTTGAAGTAATGTGTGCAGTTCTGGTCGCCCCATTACAGAAAGGATGTGGAGGCTTTTGAGAGGGTGTCGGAAGAAGTTCATCAGAATGTTGGATTGTTTTCTCTGGTGCGTCAGAGGCTGATGGTTGACCTGATAGACGTTTATAAAATTATGAGAGGCATATATAGGGGAGACAGAGTATTTTCCCTAGGGTGGAAGTGTCAAATGCTAGAGGGCATAGGTTTAAGGTGAGAGGGGGAAAGCTTAAAGGAGATTTATGTGGCAAGCTTTTTTACACGGAGAGTGGTAGGTGTCTGGAACGTGCGGGCAGGGGA
Source organism: Pristis pectinata (assembly GCF_009764475.1). Taxonomy (NCBI): domain Eukaryota; kingdom Metazoa; phylum Chordata; class Chondrichthyes; order Rhinopristiformes; family Pristidae; genus Pristis; species Pristis pectinata. Next base: position 47,336,445 of record NC_067418.1, on the reverse strand, counting down.
AGTGGTGGAAGCCGGTACAATAGCGATGCTTAAGAGGCATTTGGACAGGCACGTGAAAAACAGGGAATAGAGGAGTATAGACCATATGTAGGCAGATGGGATTAGTTTGTATTGACATCATGGCCAGCAGAGACGTTTTGGGTTGAAGGGCCTGTTCCTGTTTTATGTTCTTTATGTAAGGAGGAGCAAGAAACTACCAACATAGCAAATTACCACCAAAACAGCTCATCACAAAGAGGCCTTGGAAGCGACAGCTATCTTCAAAGATGACGATCCCAACATGAAGCATAGAATTAGATATGGTTTCATGATAGAAAATGCCATTTTTGCTATAAGAAGCTTCATTGGATGGAGAAGAGGCAATCTGTCCATCAACATCTTCCTTTAGCCTCATTCATCAGTCACCTAGGGTCAGGAAGAACAGTCACAGGAAGAATGATGTTGTCAGTTCCATCAAGCTCAGATTCACCAGCGCCACCCCCATCACAACATCAGGAACCACTCTGCCTCTCACCTCCACTGGCATCACCTCGACATGCAAAGACATCACATCTTTGGAGAAGGTGGAGACCACTTGGCCTCTCAATACCACTCCGATGTACAATAAGATTGTGTAATCTTAACTCCACATTCCTGCTATCATGGTAACTGTCCATTCCCCTGCTTATCGAGAATCTGCCTCAAAGAAGATTCTGCCTCTTTTAACCTTTTGTGAAAAAATTTCCAAAGATTCATGAGTCTTTGAGAGAAAAAAAGTCTAATTTCTGTCTTAAATAGGGAGCCCTTATCCTGAGACAGTGACGTTTTACATTCTTCATGAGGAAACATCCTTGTCCACGTCCGATCTGTTAAGACCCCTCAGGACGTTTTACATTTCAATTCAATCCTTTCTAAACTTCAGCAGATACAACTGTAGCCAGTCAAACCTTTTTTTATAAAACAGCTTGCCCAATCCAGGTATTAGCCTAGTCAACCTTCTCAGAACTGGTTCCAAAGCATGAACGTTCTTCCCTAAATGAGGAGACCAATACTGTACACAGTGCTCCAGAAGTGGTGTCACCAATGACTTATACAACTGAAGCATAACCTCCCTACTTTTGTATTCAGTTCCTCCAGCAATAAAGAATAACATACTGTTTGTTTTCCTGATTACTTGCTGAACCAGTATACTAGCCTTTTGCGAATCATGCACTGGAACATCCAGATCCCTCTGCATCTCAGTCTAGTAAAACTTTTCTGATTCCAACACACTTGCATCCTTCTTCAAATAAGATGATCAGTACAGTACAAAGTATTTCAGATGGCATAGGTTTAATGTGAGACAGGAATGATTTAGAGGGGACCCGAGGGGGCAACTTTTCCACGAGTACGTTGAATGAGCTGCCAGAGGAAAAGGTAGAGGCGGGTCACAATTATGACATTTAAAAGACATTTAGATAAGGGATGTGGGCCAAACGCAGGCAGCTGGGACTGGCTCAGTTGGGCAACTTGGTTGGCATAGACGAGTTTCTGTGCTGTATAACACTTATGACTCAATGTGCTCAAAACAGTGCCCCATACAACTGAAGGATAATGCCCTATATAACAACGCCGTGAATTCCAGGTTGGGGTGTGGATTCACAGGCTGTTAAAATGCCCATTAATTAAGAGCGATGCGTGACAACAAATGATCCAAGGCTATTCAAATGTGAGTGTCTTCACACTCCTCAACTAAAGGCATTACTTGCATTCCTCCAGTGGGGTTCAGGTGCCATACAACCCTCGCTAGTAGAATAGATGCATTTGTTTCACTGGCCTTGCTGACATTTAATAAACAGTTCAAACCTGAATGAGTGAGAGTGCTGGATGGAGAAATGGGTAGAGAGGGAATAAAGGGTTGAGGGTATGAGGTTCATGACAAGATTGGCGTGGGAGAAAGATGGCTCGAGCTTGGGGGAGAGATGGTGACAACTATTGGAAGGGAGACCGTGAGAAATGGGTCGGAGGGTGGAGGGAGGTGGTGAGAGCTGGGAAAAAGATGGTAAGAGCAGTTATGGGTGGAGACATGGAGAGATAGGGGAGTGCGTGGAGCTAAGTGGGAGCTAAGAGCTGGGTGGAGCTTGGGAGCTGGGGCAGAAAGAGTCGGGGAGAAATGGGGGGGAGAGAGAGAGAGAGAGAGACAGTGAGAGCTAGGGGAGGGAGAGATTCTCAGTCAGGAGATTATGGGTCTAAACCCACCCCCCCCTCCAGAAATTTAAACATAAAAATGTAGCACAGAACTGAGGGATTACTACAATGCAGGAGGAGTCATCTTTGTAACCATTCAGATCTCCAGCTCTGGTTCTCTGTTGTGTAATGGAGTCAATCCATTGCCCTGCTCTTTCCCCAGGCTCCTGCATTTTATCAAAATATTTATCCAATTCCCCTCTGAAGGCCCCGAATGATGAATGTACGTGTATATACCCTCATCCACAGAAACAGGTCAAGATCCACAGAAACATCCTGCAGCCCACAGAAACAGGTCGAGCAGATACAAATATCTGTCCGCCTGGAGGCTTCCCGAGAGTGCAGGGTTTTCTGGTAACCTGTGGCCAGAAGCACCTGGTGACAGTTCTGGAAGGTCCACGAGGCCCTCTCAACAAAAACATCTCCGTTTTGTGCATAGTTCTTCACTAGTCTGACCTGGTCGCTCTAACCCATGGGATCACTCTCCCAAGCCCCTTTCCATCAACGCAGCATGTATTCACGCAGTAACATTACTCCCCAGCAGATAGAAGTGTGTTGCTTATATTGAGGTGTACCCTTTAACAACTGGCTGTAGAGATAATAACAGCTGGGTGCAGGACAGCAGTTGCGAGAAAAGCAATAGAGAACTCTAGGGTTGAAACCAACAATGTCATGTTCAGTGTGGCTTTGCACAGGGAAACATGACAATACTGAACTATGATCTGCGTAAATGAGATCTCAATCTTTATGCAACTTTCACAAACACCGTTTTAACAGCATTAGATACGGAAATTCTAACCTAAACTTATTTTTTAGCATGCTAATGTCAGACCTGATGCCTCCTTTCAGTCAGCAGAACCCAAAAGCAGTGTGCTTCGTCGTACCATTCAGTTTTACTTTGAACGTGCACCTGTTTAGCCTTCAGCTAATGTCCACAATGAACTGGAAGAGAAAACATAAGTTAAAACATATAGAACTGCACAAAAATAATTGAGAATTAAAATGTTATTTTAAGAATATTAATAGGTCTGTAAGTGGCAGTGAAACCAGGTGCTTGTAATTTCTGATTAGAAAAGAATGTAATAAATAATCATTTCACGTTGATATCACAGCTGGATCCTCTGCACCATAAGTTGGTCCATCTAGAATACGTGCACGATCATCGGTACCGTCGAAAATTGTACATGATCACCAAGGCACTGTCCATATTCTTGTACCTTAAATATTAAAAAATTCCAAGAGAATCCATGAAGTGAGATCACGTAAGCAAATTCAGCTATTTGAAAGGAAACCGTGATTACACAAAGTGGAACATTTCAAAACATAAAAGTCTTTCATATAACACTTAAAATCGGGGTGATACGCAATGTAGTTTATGGTACACATGTCAGCTATTAGATCATAATTTGTTGATCAAGTAAAAGCATCTGAAATTTGCTTTTTGATAGTCAAAATCAAAACTGGTGTAAATAGGTTAAAATTTTAAGATAAACTTTAATTTAAAATGAGCTCATTTCTTAGACTGGAAAAACTTAAGGAGAGAGTCCTTAACGCCATGGTCAAAAATAGCTGAAGTAATGAATGTGTAAATAATGATAGTTAATGGATTTAAAAACCTGCAAGAGAGATAAATAATTTAATTCTTCTGAGTGCCTGTGATTAAGAAATAAAAAGAAATAATGTCTGTGTAGATTTCAACATCATGTTAATGCAAAACTAAAATGGGTGGAATGATATATTTGTTACTTAAGGAAAATTGAGAAAGGAATATTCATAGCAAAATACTAACTAAAGAAGTACAAGAAAGAATAGAGCAAAAAATAATAGAGTCATTGAGAAATACAGCACGGAAACAGGCTCTTCAGCCCACCTAGACCACACTAACCATTTACACCAATCCTACACTAGTCTCATATTTTTTTATTCTCCCTACATTCTCATCATCTCCTCCCAGATTCTACCACTCGCCTGCACATTAAGGACAATTTACAGTGGCCAATTAATCTATCAACCAGCACGTCTTTGGGAAGTGGGAGGAAACCAGAGCACCCGGGGGAAACCTACTCTGTCACGGAGAACGTGCGAGCTCCACACAGACAGTGCCTAAAGTTGGAGTCACTGCTGTGAGTTAGTGACTCTACTAATGAATACCATGATTGTCTCCTATATTACTGGAATATATTTCAATAACTTTCCTCTCAAATCATGTTTTTTTTTGAGGATGGAGTAGAACTTGAGCCTGGCAGAGGTGTAAAATGACCGCTATCAATTAGACTCTGGTCATAGAGGTCTGGCGAAGCTACACAGGAAGGGAAATCAGCAGAAGTGTCCACATCTGAGCATTGGCAAATGGGAAGTTCATTCCAGTGATGGGAATGGCACTGGCTAGGCCGGTACTTATTCTCCAAATGTTCCAAGACCGAGTCGGTCTGCAGTCACGTGGAGCCCAAGTAATAACAGATTTCATTCAAATCAATAAACAGGGTACAAGTGACCCCCTGGTGTTATGGCCACTTGGGTAACAGAAATTTGCGCTTACAGGATTCATAAATTACAGTCCAAAATTTTGAGATACGGAATAATGTTTGCTCTTACGGAATTTATGTTAAAACAAGTAATTAAATAAACACAAATTTATTTTTTTCAGCTTGTGTTCCTTGACACATGCATAATGTGGCTTTGTATTACAGAAGATTGCAATACGGACTGTTTTCAGGGAACCCAGCCTCCCTGTAATATGGGGGTCGCCCATATAGATAAGACTTGAATTATACCCATAAGATGCCAAACAGACATTCTGATCAGGAACATGTCCAATGTTTACTTTTTCATTCGTTCATCCACAGATGTCGGACCTTCAGAACACTAAGGCTTAAATAAAGTTTTATATTATACTTTTCATTTACATTTTACCTGCCTGGAGCAATCAGGAGCTGTGGCTTGATACTGGTTGTGGTTGCCCACCAGCATACACCTGAGTAGTGGAATGGGAGTCCACAGGGATCACAAAGGAAAGTTTTCAGTCTTATTCATTCTTTATTGTTATTCGTTTCTTCTTTTCTATCTGTTTTTTTCATCTTACTCTCTTCTGTGGCTTTATTCTTCTCTTATGACCCCATTGTTCTCTCTATATACTTCTGTGTTTCGTACTCAATCATGTGTTAATTATTTTCCAGTGTCCTCTCCCACCATCCTTGTCCATTCCCCTTACATTCAACCTCTTTCCAAATCTTTTGCAATCTCAGAACAGTTTAGCTAAAACATTGGTAAGGAGCCTGCAAATGGAGCCAAAATTACCCAAGTCAATGTAGCTCTGTTTTCTGCATTAGCACTCATGGATTGGCATTGCACAGGATTGATGCCTCAATCCTCCTCTTCTGCATGGTATGCACTTATGACACAAATGCTACCACCCTTGCCAATTAGCCAGATATGGAGAGTTACGTTAAACATGTGTGCTTGTGATTTGCATAAGAACCAACACCCTGTTCATCTTTATTTTCTTGCTGTATTATCTGACAGCCTTCTGTTCCAGCCTTTTGTTTTTGCCATCACATAATTGCAAGTGTCAGATTATGTTGGACCTGTCCCAAAATCGTCCCCACACTACTCCTGTGGTCCCATTTACTCTTTTTGGCCCTGTAGTTCTTAAATTCTGCAGCACTAATGTGCTGGTCATTCTGGAAGGGAGTGCGATCTGTGAGCATCAATAGGAAATAGAAGGCAGAAGCTAAAACACCACCAGTGGAGTGTGCTGATGAACCTGATGGTTTGTGCTGTCAAAGGCCTTTTCCACTGTTTCTAAACATGCAATGAGGTAAAAAAAATTGAAACATTTTTAACGGGGTTGCACTAAATATGGCAATGTGTGACTGGTGAGAAGTTATGGGGTCAAATATGGCACATCAAGCCCCTTTATCATTGTTACCTCCGTACTCAATGGGAAATCTCATGAAAAGCTCAAAAACCCATAACATTGACTCTATTCTTCTCTCTCTCCACAGATGCTGCCTGATCTGCTGGATCTTTCATTTCAGGTTTTCAGAAACTGTTTTGTATTCCATAGATCCAGCATGTGTCTCTCCAATCCTCATTCATCACCTCTTTACAAGTGCTGCTAACAGATCTACAGCATTTATCAAGCCTGCATCACCCTCTCACAGCCAGAACACTCACCACTTATGTCATTTTGTCTCCCTTGGTCTCTGTTACAGACATTCCCTGTTTTCTCCACCCTTTCCCCTTCCCTGCTACTTAAAACATGCTGGAAGTCTAACGTTGAGAGGTTATCAACCTGAAACATAAAAAGTTTCTTCTTATGCATGCCATCTGATCTGTTGAGTTTATCCAACATTTTCTGTTTTTATTTCAAATTTCTAGCACCTTCATTTTCTCGATTATGTTTGTTTTTCTTTGTGTTTTTCGTGAGAATCTCTCTGAACATCTAACAGCCTCACACCACCTAAACATTCTGCTTTTAGATTCTACCAACCATGATGTATAACTGCATGCTTGCCCATATTATACTCCACCTGCCATCTTTTTGCCCACTCACTCAACCCATTTGCAGATTCTTTTGCCCAGGGATTAGATTTTGGTGTGCAAAACATGTGCTGCATAAATCAATAACACCCAATTGGATGCCCTCATGAAATTGAGCAGCACAGCATTTTGCACAAAGAGCACACAGGAGCTGAATGAGGAGTTCACCATGGCTCTGTCGTTGCTGTCTAGATGGGAAGCACATCAGAGAAACCTTTGTCCTCCTGGCAGCCACAGAACAGCAGCATAAAAAGGCAGTATGAAAGTAAGGGAAAATGTGGGGTGATGGTCATTGCAATTTTGCAATTTCCTTTGGGCCTGGTCACCTCTGAATTGGTCTATCTTGATCATTTCCTATTCCACAAGTGGCCACCATGCCATTGCAAGATGAGGGCTGATCAAAGGACCAGCAATTACAGCCTGGTCCAGATTTCATTTGTACAAAGAGGCTGCAGGCAATTTCTAAAATGTTGACCGCTGAACACTAACATCAAAGTCACTGTGCAGAACCTTCAAATGGCATCTCATTGCCAATGACGGTGCAATGTGCTCCTATTATTTTTCTGAATGACTGACAAAGATCGTAGGTTTCAACAGAAGCTTGAGTTTATGCTGGTAATGGAGGAAGTGTTGTGTGCAGGACCTTTGATATCACTGGGTGTACACCAGAGGCCAGGGAAACATCAGCTCTGCTCAGTTGAACTGTGCACGGGAATATTTGGGTCAATTTCCCAGTGAGTGTGATTTTACCTGGAAATGATGCTAGTGCTTTCTAACCTTTCTTGTGGATGAAGAAAATGTGCAAATGAGTTCAATTTCTCAGCTTCTTTGTCTTTTTCAGTTTACTTGCCCACCTATCTCTGTATCATCAAAAACTGGGATACACCACAGTTGGTCTTTTCATGTAATCTGTAAATTATTTATGTTCCAGCACTGATCCCTGAGGTACTCCACTAGATATAGCTTGTCAAATTGAAAATGATCTCGTATCCATGTTGCTATATTACCCTCAAATGTGAGTCCTTATCTTGTGCATTAACCTTTTAAGTAGTTTCATGTAACATTAGTACATTTGCTAAACACAATTTCGCTCAGAAAACCAAGTTAACTCTCTTTAAACTTTTCTTAACTGTTATCATTTCCTTAATGGATTCCAGCATTTACCCAGCACCAGCTGTTGGACTAGCTAGTCTGCAGTTCTCAATTTTCTCTCTTGCAGTTTTACATTATTTAGGATCTTTGAAGAAACTAGTAAATTTTGGATGGTTGCAATACATCAGAAACATTCTGTAAAACTCAGTATTTTTTGACAACTTTGACAACAGGTGTGAGCTTTCTCCTTTTTCCTCTCTTTCTCACTTTCCCTTTTCTCTCTCCATCTCTCCATTTTTCCATGTCCTTCCTTCTTCTCTCTTTCCACTGTCTCATATGGTGTACTTGTTCTGGTCATCTCCCATCCTTCTCATGCTTACCCCAATCCAACCCTCCAACATGCGGAAGAATCTGTGGCCATACAGAATCTTGCCTTCTATGCTTTCTTTTGCAAGTTCCCGCTATGTGTTACATAAGATGTTCAAATTTAGTATGGAGATCATGTAAATGGAAAATCCAGACTTTAATTTCTCTTTATATCTGAAATACATGGACTTTACTCTCGACTGGAGTTTGATTTTGTGCTCAGCTAAGGTGAAATTAAAGTGCCACATCAGGTTTGAACTGTAAATGTAGGCAACTTGATAGCGACACTTTTAACCACTCAATCTCAAATGATCTACCATAGTATTGTTTGGTCAACTTAATTTGCCAGATTCCTTCTTGTGTACTGTCTTCTCCCACAGCTGCCACCAGATCTTGCAGATGGAGTACATACCATAGACTCTCACCACCACCTCGTGGGAGGAACAATGCATGGCTCCTCTCTTTAAGTGCCTAACATAACACCCACTTTGCACCTATCTTATGCAGAAGAACATTATGTCATCAAAATATTATTGTACGTTATCGTCAATTACCAACAGTGTTTCTATCTTCTGGATTTTCTTTCCATTTTATTTCTGTAAGCCTGTTCCTCCCACTTCCTCCCATATTGCCTCTGTTAAGATGGTTAATTTTTAATTCCATTTTCAGCTTCTGTGAAAACTTACAATGCACATGTGGCTGTTTCAAATGGTTCTGTTCCAATAAATTTGAACTGCAACCTTCTTGCCATCATCCTCCCTTTAGGTTGCATTCTTGTACAGAGCAAAATACTTGCATGGAGTTTTGACTTTTAAATTAAGTAAACTCTCATTGTAAAGTAGCTTCAGGTCAACTCTGCTTGACTTCACAGAGCATTATAGTTTACCGTGTGAAAGTTAAATGAGTTCCAAAAACCCTGAAGAGCCTATACTGCAATGAGAATATCACTACTTTACACATACCACAATTATACAATCTGTTAATCTTATAAACGTCCTTTGTGGAAAGTCCTCGAGTTTGTCCAGTTTCTTCCAGTGGTTGCATAGTAAGAGTATTTTCAAAATAGTGGGAGACTGGAAACAGCAGTGGCACTAAAAATATTTGGGCATTAAGTCAATAAAAGCCAGTGTAACGAGATTCATGGCATCACCTAGTAAAAGCTGTGACGCAGACCAGTGAGATTTGTGTTTGCGTTGTTCCAGGGAGTTCTTTGGTAGATCCCAGTGAGGCAGCAAACAAAGAAGTCTGAACTTCTCTGTCTCCTGAATGTCAAGTAGTCATTCTACTTTAAGTAAAAGCTGATTTCTCTTTGAATTCATGGAATGCAACAAACTCTGAGTACATCCTTGGTCAAAGAAGAACTGATGGAGGTGAAGGTTCAATGTGAGGATCACTTCCATTTGGTGTACATCTTGGAGCCAGATGTATTGTTTTAAAGTAACCTAAACACATGACTGTTTAAAGATGGTTTAAAGAAAAGCATTGCCTCTAAATGTATATCAGAAGTGTGGAGGTTATTTGAGTTGGCTTGCCAAAACAAAGCTTTGGTAAAGAAGGAGCAGGTAAATTGGTTTATTATTGTCACATGTACCGAGGTACAGTGAAAAACTTTCTTTTGCATGCCATCCATACAGATCATTTCATTACAACAGTGCATTGAGGTAGTACAAGGGAAAACAATAATAGATTGCAGAATAAAGTGTTACAGCTACAGAGAAAGTGCAGTGCAGGCAGACAATAAGGTGCAAGGCCAAAACAAGGTAGATTGTGAGGCCAAGAGTTCATCTTATCACGTTAGGTGACTGTTCAAGAGTTTTATAACAGTGGGATAGAAGCTGTCCTTGAGCCTGGCTTCTCAGGCTTCTGTATCTTCTGCCTGATGGGAGGGGGAGAAGAGAGAATGTCCAGGGTGGGTGGGGTCTTTGATTATGTTGGCTGCTTTACCGAGGCAGCGGGAAGTGTAGGGGAGTCATTCTGCGAAGTGTAAGTGAAGTCCATGGAGGGGAGGCTGGTTTCTATGATGTGCTGAGCTGTGTCCACAACTCTCTGCAGTTTCATGTGGTCTTGGGCAGAGCAGTTGCTATACCAAGCTGTGATGCGTCTGGATAGGATGCTGGCTATGGTGCATCTATAAAAATTGGTGAGGGTCAAAGGGGACATGCCAAATTTCTTTAGGCTCCTGAGGAAGTAGAGGCGCTGGTGAGCTTTCTTGGCTGTGGCATTTATGTGGTTGGACCAGGATAGGATGTTGGTGATGTTCACTCCTACGAACTTGAAGCTCTCAACCCTCTCAACCTCAGCACTATTGATGTAGACAGGTGCATGTGCACCACCCGCTTCCTGAAGTCAATGACCAGCTCTTTTGTTTTGTTGACATTGAGGGAAAGGTTGTTGTCATGGTACTCCTGTACTCCAACTCATTGTTATTTGCGATTCAGTCCACTACAGTGGTGCCATCTGTAAACTTGTAGATGGAGTTAGAGCAGAATCTGGCCACGCAGTCATGAGTGTGTAGGGAATAGAGTAGGGGGCTGAGGATGCAGCCCTGTGGGGCACCAGTGTTGAAGATAATCATGGTGGAGGTGTAGCTGCCTATCCTTACTGATTTCAGTCTGTTGGTCAAGAAGTCAAGGATCCAGTTGCAAAGGGAGGTGTTGAGTCCCAGGTCTGGGAGTTTGGAGATGAGTTCGCTCGGAATTATAGTATTGAATGCAGAGCTGTAGTCAATAAACAGTAGTCTAATGTAGGTGTCTTTACTGTCCAGATGCTCCAGAGATGAGTGTAGGGCCAGGGAGATGGCATCTGCCATAGACCTGTTTCAATGGTAGGCAAATTGCAGTGGGTCGAGGTTGTCTGGGAGTCTGGAGTTGATGTGTGCCATGACCAGCCTCTCGAAGCACTTCATGATGGTGGATGTCAGAGCCATCAGGCCATAGTCAATAGGCACGTTACCTTATTTTTCTTAAGTACTGGGATGATAGTGGTCTCCTCAAAGCAGGTGGGGACCTCAGATTGAAGTGGGGAGAGGTTCAAAATGTCTGCGAATATCCTCACCAGCTGATCTGCACAGGATCTGAGGAGACAGCCGGGGACACCGTCGCAGGTTCATTCTCTGGAAGACTGTTCTGATGTCTGCAATGGTGATTGTAGGTTCAGGTACATTAAAGGCCGTCAGGGCAGGTGGTGACATTCCAAAACATGCATAGAATACATTATGCTCATAAGGAAGGGATGTGCTATGGTCGGCGATGCTGCCTGACTTCATTTTGTACCTATTGTAACATGTAAGCCCTGCCACAACTGGCGACTGGTGTGAGACTCGGTTTGGACTGGTGTTGTCTCTTGGCATCCCTGTTAGCTTTATGTCGGTAATGAGTGCAAGTGGCAATATTTCTTCCTGTGAGAAGGATAGAAGTATGTGAAGTGGGGCAAGCTGGGCTGAAAGGGTGAGATAAATACAAGATAGAACCTCTGCCTAGGAACTTCTGTGCTGTCAAGCAAGCAAAATCATTCAGTAAGAGGTATTGAGGTAGGCTAGTGAGTCATATGACTGGATAGAAGTGAAAACTCACTGAATAATGTGAGTGTCATGCAATGTGCCGCAATATTCAGGGCCAGATTTGTGTTGGGAATTGCATACTCAAGGGTAACACAATAATCATGGGGGGAGGGCTTTATTCTGCATATAGATTGGGCAAACCCAATGTGTAGTAACAGTGTGAAAGACAAATTTCTTAAGTGTATAAGAAATGACTTTCAAGGTTAGTATATTGAGAAACAACATGGGAACAAGCTATTTTAGATAGTATTGTGTAATGAGGAAAGGTTAATTGACAATTTGGGTGCTGAAGAGACTTTTGGAAACATGAAGCATGACTTGCTGTGGTTGATCGGAAACTACATTGAAAGGTATGACAGTGAACAAGCAATGGCTGACTTTTAAAGAATTAGTACATAGTTTACAGGTAATATATATGCTATTAAGGCAAGAAAAAGAGAAAATGATCCAGCAATATCTATCAAGAGAGTTAGAGCATAAGGTCAAAGGAAAATGTTTGTAATCTTGCCAAAAAAACAGTTTTTGAAGTTGGGAAAATTTCAGAATTCAGTGAAGGAGGTTTTGAAAGAAGACAGTGGATGCATTGATTGACATCTTCCAAAATTCCATAGATTCAAGAACAGTTTCCAAAGATTGTGAAAGTAGCAAATGTAACTGCAATATTTAAGAAAAGTGGGAGAGACAAATTGGAAACTATAGATCAGTGGGGAATTCTTCAGCAGTCGGAAAATGGTTGGAATCTTTTATTAAATAAGTAGTAACACAGAACTTGGAAAATAATAATAGGATTTGGCAGAGTTATGAAAGGAAAATCATGCTTTACAAGTCTGTTGGAGTTTTCTGAGGTTGTAACTAGCCCAATAGGTAAAGTTGAACCAGTTAATGTGGTCTATTAGGACTTTCAGAAGGACTTCAATAACATGTCCCACAAAAGGTTTTTACACAAAATTAAAGCACATGTGTTAAGAGTTATATACCAACGCAGAGTCAGGGCTGGCTAATGGACAGAAAACCCATTAGGATTAATCGGGTTGGGAGGTCGTGACCAATGGGGTACCACAGGGATTGATGCTGGGTCACAGTTCATAATCTACAACAATGATATGAATGAAAGTATCGTGTACTTTTATGTGACAATCAAATGGTCAGGTTGTGGATGCAGTCAAAACTATTATAGAACTTCTCACAAAATAGTCAACATGGCTTTGTGTGTGGTAGGTCATGTCTAACCAATCTTAGAGAGTTTTTCAGGGAGGTTACCAAGAAGGTTGATGAAGGAAAGGCAGTGTACATTGTCTACATGGACTTTAGCAAGGCCTTTGACAAGGTCCCGCATGGGAGGCTGGTCCAGAAGGTTAAGCTGCTTGGCATTCAGGATGAAGTAGTCAACTGGATTCAACATTGGCTTCGCGGGAGAAGCCAGAGAGTGGTAGTAGATGGTTGTCTCTCTGATTGGAGGCCTGTGACTAGTGGTATGCCACAGGGTTCGGTGCTGGGTCCATTGTTGTTTATCACCTATATTAATGATTTAGATGATCATGTGGTAAACTGGATCAGCAAATTTGCAGATGACACCAAGATTGGGGACTTAGTGGACAGCGAGGAAGGCTATCAAAGCTTGCAGCGTGATCTTGACCAGCTATGAAAATGGGCTGAAAAATGGCAGATGGAATTTATTGCAGACAAGTGTGAGGTGTTGCACTTTGGGAGGGCAAAACCAGGGTAAGACTTCACAGTGAATGGTAGGGCTCTTAGGTGTGTGGTAGAACAAAGGGATCTGGGACCATAATTCCTTGAAAGCGGTATCACAGGTAGATAGAGTGGTAAAGGGAGCTTTCTGCACATTGGCCTTCATAAGTTAGGGTATTGAGTACGGGAGTTGGGATGTTATGTTGAGGTTGTATAAGACGTTGGTGAGGCCGAATTTAGGGTATTGTGTGCAATTCCGGTCACCTACCTACAGGAAAGATATCAATAAGCTTGAAAGAGTGCAGAGAAAATTTACGAGGATGTTGCCGGGACTTGAGGACCTGAGTTACGGGGAAAGGTTGAATAGGTTGGGACTTTATTCCCTGGAGTGCAGGAGAATGACGGGAGATCTTATAGAGGTATACAAAATCATGAGGGATATAGATAGGGTGAATGCATGCAGGCTTTTTTCCTTCAGGTTGGATGAGACTAGAACTAGAGGTTTAGGGTGAAAGGTGAAATACTTAAAGGGAATCTGAGGGGAAACTTCTTCACTCAGAGGGTGGTGCGAGTGTGGAATGAGTTGCCAGAGAAAGTGATAGATACGGGTTCAATTGTAACATTTAAGAGAAGTTTGGATAGGTACGTGGATGGGAGGGTTTAGAGGGATATAGTCAGTGCGGGTAGTTGGGACAAGGCAGAGGATCAGGTCAGCATGGACTAGATGGGCTGAAGGGCCTGTTTCTGTGCTATGACTCTATAAAATCAAGGAGTCCTGCAAATCTGAGTTTTTAACTTTATTCAATTGGCATAAAGCACAAAGAGAAGGGGTAGGGATGAATCCCACACAGAGATCTTTAGGCACCAGCACAGCCTTTGACCATCTGTGAAAAAGGGCGTTTGAAGATCAAGACCACAAACCTGGCACAAAATGCACGATTTACTGGGCAGCAGTGATCCATGCCTTCCCATATGCTTCTGAGACTTGGACTACCTACAGAAGGCAGCTCAAGGCGTTGGAGTTATTCCACCAATGCTGTCTCCCAAAATCCTCCAAATCCACTGGCAGAATAAGTGAACTGACATCAGTGTCCTCTCCCAGGACATCATCCCCAGAACTGAAACCCAAATTACACTCAGTTGGCTCCACTGGGCAGTTTCCATGCCTGACACAGACTCCCAAAATAAGCACTCTTGTTCCGAGCTCCATCATGAGAGCAGATTACCAGGTGGGTAAAGGAAAAGATGCAAGAATGATTTTAAAGCCTCCTTGGAAAAATACAAGTCCCCTCTGAATCCTAGGAACCTCTGGCCCACGATGGCACTGAGAACTTGGTGTCCATGCATCAGGTGCACATAAAAGCCCAGTGTAAGCAGTGGAAGGAACATACCATCTCACAAAACACACACCTGCCCACCCCTCAGTCACTTCTTGTCCAGTCTGCTGGCCCCACATTGGGATAAGACCAACACAACTGGAGTGGATGCGAGTCATCCTCTATCCTGAGGGACTGTCAAAGAAGATTTGTGCAAGATACTACTTCTGACTGTAGGGACAATATGACAACCTCAACATTCTCCTGAAAAGAATACTAATTGACTTGAAACAACATCAGGAGCACGAGGAGAACAAGAATGCTAAACCACTTCAAGAAATGCAATTTCCTGATGCCATGAAGATGAGACTCCTTGGCCAGAGTACTTGGAAGACAGGACAGATCCAAGAAACTATGGTATATATGTGAAAATTCCTCATACTGGAGGAATGGTGCCGGTAGATTTATGCTAATGAGCTGCCTCTTAAAGAAAAGTCCAAGACTGAGGACTGTTCTGAAGCTGCTGTGGTTCTATGTACTGTCAACAATCTCCAAAGCAAGATACACTAATCTGAACAGCAGCTGCGGATCCCACAAATTGAATGTCCTTGATTGTAGGCGTGGAAAGCAGTATCAGCTGCCTACACAGTGGAGGATCTTGTGCATTTATAGTGCCTGTCTTGATTAAATAGTGAACATTTTTTTTTGAGGGGAAATATATGCTATCACTATGTAAATACTATATCTGCTGGTCAGGAGACAAAATCTTAAAATCAGACCTACGCTCTTCAATAACAACAAAATACCAATTCGTTAGCTTTACCTTGCTAAATCATTAGAAGGTGTTTCATGAGCACATAAGGAGATATTGGGACAGTGGGCAAAAGCTTGATCAAAGGGGTAGGATTTAAGAGATGTCTTAAAGAGAGATAGAGATGTGGAGAGTTCTAGGAGGAAATTCTAGTGCTTAGGATGTACACAGTTGGAGGAATGGAAATAGAGAAGTGTAGAGATTGAGAGTTTTAGGGCTAGCAAAGATATCTTTATTAGTCATATGTACATTGAAACACACAGTGAAATGTATCTTTTGCGTAGAGTGTTCTGGGGGCAGCCTGCAAGTGTCGCCACGCTTCCGGCGCCAACATAGCATACCCACAACTTCCTAACCCGTACGTCTTTGGAATGTGGGAGGAAACCGGAGCACCCGGAGGAAACCCATGCAGACACGGGGAGAACGTACAAACTCCTTACAGACAGCGGCCGGAATTGAACCTGGGTCGCTGGCGCTGTAATAGCGTTATGCTAACCGCTACACTACCATGCCTGCCGTTGCAGGGATATGAGGATGCTAGTCCACAGAGGCATTTGAAATTAAAGTTACATTTTTTACAACTGAAACATTGACAGTCCAGGGGACACTGAGGGTCAGTAATCACATGGAAGGTAGATCAATGGATAGTGGAAGCAAGCATTAGTACAGCAGCGTTTTGGATCTGTTGACATTGGTAAATTGGTTTATTGTTGTCACATACTGAAGTACAGTGAAAAACTTTGTTCTGCATGCCATCCATACAGATCATTTCACCACATCAGTGCATTGAGGTAGTACAAGGGAAAACAATTACTGAATGCAGGATAAAGTGTAACAGTTACAGAGAAAGTGCAGTGCAGGCAGACAGTAAGGTGCAAGGCCATAACAAGGTAGATTGTGAGGCTAAGAGTCCATCTTATCATACTATTTATCTTGGTGTGTTCCTAATTATTAATATATTTTATCAAAAAGTTTGTTAAAGGACGCTCGGGTGATTCAGTTAAGCCATGGGCAGCAATGGCATACAGACCAGGTTTGAACTCCGGTCTTTAATAAATAGATAATTATAAGTGAGGCTGCAGTTGAGGATCTGAAGAGTGCTTCTGTAGTCCCGAAACCAATGGGAGAAAATTGAGCAGAAATTTAGGCTTCTGATCTCATAAAATTTACTAAGAAATGAAAGCATTCTTTTGCACCTCTGTAAAGTAGGCATTAGGCTCAATTGATTTACTTGGGCTCCAGAATCTACTATGTTACAACAAGACTTTGTCTCTTTATTGACTGACATTGTACCCAAGTCAAACATATTGTAGTGTTGTGTTGCCAGCTCAGATATAGTGCAGAGTCACCAGATGGTGACTTGTAAATGCAAAGACTTAAGGTGCTTACGCTATTCCAAGGTTAATGATTTATTACAGGATTAGGACTATGAAAGGGAATCTCTCAATTTCTTTGGAAAATTTGCTGCTCTGTACCACTGAAGAGGCACTGTTCTAATGGAGCAGATAAAATAGAAAGTGGGTTGCAAAGAACAACTGCAAAGGTTGCATGTCTGAAAAGTAAGGACAATATTCAGCCCAGAAACACCCAGAAAAAGTTTTGTGTTGATACCTACAATTGGTAGGCATCTTGAAAATACTTCCAATTTAGGTGTCCAATCACTTCTCTTTGAAGCTGTCTGTGACCTCATGCATCATTCCAAAATCAGTCAGTGCATATCATCTGTTTGGGCATGTGGCAGCATTTGGGACTCAACATTGAACTCAACAAGTTCATGTTACTCCCTTTCTCTGTTTATAGCGGAAGTGGCCAATTCTGCTGTAGGGTTACCATCTGTTACATATTAACTCAGTTTTTTTTACTCTCCACAGACACAAACTCTTCCCACATTCTCATTTTGATTTCAGTTCTCTGCAATAGCTCTGACCTACATTTCACAGCTTTTATATTGTCCTTTGTTTGTTTTCTCAGTCTCTCACTGTCTTCATTAATCAGTCAACCAGATGGATTTATGAATGTCTTATCATTACAACAACCCTGGCTTCACCCTATCTGAGATATTCCCTTTGTCTTATCTATCTCCCCCAGCCCTCTCTGCAGCTTAAAACTAACCTTTTCTCATTTTCACAGCTCTGAAGAAGAGCCTTCAACTGAACGTTCCACTGATGCTGCCGGACCTGCTGAGTGTTCCCAGCACTTTACTGATATTTCAGAACTTCAGTTTTATCCTGTACCTTAAAGAGGTGCTATATTCAGATTTGTGAATGCATATGATACACAGACATAAACCACAAGGCTGTGTAATAATTTCTCTTGGGTGAAGAATACTGGAACATATAAGTAGGCTTCATGATGTGACAGATCTGATGATGCTTTCACAATCTTGCAAATAGCATAGACACCGGAAATTTGAAATGCCTGAAAGTGCTGGAAATGTTCAACAGGTCGGGCATGAATTCATTCTCTGGCGAGAGAAAAATAGAGTTAACATTTCAGGTAATTGACCTTAGCTTTCATAATAGGAAAAGTGAAGGACTGCGCTGAGCCCTGTGGAACCATATTGCATCACACCTTCCTTTCCACTTTTCTTTCTGCTACTGATTCAATTGTGGACCCAACTTGCTACTTCTCCTTAGATCCCAAGTGGTTTTAACTTTCTGATCCATCTGCCATGTAGGACTTCATGAAATGCTTTGTTAAAATTCATATAAACTACATCAAACCAACTACCCTCATCGCTCCTTCTCGTTACCTTCTCAAAAAATTCATTTGTTAGTCAGACCTGACTTTCCCTTTTCAAATGCATGTGATGCAGAACTTCAAGATGATTAAATTGTGCCTTTCTAAATGATGATTTAATGGTTGTTCAGAATTTTTTTTCAGTAATTTATCCATCATCAATGTTAGGCTGACTGGCCTTCATTCTTCCTCTTTTCCCAGTTTTTAAACAATGGCATTGTATTTGGAGACTTTGCAATCATGCCTGCAGTCAAAAGGAATTAGAACATGGTCAAGACATAAAAAGGTAAGAGGTAGGAGCAGGAGTGGGCCATTGAACCCCTTGTGCCTGCTCCACCATTTAGTAAATCATACCTGATCTTCTACCTCAGTGCCACTTTCCTGCACTAACCCTAAATCTCTTGATTCAATCAATATTTAAAAATATCTCTGCCTTGAATATACTCTGCTAATAAGCCTCCACGCCCCTCTTGGGTGCTGAATAGATTCACTCTGTGTGAAGAAGCTTCCTCCCATCTTTGTTCTGAATGGCTAACTATTTATTTTGAGATTGTGACCCCTTGGTTCCAGACTCTCCCATCAGTGTGAAATATCAACTGCACAACTACCTTGTCAAGTCGCTTGAGAGTTGTGGATGCTTCAATTAGATCACCTCTCATTATTCTAAACTCAAGAGTGTAAAAGCACAGTCTGTTTAATCTCTCCTGAAAAGCAGGTGAAAGAGCAGATGTTTCATCTCCTGCCCCATTTTGCTGCAAGGCTATCCATCTGTAATATTAATTCAATTTCTTTTCTCCCATGGATACTCCTGATCTGTCAAATACTTCCAGCATTCTTTCTTTACTTTCAAGTTTCAGCAACAGCTTTGGCGTGCGCTTCACGTCTTTAAATAATCCTTTCTCTCTAATAGCCCTCATTAATCTGTTAACCAGATGGTGTTATAAACATGGGGATCACACAGCAACCTTGCCTCACACTGTCAGAAATATTTCCTTTGCTCCCTCCATCTCTCCCTCACCCTCCCTGCTACTTCTAACTAAATTGTTTTCTCACGTTTGCAGTTCTGATGGGTCTCTGACCTGAAATGTTAACTCTGTTTCTCTTTTCACAAATGATTCCTGACCTACTATTTCCAGCGTTTTCTGTTATCGTTTCAAATCTCCTGCATCTGCAGTTTTGTTTTGTTTTCTTATGTAAACTATGTTCTAGAACTGAAATTCTTGCTGCAGTCATCTTTCAAATCTGCAAACTCATTATCCTTTGTAAATCGGCCTTGCCGCATGTTACACTCAGGTTAACCTGGAGATTACCGATTTGCTGCATGTGCTTGTTTTACTTCAACTTTTAGTATATGGCTGAGTTACATTTTGTTGGCATGTTACTTGCATTGCTCTTCTGCAGATTCCTTGGGTTTTCTAAGAGGTGTTACCAGCCACATCTTTATTTTAATTATCCATTCATGGGGTGTGGTCACTGCTGAATCACGTGGATGCCTTTTGTCTCCATGCTGCCATTGGGTAGCTCTGTATGTGACTGCACAACATTACTTTTGTGAACACACACCAGATGCATTTTTTTGGAATAGAAGTCCTTGTCATTGATCGACAAGTTTGGTTTAGCATATTGTCATATGCATGTAATCAATAATGCTTCAGACCAATGGGAGGGCAGTCAAAAGGGCAAACCTTAGCAGCTTGTCATTTCTGGCCGGCATCATCAAAATCAAAGTTGACATAATTACTTAATCTTGCAAAGAAGCAATCAATGTGTTTATGCAATGCTCTCAGTGAAATTCTGCAAATTTCTGTGGTTAAGCCCTGGAAGAATCCAAAGGCCAAACATTGACAGAATAGTGGCATTCTTGCGTAAACTATGGCCATCATAATTGTCAGCAGATTTTGCTACAAACGTCTCTCACTTCCTATTGCAATATCCAGAGTCTCCTGATACATTAGTGTCGAACTGTATTGAGGAAGCCTATCCTGGCTTTGCAACCTGTACACTGCATATAGCCTCATGAGCTTCATCTCTTTGCTGATGCACTCTATCCTGCAAAACTGTTATCATAAGCACTCACTGGTTCATTCCCACTACTGTTCCCATCTGCCCAGCTGTTGTGAGACAAGTTCAAGGTCTCGAAAGTGAAGGACTCTAAACACAGTCTGGCGAGGAAGGACTTTATTTACAAAGACAAACATGGGGAAAGGCTAACGGGAACAACACACACATGCACTGGTGATAGCAAGCATGGGAAAATCACAAACACGAAACAAACTGAGTACAAACAATCAAGGAAAAGCAATACACTACCCGCCACCCCCCTTGACTCAGTGCAGGCACAGCTCTATGCTCCCAGGGGTCCTTAGCTAATTTCTCTTAAACAGTACACAGCTTACCAACAGGGCATCCCTCAGAGACAAAAGAGACAGAACCAAGCATGTGGCGCTCTTTATACTGCTGGAGGGCTGGGGGGGGTCCAGCCCAGGTAGTTCAAACAGGCCAATGGCCCAAGGCCAAGGTGCTTAGAAGGACCAATGGTTCAGGTGTGCCCTGATGGGCAGGGGTGGAGCCAAACCTTGATTGACAGTGGTGTGTCTTCCAACCAGGTAGGGGCAGTGTTGTCACGTGACAGCCATGACCCTCCACAATACACCAGCCCACCTTCCTTATTTTGTTCCATGGTCCACTTTTCTCTCCTATTAGATTCCATCACCTGTTGTTGACTCTTTGTTGCCTCCACATGTCACCTTCTAGCCTCTGTCACTATTTCTGCTCTTCCCTCCTTCATCTGCCTACCGCCACCAGGATCCACCTATCACCTGCCAGCTCTGGCTGCTCCCCTCCCCCTCACCTCTCTATACTGGCTATCTCCCCTCTATCTTTCAGTCCAGATGAAGAATTTCAACCCGAAACTTAGACTGTCCATTTCTCTCCACAGGTGCTGCCTGACCCTCTGAGTTCCTCCAGCATCTCGTTTATTTTTGCTACAGATTCCAGCATCTCAGTCTCTTGTGTGTCCAGACCTGTAGTTCCCTAGCATGGTCCTGTAGCCCTCCTTAAATAAAAGCACAACATTAGCCACCCTTTGGCTAAAGATGATGCAAATATCTCTGCCAGGCTCCCCTGAATTTTCTTCCCTCCCTTCCCACTATGTCCTAGGATACACTTCATCAGGCCCTGGGGATTTATCCACCTTAATATGCCTTAAGACCACCAGCACCTCCTCTGTTGTAAAGTGGATAAGTTCCAATACATTCATTTCCCTTAATTCCTTAGTTTCCATGGCCTTCTCCATGGTAGATACAAACTAGAAATATTCATTTAACACCTTGCCCATCTCCTGTGGCTTCACACATAGTCAACCACATTTATCCTTTGGGGGACCTATTTCCTTTGTTACTCTTTTGCTCTTAATATGGTTGCAGAATCTGTTAGGATTCTCCTTTATCTTATCTGTCAAAGCTATCGCATGTCCTCTTTTTGCCCCCTTCTTAACTAGGACAAGTATGAAGTGTTGCATTTTGGTAAGTTAAACCAGGCGGGACTTGCACAGTAAATGGCAGGGCCCTGCAGAGTGTTGTAGAACAGAGAGACCGAGGGGTACAAGTACACAGTTCCCTGAAAGTGGCGACACGGGTAGGCAGGGTGATGGAGAAGGTGTTTGGCACGCTTGCCTTCATCAACAGGAGTGCCGAGTACAAGAGTTGGAACATCATGTTACAACTGTATAAGACAATGGTGAGACCATATGTGGAGTATTGTGTGCAGTTCTGGTCGCCTAGCTATGGGAAGGATGTCATTAACCTGGAAAGAGTTCAGAAAAGGTTCACGAGGATGTCACCGGGACTATAAGGCTTGAGTTACAAGGAAGGACTGGACAGGCTGGGACTTTTTTCCCTGGAGCATAGGAGGCTGGGGGGTGTCCTTATGGAGGTGTATAAAATCATAAGGAGCGTAGATAAGGTGAATGATCTCAGTCTTTTTCCCAGGATAGGGGAGTCCAAAGTTAGAGGTCATAGAGTTACGATAAGAAGGAAAAAATTTAAAGGGGACCTGAGGGGTAAATTTTACCCAGAGGAAAGTGGGTACGTGGAGCTGCCGGAGGAAGCTGAAGAGGTGGGTACAATTACAACGTTTAAAAGACATTTGGACAGGTACACGGATAGGAAAGGTTTAGAGGATATGGGCCAAACATAGGCAAATGGGACTGGCTCAGATAGGCAACTTGGTGGGCATGGATGATTTGAACTGAAAAGTCTGTTTCCATGCTGTATAACTCTGACTCAAACTAGTGTACCTATAACATCAATGAATTTGCAAAATAAAGCCTTTTCTTTGGATCCCACAAAGTACTGTTGCAATTTCCCTGAAAAATTGAATGCATAATTTGTCCAGAATTTTGGAAACCTCGTCTGGAAAAGTCCTGCTTTATCTTTGAATTCCATTGCTGTTTCTTGGCCTCTACACACAATCCAAAGGGCGTGTGTTAGACATAAACTGCGAAGCTTTCAAATCCAATCATTGCACCATGAAGAAACTGTGATTCTCAATGATATCTTTATATACTCTGAAAATGTAGTCTGATCGAATTCCTCACCCAGCTAAATTAATGATATGGTGCCAATTGGTACTGCAGAAAGCTTCATCCACAGCTTCATAACTTCACTATTCCAATGCTTCCCTGATCAGTCACCCCCCTGCCAAAATAATGTTTTTGTAGTTTAATTCCCATTTGCACCTAAGAACAAAAGCAGCATGAGCAGGAGTAAAGCCATTCAGCTACTTGAGCCTGTGCCACCATTCAGTGAGATAATTGCTGATCTGATCTTGGCCTCAGATTTACTTTCAAGCCTGTTCCCTAGAACCAATTTTTCTGCTTTTGACCAAAAGATGTGTCTATCTCAACTTAAATAATACTTCAACCTCCACAGCTCTCTGGGGTAGATAATTTATTTCAAAGATTGTTAATCCTCGGAGAAGAAATTCCTCTGTATTAAATGGACAGTATCTCATTCTGAAATTATGGCCCCTAGTATCAGATTGCCCAATGAGTGGAAACATTTTTTCAACGTCTATTGTGTCAAACCCCCACTGAATTCCATATCAGATCTTCTCTCATTCTTCTAAACTCTGATGAGCGTAGGCAAAATCTGTACAACCTTACCTTGTAAGTTGACCATTTCATCCCAGGGACTATCCCTTTCTCAACTGCCTGCAATACGTTTCTCCTTAAATAAGGAGACCAAAGCTGCATGCGGCACTCCAAGTGTGGTCTCACTAAAGCCCTGTATCGTCGTAACAAATCTTCCCTACTGTTATATTCCATTCACCTTGTCATAAAAAAGGCCACGCTTCCATTTGACCTGCTGTACATTCATTAACTTCTTTTGTTTCATGTACAAAAACACAGATACTTATGTACAGTAGTGCTCTGGAGTCTCTCTATTTAAACATCATTTTGCATAGCTCTTCTTCCTACCAAATTGGATGACCTCACATTTTCCCACATTACATCCCAGCTGTCAAATTTTTGCCCATCACTTGAAGATCACAAGCAATGCCTCCGTTATCTCTGAAGCCACTTTTGAAGGGTCATTGACTCAAAACACTTATTGCACTCATCATAAATGGTGCCCGACCCGCTGAGTGTTTCCAGCACTTTCTGTTGTTATTTGTAAAGAGCTCCAGAATTGTGCAGCCTCTGTTCTTTTCTTCTCTCTCTTCACCAACTCTAGCCCCAGCTCCAACAGGAGCTGAAGTTCAGGTGTTGAAAAAAGAGATTATTCCATTGCAGAGTTGCAACGTTGCTTTGGTAGAGGCAGCGCAAGCTGCTCAAGAGAGTGAAAAAGATGGTGGACAGTATGTCCAGGCTCGCTGTTCAACAAACTAAAGTGAAGTATAAAATACTTATTCGTCGAAGGAAGTGGACAGTAGAACCAGCAAAGGTTAAGATTTTATTAACAGAAGTTTGGGATCCCAATAAGTAGGATACTGATATATGGGCCTCCTCTTCTGAGGGGGAAAGAATATGGTTGGAAGAAGAGGGAAAAGCAAAATCTAACCCCTAATTGTTAACAAAACTAAAGGATTGGCAGATGAACAACCACAGCAGTCTCGGGTTGTGCGTGATTACTCTCAGACAGAGTTGCAAGATATGGCAAAACAAAATAAGCAACTGTCACGGGAAGCCGTTGGGGGATGGTTAACCAGACTCTCAGATCAAGGGGTGGATGCTATCTGGCTTACTAAACAAGAGCTGCAGAGGTTAGGAGCTCTCTCCCTAGATCCTATGATAAATCAGGTTGTGTCCCTATTTAAGTGGATGGCAGCTGCTATTACGATAGATATCCTGGTGTTATGGATTAGGAGGAGGAATATACCACTTGGTTTACAACTAAGGAAGCAGGGCAAAGATTAAAACATACGGCAACTCACATAGAGATTTACAAGCAGCAGTTTCAGTGACCAAAAAAGTTAGTCCTTTCCAATGGTATAAGAAGCCACCTGATGAGATGTGGTTCCATACATATGAAAGGAACCCTATTGGCACTGTTTGGACTTCCACAAGGAAGTCCTGTGGGCATGTGGTATTGCTGCCAGGACAATTAGGGGATATGGAAGAACAACGAATGAGGACTCAAGTGGAGAAGGACTAAGAAATAGATCACAAGAAGCTGAGGAAAATGCAAATCGACCATGGAAAATTACCTGAAGGGATACGTTTATTGCTTTGTTGAACGTACGAGCAGCTAAAGAAGAAGTAGATGGTATTCCCACTGGAACAATGTATGCAACATACAAGGAAAAGTATGGTGGAGGGAATCCTACACTGTCAGCTCTCCTGTTGAGTGCAAAACTGAGAGAGATGTGACATGACCAAAAAGGACAGACATAAGAGAAACATTTTTTTGTTGCATGAGGACCAAACAGAAAGATTATATCCTGACTTACCTTTCTTGGTATCTGAGACAGGGTGGAGAATTAGCAACCCCATCCTCTGAGGGTGTGGCAGGGTCCTGATAGATGGCTAACAAAGAGTCAAACCCGGAGACCCTCGGTCACGTATACATTGACCATCTATTGGGGTTCAGGTAATAGACAAAAAGTGATGGCTCTCGTGCATAAGAGAACTGAGGTTACACTTATACATAGTAAGAGATACTGTAGCAGTAAGGATACAGATACATTTAGTTATTGGTAGGAGAGTGCCATTCACTGCCATAGTGTTAATTACCAAAATTCCAGAGTGTGTTTTTGGGAATAGATATACTACAGGGATAAGAGTTTAAATTGTCAATGGGTAGATCTGTGTTTGGAGTTAGGAAAGGTAATAATTTTAGTGCAACTGGCAAGATCGGAATTGCGTGTCCCAGGCCTGTCTCAAGTAGTTAACGTAAAACAGTATCAGTTGCGTGGGTGTCACAAAGTAATTTCTGATATGATAGAGGGACTTAGAAACCACTATCATCCCGGTACCAAAGAAAAGCAAGGTAACATGTCTCAGTGACTACCGACCAGTGGCTCTGACATCCACCATCATGAAGTGCTTTGAGAGGTTGGTCATGGCTCACATCAACTCCAGCCTACCAGACAGCCTGGACCCATTGCAATTCGCCTATCACCGAAACAGGTCTACAGCGGATGCCATCTCCCTGGCCCTTCACTCAGCTCTGGAGCATCTGGACAGTAAAGACACTTACATTAGACTATTGTTTATTGACTACAGCTCTGCCTTCAATACAATAATCCCAAGCAAGCTTGTCACCAAACTCTGAGAACTAGGACTCAACACCTCCCTCTGTAACTGGATCCTTGACTTTCTAACAAACAGACCGCAATCAGTGAGGATAGGCAGCAATACATCCGGCACGATTATTCTCAACACTGGTGCCCCACAAGGCTGCATCCTCAGCCCTCTGCTCTACTCCCTATACACTCATGACTGTGCAGCCAGATTCTGCTCTAACTCCATCTACAAGTTTGCAGATGATACCACTATTGTAGGCCGTATCTCAAACAGCGATGAGTCGGAGTACAGGAAGGAGATAGAGAGCTTAGTGGAATGGTATCATGACAACAACCTTTCCCTCAATGTCAATAAAACAAAAGAGCTGATCATCGACTTCAGGAAAGGAGGCGGTGTACATGCACCTGTCTACATCAATGGTGCTGAGGTTGAGAGGGTTGAGAGCTTCAAGTTCCTGGGAGTGAACATCACCAACAGCCTGTCCTGGTCAAATCACATAGATGCTACAGCCAAGAAAGCTCACCAGCGCCTCTACTTCCTCAGGAGGCTAAAGAAATTCTGTTTGTCCCCTTTGACTCTCACCAACTTTTACAGATGCATCATAGAAAGCATCCTATCTGGATGTATCACGGCTTGGTACGGCAACAGCTCTGCCCAGGACCGCAAGAAACTGCAGAGAGTTGTGGACACAGCCTAGCACATCACGGACACCAGCCTCCCCTCCATGGACTCTGTCTTTACCTCTCATTGTCTTGGTGAAGCAGCCGGCATAATCAAACACCCCACCCACCCGGGTCATTCTCTCTTCTCTCCTCTTCCATCGGGTAGAAGATACAGGAGCCTGAGGGCACGTACCACCAGGCTTAAGAACAGCTTCTACCCCACTGTGATAAGACTATTGAACGGTTCCTTTATACAATGAGATGGACTATGACCTCACGCTCTACCTTGTTGTGACCTTGCACCTTATTGCACTGCACTTTCTCTGTAGCTGTGACACTTTACTCTCTACAGTTACTGTTTTTACCTGTACTACATCAATGCACTTTGTACTAACTCAATGTAAGTGCACTGTGTAATGAATTGACCTGTACAATCAGTTTGTAAGACAAGGTTTTCACTGTACCTCAGTACGTGACAATAATAAACCAATACCAATACCAAATGCGTAACTAATGAGCCCAGCTGTCTCTGCCTATAATAGTCTAGTTTGGCCAGTAAAGAAACTGGATGGAAGCTGGAGAATGATGGTAGATCATTATCAGATGAATAAATATGCTGCTCCCTGAATGTTGCGCTGCCAGATATGGTGATCTTGATTGACAGAATTTCACAAGCAGATGATCAATGGTATGTAGTTTGAACTTGGCAAATGGATTTTTCTTAATATTACTAGATCAAGATTCAGAAATCAATTTGCTTTCATGTGGGAAGGATGTCAGTATACCTTTCAGAGGTTACCTCAAGGCTATTTGCATAGTCCTTTCCTATGTCATGGTTTAGTAGCAAGGCATTTGGCAGAGTGCAGTTTCTCACCTGACATCCTAGTTGTGCATTATATTGATGACATAATGTTGTGGGGACACAGTGAGCAAATAGTAGTTGAAGCTTTACATGATGTAGTTGAAAATATGAAGTACAGAGAGTATGAAATCAGCCCAAAGAAAGGACCCAGCACTAACATAATATTCTTGGGTATACAATGGAGTAAAGGAGAAAGGCTGATTAGAGAATAATAAAATTGATGATATGGCACAGTCCACATCCAAGGAGAATAGCTGTGACACATTCCTCACCTGATATTAATACAAGAGCTGATATATAAGGTAACAAGGACGAAGCTGTCTTTTGAATAGATACCTGAATAACAAAAGGCCTTTGAAGCTGCTGAAGAAGCAATTTTGACTGCCCTATCTTTAATGTCAAAGATGCCTGGCAACCCACTGGAACTTCAGATATCAGTAGAACAGAAAGAAACGATCCAGAGTCTATGGCAAAATGTATCTGGGAAACAGGTACCTTCTGGTCTTTTGGACTAGGACATTATCAGAGAACCAGCTGTACCTCTTGAAAAACAGCTGACACTGATGGAGTCAGAATATATAACAGAAGAGGAGCAATTAAGACTGCGGCCAGCTATTCCAACAATGAATTGGATCCTCTCTGATGGTACCAGTTATAAGATATTTCATCACGTAATGGAAATGGTACATTGCTGATAGAGTGGCAAAAGATCAAGGCGGAGTGAACAGAGTACATGAAGATGTGGCACATTTGACAGGTGGAAGCACAATGAAAGGGAGGCCAGAAGAATTACCCTAATCTCCTGTCCATTGGGGAGTGACGTATGAATAAGCAGAAACATGTTTGTTTTACAGAATGATTTGCCAAATGTTAGTGGAAAATGTGTATGGAAAGCTGCAGCTTTAAACCCCTGACACTGAACATGGATACTGCAGTCAGTATGCTGAATTGATAGCAGATGTGCTGGCGCAGCAACCAGCTCTGAAGCAGAAAGATTCTGCAGCGAGAATACACATGGATTCCAGGTCTGTGGCAAATGGGCCAGGAATATGGATGATCAAATGGAATAATAATAACTGGGAGATACATGGAAAGCCACTTGAGAGGACAGCATCTGTGGCCAGAGATATACAAACTGATACAAAAATTACGATGTATCATGTTGAGGCTTACACAAGAAAAGGTGATTTAACTAGTGGGTATAACCACTGTGTGGATCAAATTGTGCAAATCAGAGAAATAACAGAGGAAGCGGAACTTAAATCTTTAGGTTTGTGGGCTCCTGAAAAATCTGGACATTTAGCAGTGGAAGGGACTAAACTTATGTTTGGGAGAAAGGTGGATTTCTACTATTATAGATGATTTCAGGGAAATTGTGCACCAATGTTGCATTTATCAGCTATTTCCTCTTCTAGGAAGGGCACTACTCTGGATAAAAAGAGCGTTAATCATGCTAAGATTATGTGGGACTTTTATCTTTACAAAGGAGATATCAACTCATACTGATAATGCCCGACACTTATTCTGGGTATTTAATAACGTACTGTACTGTGAAAGCAAACCAACAATGTACTGTCCTGAAGAGTCCTGACCCAAAATGTTGACCGCCTGTTTTTCCACGGATGCTGCCTGGCCTGCTGAGTTCCTCCAGCATCATCGTGTTTTTCATCTCGATTCCAGCATCTGCAGTCCTTTGTTTCTCGAATGTACTGTCACAGATTTAGATCTATTAGTGGAACAATAAGGTCTGCCTATTGAAATACAATTTGATAATGTGTCACATTTCACAGCACAACAATGGGCTGTGGACAGTAGTGCACAGTGGATTTTGCACATTCCACATTACCCCCAAGCCTCTGGGTTGTTTGAACGGCTAAATGGGTTCACCGACACATACTTTCAAGGGTGGTTAGGGGTTTTAAACCAGGCTGAGTTTAACAGACCACTACCAAAAGATTGCAGTCACAATCACAAGGAAGGCACACAAGCATCTTTACTTTTTTAGAAGATTAAGGAAGTTTGGCATGTAACTGAACACGCCAACAAACTTCTACAGGTGTACTGTTGAAAGTATCCTGAATGGTTGCATCATGGTCTGGTATGGCGATTCGAATACACAGGAACGTAAGAAGCTGCAGAGAGTACATCACGGGCACATCTCTCCTCACCATCGGTGGTATCTACATGAGACGCTGCCACAGGAAAGCAACATCTATCATCAAAGCTCCCCACCATCCAGGGCGTGCCATCTTCTCGCAGCTACCATGGGGCAGGAGGTACAGAAGCCTGAAGTCCCACACCACCAGGTTCAAGAACAGCTACTTCTCTTCAACCATTTGGTTCTTGCACAACCCTAATCACTACCTCAGCATAGCAACACTATGATCACTTTGTACCACAATGGACTTTTTTTTGTTCTAATTGTGTTCTTTCTTGAAAAAAATGTGTATAATTTATGTTTTTCTTGTGAATGCTGTGTATCTGATGCTATGTGCCTGTGATGCTGCTGCAAGTAAGTTTTTCATTACACCTGTGCATACATGTACTTGTGAATATGACAATAAACTCGACTTTGACTTTTTCCTTCCAAAGACTAAGGAGTAGACAAAGGATCTTTGACTCACAAGAGGAGTACAGAATTGTGACAACCAAAGAACAGTTATTTTGCAAAGGGGGAAAGGAATGGGTATATTGCCCAGGAAAGTCCCTTTAAAAAGAGGAAATAACTGCAGAGGGGAAGGTAATATATATTACGTGTTAATCACTAACTACATTAATCCTTGATGTATCGATAGTGAAAAACTGAAGAAATGAGAATAAAAAGCAATTCATCAAAGATGTCAGCAAGACCTAAGGCAAAATTGTCGCTTAATTTATTTATCTATCCTGCAATTTGTTTAGTCATATTTAATGCACATAACTCCACCTGTAGAATGAGAACATTTTTATTCTAAGTTAAGTGCCTTAGACTATGTAGTACAAAAGATGATGGGACCAGTAAGTAGAATGTAAATATCAAGGGGTGGAATGTAGGATGATGGGGAAGACTGTAAGAGCTTTTGTAATCAGTCTAGAATAGTGATGTCATACATTTTACTTGGTTTATCAAAACCTTATGCAACTAACGCTTTTAAAAAAACACTGATGTGGTAATGGTTAATATGTAAAAAATGTGGTAAACAGCTTAAATTAAAGCTGGTTACTATAGTGTTCCGTCATGAGACCGGAAGTTGCTTGATCATGCATATAAAGGAGGGAGATTTTGTCATTGATGGAGAGAACTTCTTTGGAGTTGTGAGTGGTGCCAAGGACCATAAGACAGAGAAGTGCTTACATCTTCTGTTACCAATGCTTTGCAACAATAGATGGGATGTGAGAGCAGATGTTTTGTTTTCTCTTGAGAACTTTGTTTCCTGGATTGATTGAGCAGACTTTTCCTTCAAACTGTTGTCAGGACTGAGTGGTGTCAAGGGCTATTGAAGCCACTCGCAGTTGCTGTGCCAGGACCAGCAGAAGGGATGTGAGAATTGTGTTTACTTGAATAGTATAAACTTCTTTTCTTGTTACTAATTATATAACAATTTTCTTCAACACAATGGTTGGATCAGAACCATATTGTAATACCTTGGTGTTTGCAACATCTTGTAAGAACCACTGAACCCATGGGTCACCATCCACTCTCCTGTCAATGTCGAACTCAAAGGAATCCCTGTGGTTTTGCTTGCTGTCATGTCTTTGGATTAGGGTACAGAAAGTTTCAGGTGCCCAGAGTCCCTCAATGCGTCACGTTTGCCACATTCTTGTTCCCCAAATTAAATCGCCTCACATCTTGGCAGTCTCTGAGTTGGCCTCAATCTACTCTGTGTTGATGATAAACCTGGACGCATTGCATATGGCTCCCTC
Organism: Pristis pectinata; assembly: GCF_009764475.1. Taxonomy (NCBI): domain Eukaryota; kingdom Metazoa; phylum Chordata; class Chondrichthyes; order Rhinopristiformes; family Pristidae; genus Pristis; species Pristis pectinata. The sequence goes on along the minus strand of NC_067418.1, from coordinate 47,304,952 downwards.
ATTTAAAGCACCACACTAAAAATAGCCTCCCAATCCCCCAGAGCTACCCTATAAGTTAGAACTTCAAAAACTCTTAATACATCTATCAGACACCATTTCCCCTTCCTAAATCTGCCAAATTGTATTTTGATTTTCTGTTACCACTCCCCTAATCATATCTCATAGCATTTTCCCATGGAAAAATACATTTTTTTTCTGATGTCAAGCTAACTAGTCAGTAGTTCCTTATTTTCTCTTTCCTTCCTTTTTTCTTACATGGTGGGATATATTTGCTACTTTTTAGTCTGCAGGGACCATTCTAAAAACTGTGGAGTTCTGGAAGATCATGATCTGCAAGATCTTTTTGTAGGCATCTCTTTTAAAGCCCTTGGATGCTGGCCAAGTTCAGGGCAATTTTCAGCTTCCGATCCCTCTACGTACATTAAATCTCCTTCCCGAGCTCCTCTAATTTTGTGGCAGATGTGGAGTATCGTAACTATCCCTTGGACCACACATCCTGACTGCCTGAGGTACGAAGCACAGAATATTTTCTGTCCTGCAGCACAGTATCAACTGTTTGGATAGAATACAAACTGATTAATTGCACCAGTTATCCTTTACCTTCACTTTTAAATTGTGCTAATATTCTGTTGGGTCTGCTTTAAAATTTGATAATGTGAACGTGAGACTTTACATGAAACACAAGTTCAAGTTACTTTATTGTCACTCATCCATGCTATAAAAACACATGGCGGAACGAAATATCGTCTCCCCCAGAGTCACACAACAGAGGACATACATAGAACAGAAGACATACAATAAACACAAACAAAAATCAAAAAATCAAAAAAAATGCAAGTACAAATAGTGCAAAAAAACGGTATATACAAAATACAAATTTAGTGCAGAGTTAGTGCAAAACCGAGTTGGACAAGAGAAATACAAGCTCAGTGTGTTGTACTCATTGTATAAACATGTTCAGCAGCAGCCAAAGTTCTTATATGCCGTTGCGCAAACCAGAGCTTTTGACGCGGCATTTGTCTACCAGGGTATTCAGGAGCCTGACAGCCTGGGGGAAAAAGCTGTTGTTTCTTCAGTTTTCAGTTTCAACAACCTTCAGTTGTTGAATTCACAATGTCCACCTGCATGAAAAGAAATTCATGTTACATGAAAAGTAAATACTTTACGCATAAGTAAACAATATTGTATCTCATTCATCTCTTACCCATGCTAAGTGGATGCACCTAAGAAATAAGGTCAACAGCCCTACAGTACTGAAGTCCATCTTCTCCTCTCACTGCTAAGGTAGATTGAGCCGTACCTGATTACAGTAAACATCACAAGAAAAACATCAATAACTTTACCAAGAAATTACATGACCTGAAAACATGTAACAACTTAACTGGACCAGTTAGAGTGTTTTTTGGCTGATACTCACATTCTAAAATGCTGGACCTCCATCACAAAGGTAGAATGACCTCTACCTTCCCACTCTGTTGTAGTTTCACTGAGAGGGAAATAATCCAACCAGTTATTATAGCTGCAAGATCATCAGCAACATTATCAACAATTCAATTTCTTATTGCAAAACCATTAAAATCAAATGACATTAAAACATATAACAGTACAGCACAGGAACAGGCCCATTGGCCCACGATGTTGTGCCAAACTAATTAAACTGGTAATTAAATGCCTAACTAAACTAATTCCTTCTGCCTGCATATGACCCATATCCCTCCATAGTCTGCATACTCACGTGCCTATCTAAGAGACTCTTAAATGCCTCATCATATTTGCCTCCACCATCACCCTTGACAGCGCATTCCAGGCACCCATCACTCTCTGTGGAAAAAAATTTTGCCCCACACATCTTTGAACTTACCCCCCTCACCTTAAATGCATGCCGTCTGATATTAAACATTTTGACCCTGGGAAAAAAAATACCAGCTGTTTACTCTATCTATGCCTCTCATAATCATATAAACTTCGATCAGGTCTCCCCTCAGCCTCTGCCGCTCCAGAGACAACAACCCCAGTTTGTCCATCCTCTCCTTATAGCACATGCCCTCTAATCCAGGCACCATCCTGGTGAACCTCTTCTATACCCTCTCCAAAGCCTCCACATCCTTCCTATAATGGGACGACCAGAATTGAATGCAATCCTCCAGATGCAGCCTGACCAGAGTGTTATATTAATTATTTTAAAACAAAATATTAACATTTAGCACCAGCTGTGAGGGTGTGAGAACCAGGATTGAGAAGGAGCAAATCAGGAATGAAGAAGCTTATACTAACTGTATTGGAAATTTGGACAGAGAAATGGTGGAGTTTAATCCAGACAAGTGTGAAGTGATGCATTTTGGGATGCCAAATGCAAGAGGAAAGTATTCAATAAATGGCAGGACCCTTAGCAGCATTGATATACAGAGGAGTGCAAGTCCATGGCAACACGCAGACAGAGTGTTATAGAAATGGCCTACAGCGTGCTTGACTTCACCAGGCAGGCCACTGAGCATAAAAGTTGGGAAGTCATGTTGCAGCTGTATAAAACTTCAGTTAGGCCATATTTGGAGTATTGTGTGTAGTTCTGATCGCCACACTATAAGAGGATGTGGAGGCTTTGGAAAGGGCACAGAAGAGGTTCACCTGGAATGTTGCCTGGATTTGAGTGTATTAGCTATAAGGAGAGGTTGGACAAACTTGGATTGTTTTCTCTGGAGAGTTGGAGGCTGAAAGGTGACCTGGTAGAGGTATATAAAATTGTGAAAGGCATAGAATGGGGTAGATAGTCTTTTTTCCAGGGTGGAAATGTCAAATACTAGAAACCATAAGTTTAAAGTGAGAGGGGGATGAGCTTAGCTTCAAGGAGATGTGCAAGTTTTTATTTTACAGAGAGCGGTAGGTGCCTGGAACGCACTGCCAGCGGAGGTAGTGGAAACAGATACGATCGCAACATTTATGGGGGATTTAGGCAGGCACATGAACAGTCAAGGAATAGAGGGATATGGACCACCTGCAGGCAGATGAGCTTAGTTTAGATTGGCATCATGGTCGGCACAGATATCATTGGCCAAATGATGTTGAACCTGTTCCTGTGCTGTTCTACGTATTTTTTTTACCCTACTAAGCACTCACCAGCTACAACAAAGTGAATAAAAGCTGATCCCGAACTTTTCAAATCTAGATCACAAAGCCACCTGAATGGCTAAGCTCCTGACATGCTAAACAGAAAGATTATTGTTACCAGATAAAATCTAAACTGAATTTCTGAAATGTTTTTGATATTTTTGATCAATATGTTTTTGGATGAAGAAAGGAAGCATTGTTGATCTGGTCTGGGGAAATTTGTTACTGTCAAGTGTCAGTGACGTTTTGCAGCGATCATTTTATCATAAGGTTTAGATCAGCATTAGAGAATGAAAAGGAACAATTCAATTAATGGGAAGAAGGGTAACTTCAATGGGATTAGAGGGTAAAGTGGAATCAAAGATTGGCAGGTAAAATTGTAATGGAACAATGGGTTGTATTTTAAGACTTATTTCAGGAACAGGTTAGGTACATTACTACACGGGTGGGAAACAGCGTAGCTATTGCCAGAGCCAGTGCAAAGGAGATGGAGAATACAATTAAACAAAGAAAAAAACGGTTGACCAGTGCATATTACAAAATGGTCTCCTTCTTCCAGTTCTGATGAAAGATCATTGACCTGAAACATTAACTCTGTTTCTCTCTGCACACATATGCCTGACCAGCGTCTTTTATTTTATTTCCTGACAAATGTTTTCCGTCATATACCTGACTTGTGCTGTGTGGACAGTGTCAGGAGGTGAGTCACTCACAGACAGGATACATAACTTCTGATCTGCCTTTGTTGCCACTCTATTTATGTGGCTAGTTCAAGGTTTCCGATTAATAATGACGCCAAACATGTCAATGATAGAAGACTCAGCAACGGATGACAAGTGGTTATACCCTCTCTTGTTAGAGATGATCAACGTCAAGCAACTTTGTGGCATGAATGATACTTGTCACTTATCACCCAATGCTTGAATGTTGTTGACGTATTGCTGGTCACAGGCCTGACTGTTTCATTTAATGAAGATTTGTGAATGGAATTGGACATCGTGCATTTATCTCCATTTCTTTTCTTATGATGAAGCAGTTGAAGATGGCGGGACTTAGGGAATTCCCGCTGTGATGTCCTGCAGCTGGAATGGTTGCCCTCCAACAACCATTGTGCAAGGTATGTGTGAGGAGTTTTTTCTTGCTGATTCTCATTGACTTGTTTTACCAGGTTTCCTTGATGCCATACGTGGTCAAATGCTGTCTTGATGTCAAGGATAGTTACCTCTGGAATTCAGCTTTTCCATATTTAAATCAAGGCTGTGATGGAGCCCAATGAGGTCTGGAGCCCAATGGTACCTGGGAAACCAAAATTGGGTATTACTGGGTAGATTATTGGTAAGTAAATGCCACAGTAGCCCTCTCAATGAAAGCTTCTATCACTTAGCCGATTAAGCTAGGTAGATTGATTGAGCTTTAATAACCAGGTTGGATTTGGCCTGCTTCTTATAACAATACACACTCGGGGAATTGTCCATAGTTACATGAATGCAACTGCTGTAACGGTACTAGAATAGTTTAGCTAGAAGCATGGCTAGTTCTGGAGAGAAGGTCTTCAGCACTACAGCTGGGATGTTTTCTGGTCCCATTGTCTTTGCCTCAGCTGGTGCCCTGAGCCATATCTTAATATTACATGTTGTGAATCAAACTGGCTGGAGTGGCTTCTGCAATGGTAGGGACTTCAGAAGAAAGTCAAGTTGGAACATCTACTCTGCACTTCTAGCTGAACAAGGCTGCAAACACTTCAACTTGTTTTTAGTTCACATGTTGGGGCCCTGCCATTGTTGACGATGGGAATATTCTTGGAGTCTCTTTTACGATTAGCTATTTAACTGGTTCACCATCATTCCTGACTAGTCACTGGACTGCAAAGTTTTAATCCTATCTATCAGTTATGAGATCGCCTAGACCTATTGCATGCTGGTTTTGTTGTTTAGCACACATGTAATCTTGTGTTCAACTTCACCAGACGGGCACCTCATTTTTTTAGCTTGCCCTTTTGCACTCACTTAACTAGGTTGATCCCTTGGCTCGACAGTCATGGTGCCATGAGGCATATGACAGGGCATGAGCTGACAGATTGAGATAGTGTTAATGGTCCACAGTCATGATGCCCAGTTCTGCACTGCTAAATCTGTTCTATTCCATATAGTACAACAGCTATGACAGACAAATGCACCTACCATAGGTAAATTGGTGAGGACAAGGTCAGGGAGGTTTATCCCTCATGTTGGTTCACTCACTGTCTGCTTCAGACCCAATATGGCTGCTATGAACTTCAGGACTCGATTAGTGATGCTGTGGCAAGCCACACATGGTGATGTACTTTGAATTTCCCCTAGCCAGACAACACTTTCAACATTATTGGGGAACACTTATTCATCAGCTGAGGCAGGACGGTACCTGGTTATGAGGAGGAGATATCCTTGCCTTAAGGATTCCTTAAGGAGGTATCCTTCAATGGAGAAACTGTTAATTGATGTTGTAGAAGTATTGCTTTAAGATCAGAATGTTGTATTGACCATTCTGTTGAGAACATGGAATTTGTGGTAGCACATCAACAGCTATCCAGGTACCTTAAATATGAAGAGAGTTTTTTCTTCATATGATTCCAGGTAGTGTGCTCCACTGCTCTTTGGGTGAAAATCCCCTTCAATCCACCTACCACTTAATTTACATCTATGACTCTTAGTTATTGAAATCTCTGCAAAGAAAATGTGCTATTATCTTATAATTGTGTATGCATTGGTCAAATCTCTTCTGCCTATGTTCCAAAGAAAGCAATGCCAGTTTATAGTCTATCTTCCGCAACTAAAATTGTTTAGGCTGGCAACAGCCTCGTCATGTCTCCTCTGCAAACTCTCTAGTCCTATCAAAGTGGTAACCAAAATTGTATATCGTACTCTAGCTGTGACTCAACTAGTTTTATATAGATTTTTAATTATTTCATAGTTTTTATATTCTTTTTATTGGCCAATAAAGGCAAGAATGTCTTCTTCTCCAACTTATCTGCTTTCCAAGATGCCTCTGTTCCACTACCTTCTTAGTATCCTGTGTTTTATTGCTTTGAGTTCCCTCCTCAAATACATTCCCTCACACATTCCTAAATTAAAATCCATTTGTGACATCTGTGCCATCTAATCAATCCACTGACATCTTCCCGCAGCCTAGAACTTTCATTATGCACTATCAACCACACTGCCAACTTCAAGTATCTTAATTCATCTAGTGCAGTCATTTTGAGCCCTGCAGAACACCCTCCTGTCACCAAAACTCCATTCAAAGAAACCTTTGCTTTCTGCCAGAGCCCATTTTTATTAAGACCTGCCATTTTAACTTTGATTCCTTGGGCTTTTACATTCCTAACCATTCAGCCGTGTGAGACTTTGTCTAATACTTGGCTAAAATCTATGTAGATTGCATCACTGATACTTGTTACCTCCTCAAAAAATGTAATCAAGTTAGGCAGACACACTTCAACCTGATTATTATTCTTGATTAATCTGTGCCTCTACATACTCACTGTCTCTGATTAACCCATGCTCTCTAAAACATGATGGTCTTTCACTTCTCAGACTTGGTTTCAAACAGTCTTTACGACAGAAAATATTCTCTGCTTGGTGCTTCGGGCAATCAGAACATGTGGTCCAAGGGATAGTTTGAAGGTTCAGCTGGAGGATTTTGTGGCTTGGCATGTTCCTGAAGGGAACAGTTTGGTTTTCAAAGCATTAAATAAGGATTAAAATGGAAGCATTTTGCCCAGGTAAGGAAATGCAACGGAGCTTGCTCTCATCTATATGCATGAGTTGAAATCATTAAAAGTAAGTAGACCCAACCTAAGGAAGCCTGAAGGGGGGAGAATGAGGCTGGACGCAGTGCTGGGGTGGAAGGGCTGATGGTGGGCAAACCTGGACGAGGAGCTAGAGCGGAGGAGAGGGGGTGGTGGGTAGTCTCTGGAGCTAAAGGGGGCCGTAGGGGGTGGATGTTGGGTCAACCCCTCGTGTTTCTGCTTCCTCTATAGCACTGTTTATTCCTGGAGTTTCTCCCAAGCAAATAAGCTGTGCTCTGAAGCTGTGAACAGACTTAGAAACAAGACTGAGATAATAAATAAAGAAATGGAGAGGCAATTTGTTCTCCAGTGGTTCAGATTCTGTGAAGTTAGTACAACGGCTACAATGGTGGGCAGGCCTAGAGCCTGAACTGGGCTGGGCGAGGGGGGGTTAATGAGGGCTGGAACCTGAGCTTGGTTGGAAGAGGCAATGATGGGCAACCCTGGACGAGGAGCTACAGCGGAGGAGAGGGGGTGGTGGGCAGTCTCTGGAACTAAAGGGGGCAGATGTTGGGTCTACCCCTGAGGCGAGGAGGCAGGGAGGGCTGTATAAGAGGAAGGTGAGGGGAGAGCAGGCACCGGGACTGGAGGTGAATCCCACCGTCTCGGCCATGGGTGAACATCTGGCACCGGGCCAAGGACCCTGACAGTGGGAACCCCTGCGGGACAACCTGAACAACTCCCCTCCCCACCCCCCTCTCATCCCCAAACCCCCTAGCCCCCTGACCTCAAGCCCACTCCCCCACCTCAAAGCCTCCCCTCACTCCACTCCCCCTCACGCCCCCCCATTCCCCTCCCCCTCACCTCCTCCCTTCTCAACTCCCCCCACCTCACCCCCTTCCCCCTAACCCCAACTCACCCCCCCTCCCCACTCACCTCACCCCCCTCCCCACACCACCTCCTCCCCACTCCCTTCCCCTTCCCACTCACCTCACCCCTCCCACTCCCCCTCACGACATCCCCCTCCCTACTAACCTCCCCCTCCCCATCCCCCACTCGGCCACTAACCTCCCATCCCCATCCCCCACTCCCCACTAACCTCTCCCTCCCCACTCCCCACTAACCTCCCCCCTCCCCCACTCCCCACTAAACAACCCCCCCACTCCCCTCCCCCTCCCCATCCCCCACACCCCACTCACCTCCCTCTCCCCATCCCCCACTCCCCACTTCCCCCCTCCCTCCTCCCCCCCACTCCCACCTCCCCTCCTCCCCCCCACCCACTCCCACTCCTCCCCTCCCCCCCCCCCCACTCCCCCTCCTCCCCACTCCCACTCCTCCCCATTCCCACCCCCTCCCCCTCCCCACTCCACCTTCACTCCCCCCCACTCCCCCACTCCCACCCTCACTCCCCCCCACTCCCCCACTCCCACTCCCCCCCCACTCCCCACACCCCACTCCCACTCCCCACCCCCCCTCATCCCCCACTCCCCTCCTCACTCCCCCACTCCCCACTAACCTCCCCCTCCCCCCACCGAGCTGAGGAAACGCCCCCACCACAGCCTGGCGCGGGGCGCGCGCTCCCCCCAGCCCGGTCTCGCGCTTGGCTTCTGATGGAGGAGGGGCGGAGGCGGGGCCGGGGTCAGGCGGGGACCCGGGCCCCTGAGGGCCGGCCGGGCGGGGCCTGCTATGTGCTCCAGCGGCAGTGCGGTGCGCACACCTGCTACAGGCCCTGTGCTGGCGGCAGGGACAACGTGGAGACACCAGATGCCTGAATATGGAGCAAGGAACAAGCTGCTGGCGGAACTCAGCGGGCAGAGCAGCATCTGTGCAGCACAACAGGAACTGTCCTCGGAGCAGCGTGTCCCTCCGCATCAGGGGGGTATTCTGCTCAACCACCAGGTACTGAGTAGCAGGCAGCATATGCTGGGGATTAGCAAACATTGCAAGCTTACTGTGGCGCAGGGGCATTGTTTTATTTCAAAAATAAGCTTTATTCATATAAGTATATATATGAAATACAAAATACTACATGGCTTTCTTTATATTCACAGTGTTGTCCAGTCTACACATTCATAGTGTCAACAAGTTGATAAATTCTATGTACAAAACATCAGTGCCACTCCTGTGGCCTCTGAACAATATACCTTCAAGTGCTTGAAAGGAACTGTTGCACAGGACCTGGCCCCTTGGTGTCTAGTCCCAGCAGGACCTTGGGTTGCAGTCCCAACCCACAAAACCTTCTGTTGGCAGCACCAAACTTCACTGTGACCCTGAGCACATACTCTTGTAGCCTGTAATGTGCCAGGTGGCAACAAGATATCTGTAAGTGAAGTATAATGTGTTTTGGGTAGTTCAAAGTGTTTTCGTGGAGTTGATGAATTTCCAACAGCATTATCATCATGAGGCCCCCACTGCAGAACAATGAGTTTTTCTCCCTGAATATTTAGCAGCGACTAACCTAAAGGTCAATGACTGACACTTGAAGAGTTTCCATAATGCCTTTATCTTGTAACATGCAGCTGTACTCTCTATCTTCCTAGTTACCATGCAAAACCAATAATGGGACAGTGACTGGCCTTTATGTGCATGACTCAAATTGAGTTGAGGCTTCATGCAGAAGAGCAGAGCACACGTTAACAAGAGGCATGCAGCCATTCAAAATATGTCCTGGATCAAGTGTTCCTCAGCCACAATACTTCACCATGTACACATAATCATGGCTGGCATACATTACACTGTTTGGGTATGCAAGTTTTGTAATGGAGGGGGCCAGTGCATCCATGCTCTGCAGTTCTCAGCAGACCATTGGAGACTTAGGGGTGATCTTATAGAGCTGTATAAAATCATGAGGGGCAGAGATAGGGTGAATACACTCAGTCTTTTTTCCAGAGTTGGAGAATCAAGAACTAGAGAGCATAGGTGAGAGGAGAGAGATTTAAGAGGAACTTGAGGGGCAACTTTTTTACACAAAGAGTGGTATCAATGAGGAATCAGCTGCTAGAGGAAGTGGTTGAGGCAGGTACAATTACAACTTTTAAAAGACAGTTGGACGCGTACATGGATTGGAAAGGTTTAGAAGGTTATGGGACAAATGCTGGCAAATGGGACTAACTTGGATGGGGCATCTTGGTTGGCATAGACCAGTTGAGTCGAAGGGCCTGTTTCCATGCTGTATAACTCTATGACTACAATCGATGTGTGCTTCTGAGGCCTATGCCTGGAAATGAATCCCAGTCTGGTTGTCCCCGGGTTCATGTTTGCTCCTTGCTCAAGAGCTAGGGCAAGGACATAGAGGCAGAACAGAAGCTCAAGGAAGCTTAGAAACAAAGGAACTGAAATTGGTTTCAATTGCTGGTCTTGTTCTGAAGAGATAGAGTATTGTGTTTAGTTTTGAACATCACACCTCGGGGAAGACATCGGCCTCCTTGGTACATGGGAGCTTAAATGATTGGAAAAAAAAACGTTGCATGCACTTGGATTGTGTGCCTTGAGTATTAAAGATAGTGGTCAAACAAGAGATTTCAATTAATAACAGTATTTGATCGTGAAACTATTTCCTCTGCTCAGAGTTGTGCCATTGTCGAAACAGTAAGCACTATTTATTTGACTTTTTTTAATGGAAAGTTCCTTCCTGGGAACTTTCCATAGTCACGTGTCCTTCCTGAGAACCCAGCATTCTGTGTGCGTTGCTCCAGATTCCAGCACCTGCAGACCTCTTGTGTGTCTGAGTGATCACTATTTATTGGAGGAGAAATATGGAGCTCTTCCTCAAAACGCTGTGGATTTTGGGCCAGTTGAAACCTATGGAGAGAATATGTTTTTGAATGGATATCTTGGGAAATGGACCAAGGGCAATAAATATAATTGAGGCACAGTAACTGAATGGACAGGTAACTAACTAGATTACTCCCAATATTCTTTTCCTTATCAGATTACCCAAATATGGCAACCTTCAGTTCCAGAGATACATGCTGCGTGAAGTTCTGGAAAAGATAGTGTAAATCATATGGCACAATATCCACAAAATACACCTTGTGAATGGAAGAAACAGAATTTACCTCTCCCCTAATGGTTCCCATTCTCACCTCCTCTACTTATCGGAGACCAGCACTGGGATCCCTTTGTGATCCTGCTTATCTCCCTCCAGCAGCTGTGTCTGAACTTTACCCTCCCCTCCCTCACCTTGCTCCATCTGTTTTTTTTCCTTCTTTCCTCTCTCGCTTTGTTTGCCTCCATCTATCATTCACCTGCCACTGTCTCCCAACTCCACCCCTGTTCCACCTGCCCTACCTGGCACAATCTGCCTGTTACCTTGCATCCCTCCTCAGTCCACCAATCACCTCGGACTTGTCTCACCACTCCCCTTCTCCTCTTTAAGCTGGCCCTCTTGCCTCTCTGCTCTCAGTCCTGATGCAGGGTTTCAACCCGAAACGTCAACTGTCCATTTCCCTCCATAGATGCTACCTGACCTGCTGATTTCCTCCAGTGCCTTGTCTGTTGCGTTAGACATTTCACATTTGTCTGGTGTTTTGCTAAATGAGCAGTGTGGGACTTTCCTTCAGATTTAAGGGATTAAGGAAGAATGTTGGCAGAGCAATTTGAGAAAGTGGCGATACAAGGCATTGAGTACAAAACTAAAAAAAACTCACAATGAACCTTCCATAAACACTGAAGTGGAGTTCTGGGCATCACTCTTTAGGAAAGGTATAAAGGCTTTAGAGAGAGCGCAGAAGTCTTTCATCAAAATGATTCCAGGGATAAGGAACTTTGGTTACCTGAATAGGCTGAGGTCGTCGTTCTTGTAATACAGGGGGTTGAATCTGGAAGAAGTGTTTAAAATCATGAAGGGCCTCAACAGAGTAGATAGAAATTTCTGCCTTTAGTGGAAAGGTTATGAACCAGGTGATATAGAACAAAGATAACAGTAAAAGAACGAAAAGTAATATGAGGAAAACCTTTGTTCCGAGTGAGTGGTTAGGGTCTGGAGTGCATTGCCAGGGTGCAAATGAAGGCAGGTTCAATTGTCGTTTTCATAATGGAACTGGAGAAGTATTTGAAAAGAAAGAACTTGCAGGACCACGGGTGGTGGGGCCAGCTGAATTGCTCGTAATATGGAGCTAATATAGTGGGTTGAATTAACTCTCTCAGTTTTCTAGCTCTAACAATTTTGTGAACTTCCAGACATATAGAGTCTTTCGTGAAAGAAATTAGTATTTTTGGATCAATACTGTGGAGGCAAGTGCCCAGGAAGGCCACATGGCTGTGGGAGTGAGTCTCGGTGAGCACGTGGTCAAAGAGCTGGAGAGCAGCAGAGATCACGGAAGAGGAGCAATGAGAGACGGTCTCACAGAACTCCTGTCGAAGAGAGGAGGAAAACTTCTTCAGGGTAGGCATCCCTGGAAGAGACTTCGCAGTGGATCAGCAAATTTGGAACTCCAATTGTTGTTCTTGGCGGTCTCTCAGAATCGCGATGATTTGCCTCTGCTCCAGTTCTGTAGTTTCTGAAATGGTTACCGAAGCCAAGGTAGGATCTGCAGGCTCTGAAGTAGGTGAGCAGGAGTTAGGAGCAAGTGGGTGGATGGCTTGGAGATGGTGTTCTCCATGCTCCATTTTTACTGGACTTCTGTATGCCTGAGATGAATGGACTCAAGGTCCTCAATGCCACCCCAGCTGGCCCTTCTCCATTTTAAGCAGTCAGATATTCCAAGTTGGGCTTTGAGAACATCCCTGAATCTTTTCCTGTGTCCACCCACTGTGATGAAGCTCGGAATAAAGTATATGTTTCAGGAGCCTGTTGTCAGGGGCATGCACGAAGTGGCATGCTCAGTGGAGCTGGACGAGTGTAATTAGGATCTCAGTGCCAGGAACGTTAGCCTAGTAGATGCTGCTGACGTTGACTGGCAGTGATTTCAGCAGCTACCACCTCTGATTTGGGCATCTTCCTGGCACCTTGCACAGATGGGACTTAGCTCTTCTTCTCAAGATTATCCACAAAGATATGCACGTCCTCGTCTGTGTGGGTGGAGGTGGGGGGGGTGCGGTGGAGAATGGGGCACTCTCACCTTTTGCAGATAAATACACTTCTAACAATACTATGTCTTTTTGAGAGATGCCCTTACTGGAGTGCTGGAACCCTGACATGAATTCGTACAGAAATAGACCACCACTTGCTCAATATTGAACACTAATCATTGTGAACATTACATTACCAATTGAAACTAATTGTTGCATGCTTTAAACACATATCAATGTTTTTACACCATAACAATGGAAAATCATGTCCCATCTGGTCTGCTATGAATAGGTTTAGGACATCCATACAGTGCTGGTTTTGCACTCCAGTTTAGGAACAATCCGATTTCTGGGCACAAATGGTTTAAGAAGAGCCAATGCCAGAGGAAATTGATTAATGAATGGTGCTTTTCTATTGTCATATGTTTTGTGTGCTTTCAAAATTGTAAGACATAAGGGTAATATGTCGTTGTTGACTACTTTATTATCAAATAATTTCATGTAAATTATTGCAAACTGTCTTTCTAGGCAACAAATGTGCACAGCAACACTGGAACCCATTTCACCTCCACATGAAGTTATAGTTGGTTCCTGCAAACTGAGATTTTCTGGTTTGATTCCTAACTGTAGTATCCTTGGAACCAATTACCTTGTTTAAGTTTGGAACAGGGAAAACAAAAAATAAAATGTTAAATTGTTTTGTTAAATCATAAGAGAGCTTCTTCAGACGATTGTGGATTCAAGGTGAATATGAATTTCAGAATGTTAATGGGATCCAGGTTAATATTCTGTATTCAGACTACACTTTCAGAACTGCTTTTCTAAATGCACTGGATGAACTTGTATAAAGCCATGAAGAATGCATGCCTTTTGGTCATTGTCTGAACATACTTTTGTAAACCAAGTATAAGCTGAAGGCAAAAAATACCCCCAAAATAAATAATATTCTAGTTATTTTACAACAATTATGATTTCTATAAAAACAGTGAAACGTATGACACACCTGCAAAATTATTGTGGTAACTCCAGTCATGAAAGAATTTAATCATAAGATAAGATAAGATCTTTATTAGTCACATGTACATCGAAACACACAGTGAAATGCATCTTTTGCGTAGTGATTTTGGGGGGCAGCCCGCAAGTGTCGCCACGCTTCCGGTGCCAACCTAGCATGGCCATAACTTCCTGATCTGTAGGTCTTTAGAATGTGGGAGGAAACCGGAGCACCTGGAGGAAACCCACACAGACACTGGGAGAACGTACAAACTCCTTACAGACAGTGGCCGGATTTGAACCCGGGTCGCTGGCGCTGTAAAGCATTGTGCTAACCACTATGAAATGGAAATCATTTTTAAAAGTATTTTAAAATCTGAAAACGCAGAACCTAGTGATATATTTTATCAATTGCTGAAATTCTGAAACAGAAATAGAAATACTGGAATTAACCAGATGGACCTGCAATATCTGAAAACATTAATGCGTCCCCTCATTCAGACATTGACTGGTCCATTGTATACTCACAAAGTTTTATTTTAACCTACAGGTATATTGTTTTATCAACCTTTATTTCATTCTTGGAAGTGGGGTTAGATTTTCAATTTCTGCAGAACTGCAGGGGAACCATCAACTCCACATCTACTCTGTCAAGCCCTGTAAGAAGTCTGTACGTTTCAATGAGATTACATCTCATTCTTTCAAACTCAAGAGAGTTTAGGCCCAACCCGCTTAATCTCCTTTCTTACAACAAACCTGCCATCCCAGGAATCGATTCCGAAAGCTCAAAGCCAGTATCCAATCTCACTTCATTTGAAGATTCATGCTTTGGAGATACAAGATTATAATGGTAGAAAGCAGGAGAAAATATCCCCACAAGTGCTTTGTTTAAAATGCATCACATGCAGAATCATTCTGCTCAAATGCACCTGTTAGTACAAAGTGGTACAATGTACTTGCTGTTTGCCTTTGGTAATGTACTTAATATCTGGCAACGTTTCTCATCAGCCTTTAAACCTACCCAGTATACTCATGAAAAAAAACAGTAGGTTATTTGCCAGTGCAGGCTCCAGACTTTATGTTTGGCACCAGGCCCTTGGATCTTACACACCAAAATACTGACATGGAAACATTCTTTCAGGAGAATGCAAAACAAAAAGCACTAGAAGAACTCAGTGAGTCAGGCAGCAACTATGGTGGGAAATGAACAGTCGACGTTTCGGGTCGAGACCATTCATCTGGACATCTTCCAGCATCTGCAGCCTCGTGTGTCTTCAGGAGATGCAGATAGTTTTTGGAGGGAATCTGAAGAGCTAATCTGGACAATTGACGTTATATTAGCTTTCCTCCAGCTCCCATCCACTCTCTGCCAAACCTTGAAATATAATTTCTAGGATCTCTGTTATTTCTTCCCGTGTTCCTTAGGATTCTTGAATGTATCCTCAAGGAGAGATACAGCAATGAAAAGGGCCCTTTGGCACATTGAGTCTGTGCTGACAATCAACCATCATTTTTACACCAATCCTGCACTAAACCCATTTTATTCTCCTGACATTTCCATCCGCTCCCCACATTAGGGACAATTTATAGTTGCCAATTGACCTACCAACCTGCACATCTTTGGCATGTGGAAGGAAACTGGAGCATCCAGAGTAGTGACACTTGCGGGCTGCCCCCCAGCACATTCTCAGCCAAAAAGACGCATTTCACTGTGTGTTTTGATGTACGTGTGACTAATAAATAAATATCAAAATATCAGAATATGCAGACTCTATATGGATGGCACTGAAGGTCAGGATTGGACCTGGGCAGTTGTGACACTGTGCTGCTCCAAGGCATAATTTCCAATTTTGCTGGTGATACAAAGCTTGGAAGAGTAGTGAACTCTGAGGAGGATGTCAGCACAATTCAAGAGCATAGAGGCATGCTGGTGAAATAGGCAGACAGATGAAACAATATAGACACGGAGACACAAGAGACTGCAGATGCTGGAATCTGGAGCAACACACAAAATGCTGGAGGAACTCAGTGGGTCAGGCAGCGTTACTTCAGATGAAATAATGTGGTAGTTAAGATCAGTTTAAGCTTTGGATAATGTATTGCTAATGTAGTTTAGGCTGAGTCTGTGTAATGTTGTGAAATGTCCCAGTAGGCCGGACTATAACAACATTACAGAGACCATGCAACATTTACAGAATTAATACAACATTAGCAATACATTATACAGACAGAGAAGCTTAATATGATCTCAAATACACATTAACAGCCTTATTTCTTCACCCTATCAGAGAATTTCCCCTTGTTCCACCAATTGCCTCCCTTCACCTTCTCTGCTATCTAGGCTACCTCATTTCTCTCTTTCTCAGTTCTGATGAAGGGTTCTGGACCTGAAACAAACTGTTTTTCTTGCCACAGATGCTGCCTGACCTGCTAAGTTTATCCAGCACATTCTGTTTTTACGTCAGCTTTCCAGCACCTGCAGTTTTATTTTGATTTTCACTTGCAGGGGAAGGTGTGTCAACAAGATGGAATCTTGTTGAAGGCAGTGGAAGTCGTGAAGGATGATACTCTGAATGTGGAAGCTGGTGGGGTGGGATGTGAGGACCAAGAGAACTACCTGCCCTGTCCGAGAAGAGAGAGGGTAAGAGCACAGATGGAGAAAATAGATGACATATGATCTAGAGCTCTGTCAACTATGGTGGAGGGGAAGCCATGGTTCAAGAAGGAGGAAGACATCTCAGTGGCACCTGTGTAGGAAGTCTCATTGTTCTAGCAGATAAGACAGACAGAAGAACTGGGAGAATAAAATAGAGTTCTTATTGGAGGTATGGAGGGAGGAAGTGTGGGAGTCAGTGGGCTGGTAATGGATAATTGTTCCTAACCTGTCCTCTGAGATGCAGATAGAGAGAATTGGAAAGGGAAGTGTCAGAGATAGACCATTGGCAAACCTCTATGAATTTGGATATTTAAAGATAGTTAATCAAATGACATTAAATTGAACATTCACTGATAATGCTCAAATACTCAAGAAACAAAGCTGTTATCCCCTCCACTTCACTGCAGTCTTACCTTTCAGATAGCTCACTGTGAAATCAGTGTGATCCTCAAAGCACTATTGGGTCCACCTATTAACAAAGTCATTTTCTGAGAGCAGACAGGCAGTGACTGCTGCCTCCTGAGTATTACTATTGTTCCTTCAAGAAAGGAGAGCCACATAGAGCACCACAGCTTTCAGTGCTGCTCTTTGTTGTTTCACTAATCTGATTGTAATAGTCCATATTAATCAGTTTCCCAGGAATCCTCACTCAACCTAAATATCAATCTAATTGGTCTTAAAATTGTCTTATTCTTAGGTAGTCCTTCAGGAAGGAGGATGACTTGCATCCACTCCAGTTCTGTGGGTTCTGAGGTGGCTAATGAAGCCAATGTGAGATCCACGGACTCTGCCACAATGTGCTGGGAGGCGCTTGACAAGGCAGACACACGGGTAGTTTGGAAGGTGGTGTGGGATCTGGTTATTTTTGAATCCACAGGTTCTTTCAGGAGTCCAGGAATGAGATGAAAACAACTTGGTGCTTCACCAAGTTTTATTGGAAAAGTTTAAAACAGAAACAGTCACAAAGCACACGGCACTGGCTTTACTACTGGGAGATGAGCTGAGACAAAGGAGCTAAAAATGAGCTAGGGCCAGGGGTGAAGAGAGCAGAGAGAGATTAACAAAAAAACAACACCTTTTATATCTGAGCTAAGAGGTACTCCTTAGCTAACAATAGTCCAATCAGAAAACCTATTAGATACCTGTGGCAAAACCAACCAGTGAGAAAACACGTATTCACCTGATGGATGAACCAATAAGCTAGGAAGTGGCCATTCCTTGTGCAACCATTTGAGGTGTATTAAACACTGTACATGTTAAAAAAACTACTTAAAATGGTCGAATCCAATGGTGGTGTGCTCCTTTGTCGTTTACACTGGGGTTCTGTGTGGTCTTGATAAAAAGACTTGAGGTTCTGAGTTGCATGCTGAATGGTGTTTCTCCATTTTAAAGGGTCATGGCCCATGGATTCCCACAAATCAGTAGGGTTGTTGCAGCAGGCTTGGAGAACGTTCTGGTAAAATGAAAAATATAATAATTGCTGAGAATGGATGCAGCTGGACTTCCTTATATAACATTTTCAGACAAGGCATTTTACAAATGATGCTCTATAGTAGCTGTAATTCAATAGTTTGTAAAATTCACAGACAGCACTAGAGAGGTCTTGGAGGGCATGAGGCAGGGTGAGTGCATGCCTGAGATATTGATGTCAGTCACATGATGCACACTGTGTGGTTGGAATCCCTTATCCTGCAATCTTCTCACATGAGGATGAAAGCAGTTGTTTGCCTTTGTTACGTGGACATAGATAATGACAGGAACGCATGTGTAGTGTGGCTACATGCTGTTCCTGATGGAAGTTTGTTTAAAGAAGTAATGGTTAACAGTTGGTTGGAATGTTTGTGTGACAAGTGACACAGGTGACATGGATGGATACAGTCTCCACTCCCCACTACTCCCAACTAGGAGGAACCGCTTGATCTGGATGTTCTGATCATTGATCATTATGTTTGCTGCTTTTCCTCCTCCTGCCCTCTCTTCTTTGGGTGACTTTCTGATCTGATCATATTGGTTCAGGCAAAAGTTGAGTTCTCCTGATAGCCAGGTTATGCAACATGGAAAATACCATGACAAAGTATCCAAATCTGCTTGAAGTGTATTAAGTGATATAGATAGAGGGATCTCACCTTCAGAAGGCAAATGGTGTTCTCCACTAGGGTCCAAGAAGTGTGTCGTGTTTCATTTAGCAGTGCTACGGATGGAGTATGCACAGGTCTCAGAAGCTGTGGAATTAGAGCATAGCCCTCGAGACCCAATATCCAGTCCTTGGGGCAGCACTGGCTATGAAAAATGTCTGGCAAAGTGGTTCCCTTAGAATGAACGAGTCATATGCACTCCATAGATATATGGCATTAGCCATGAGAAAATTCCTCTCATGGTCAATGTTGATTTGGATCCTAAAGAAGCTTAATCAATTCGTGAATAGCTTTGGGTTTTCAAGGGAAGTCTGGATCACTGCCTGAGTGCAGTTAATCATAACCTGAACTTTGGGGAAACCGCAATGTTGACACATTCCAAGCACTCCCAAAGGCACGTCCTCCTCATTGAAGGAAAGGGAGATGAAGTTTCTTCTACCTGATTGCAGAACATCAGTCACCTCTCTAATATTCTGCGTAGCAAATTGTGTTTAGGCGAGAATAATCCTGAGGCTAAAAAGTTGAGACTTAACCTCAGCAAGTCAGGCAACATTTATGGAAAGAGAAACAGAGTTAATGTTTCAGTTGAAGATTCTTTAGTAGAGCTGGTTTCTGATCTGAAGCATTAACTCTGTTCAGATGCTGCCTGACTTGCTGAGAGTTTCCAGCCTTGTCAGTTTTTCTTTCAGATTTCCAGAACCTGCAAATTTATTGATTTTTATTGAGGCATTAACCTTCACGGGCAGTGCAGTCCAGGCACGTGGGTGTGCCTGTAGGGCCGTCTGCAGAATGTCAGATAATGCACTGCCAAGTACCTTGGTCAATCTAAATCTGTGGAGTCTATACTTAGACAGGTTGTGATGGAAGTGTGTGTCCTAGAATGGAGATATGGATATTCAAGTGTGCATACTCCTCTGCCTCCTTCATTAGGGTCCCTTAAGCATCTGGTCTCAAACTGCCACTCAAAAGAGCAGCTGGCAGTATCATCAGGAAGTACTCATGGGTAAGTAGATTGCAAATTCCATTTTTTAAGCAGAGCTTAATAGAAGTGTTGTGGTAACCATGAGTACTTTCCAGCCTGCGAAAACAGACTCCAGAGAGCTCTGCAGCCTACAGAAGATTCCCCCTGTAATGCCAGTGACTCCTTAAGTGGCATTTCAATCAAACACATCAGCATGCTGGACACTTGCCATTTTTATGGCTGTCAAATGGCAGTTTTTGCCAGGACCTAGAATTTACAGTTTATATCTGGAATCCAGAAAATGTTTTTTGCTCCAGATTCCTGCAGCCTCTTGTGTCTCTGATGCATACTGAGATAGTGAGCATGTTGTAAAGTGATATATCACTAGGGTGTCAAAACCACCAATGCATTGTCTAGCAGGAAGAATACTAACATGTTTTATTTAATGGATAAATGTCATGATTTTCTGTTCATAGTGATATGGTTTGATTCCAAACGCAAGTCAAGCAATTCCTTTAGCAAGTCTCCTCCATACCAATAGACCACCTAAGATATATAAACAACAAATTGCTGGAGGAACTCAATGGGTCAGGCAGCATCTGTGAAGGGAAATGAAATGTCAACATTTCAGGTCGAGACCTTTCATTTGGACTGGACTCCCCATTTTGTTTCTTGCTCCAGGTTCCAGCATATGCAGTCTCTTGTGTCTCCATGATATCTCAGCAGTCAGCTATGTTTACACATAGTTATATAGGCTGCTCATCAATCTTATTAATGAATGCATTAATCGTCGCCCATTGCATTGAGCTGAAACTTATTCCGTAGATTGATGGTTGCATATCTCTCAGTGTCTGATGGAACTCAAGCCCATATAATGTGTCTCCTGATCATTAACATCTTACTCCAATGGACCACATAATGACCACATGGACCAGAATGAATCAAGTTATTTTCAAGATTTCAATCAAATATCCTCAAATCCTACACTTTTTGTGGAGTTTTCTAAGCTTATCGCTGTAAGTTTAAAACAAGGATCAATACAATGGATCTTGTCCAAATTTTTCCAGTGCCAAAGTACAGCATTTCAGGTATCTGTAAGGAGTTCTCTGCAAAGTTGAACCTACACCCATATAAAGGATGTCCGAGGCTCCAGATAATTTTAAGTAGGAGGAAAGAGTCAAACTACAAATGATTTGTGGTTTTTAATTAGAAAGGGGGAAAATTTAACAGAGTTCATACTGTTGGTTGACATCTAACAATCCTGTTGGAAATGTTACAGCTAAAGCAGGTGAGGACTGGATCAGGAACATAATGAAAACCTTGCATTAATCGCTATTCACTGAATAGTATGTGGGGAGAATGGACACTTGAGCAAGGTACTAGAGAGTCATCAGTGTTTTTGCAAAATTCTTGCAAGAAGTTAATGTTTTCACAATTTAGAGTGGAGAAGGAGGAAAACTAATAAGGTGAAACCTCATTGAAGCTCAGCATTATTGCATTCTGGATGGTGTTAAAGGTTTTCCCTTGAGACAAGAAGTTTGCAAAGCACTTAGAACAAATGACAAACGCTAGACAAACAAGTAGGGAGGTCACTGGAGTTGTTTGTTAAATTATTTTTTCAGAGATAAAATCACTAAGCAAAACCTCTCAGCAAAAACAATAAAATAATTTATCTTGCAGAAAATATTGCAGGTAATATCTGTTGCTTTTGGGGATCTTGCTTAGTATTTATTTTTATGTTAAAGATTAGATCGCAATTTCCTCAGGCTGGCAGAACCTTTATGATCCAAACTGCATGACCACAAAACTGGGCCACAGAATACCCCATTGTGTATCAGTAGCTGATCTGGCTCAAATTTTAAGTATGCTTGGAGATTTTTGGAGCATCCCTCATGGATCATTATATTGATAAGGGTAGTAATGTCTTACACATGACAATTATGCGAAGTAGATAGATAGTGACTATAAAATCAGTGAATGAAAAGCAAAAAGAAAACTGCATGTGCTGGAAACCTGTAAAAAGAACAGAAAATGCTAGAAATATCAGCAGTTCAAGCAGTGTCTGAGAGAAAGAGAAACAGAATTAATATTTCAGGTCAAGGATCCTTAAGAGAGATTCCCCAAAAATTAAAAATTAATTTAACAAATGATTTGAGTTGTTTTTCTTCTTCACTAGCTTGCATAATTTGTTCTAAATTCTTATCCAAGGGGAAGCTTTCAATGCCATCCAAAATGTAATAACGTTGAAATTTTTTTGCTTTATTAGTTTTTCTTTCTCTCCACCATCTGTTTTTGATAACAAGTCTTTGATTTGGAACGTTAATTCTCTTTCTCAGTATGCTGTCTGACCTGCTGAGTATTTTCTGTATTTATTTCATGACTTCAATCAGTACAGCTATAGAGCTCAACTGGGCCTCAACAGTGAAGCTAATGGCATCGGTTCAGTTTGCACAAATAACCCAAGGATTTCACTCCCTGAATATTCCATTAGTCTGCAACTATACCCAGAAGATTATAATGGTTCATGCCCAGTATCTGGGAGAGCAATCACTTCTCTTTCATCTTGCATCATTCTGTTTTTGAGTTCCCTTCTTCTAAACTACCATACGGGAGCAAAGGTCAGTTTCCTGAGGTCAAGCTATTCTTTAAACACTTGGCTTCTACTTCCATTTTCAAACTCTTGCACAAGAATAAAATATTTATATGAAGCCCATGCTACAACCTGCAATTGAATTGAGCGGAAAACTGGTGGTCTGAAGCAGTATTTTGCCTGCCTGGTCCATTCTGCAAGGGCATTGCAGGACATACCAAACTGAATCTCCAAATCTGATGCCACCAGTTATACTATGTAGCACCTGGAAAAATGCAGATTCGGCAAGGCTTTGTTGGCAGCTGTGGAACAGGAGATGGCAATACTGGGAACTACTGTTTGCACTGGCAAACAGAACGTTATCGACTGCAAGTTCAAGAAACAAGATTCCAATTCCCATTCCTCTACATTTCCCAGCATATCTTTCCTCTCTGGCTGATTATCACACCACCTACTTGATATAATGACAGAATAAAAGACAGAGTAAAAGACAACACCAAATTAACTTTCCAAACCATTATTATACATTCAAGCATGACAAAACCAATCTCCTAATCACCCTTAGGCATCTTCTTGGTACTTATCTACCACATGCAGGTGACTACTCTTGTGTTCTTTTGCAGCATCCCTGATTAGTTGAAGCATGACTGATGAAAGGATAATGAGTTGCAGTATAGATGTTATGCAGAATGGACTGATGCAGCACTGGATCTAGAAGGCCAGCTGCAGGCTGCACACATTCACCACAGACAGCACTGGATCTAGAAGGCCAGCTGCAGGCTGCACACATTCACCACAGACAGTGGTAGTCCAGGGTAGCTGGCTCACAACAACCAGGAAGAGTATCAGTCGAAGGATAAGCTGGGATCACAAGTTCTACCATTATATGAGAGGGCATCCATCTGTTTTGTGCTCATTAGAACCACAGCCTCTATTAACATTACCAATTTTTGAACTATTTGGATATTTTGTTGGCGTCAAGTCTTTAAAGTAAGAAAAAATCTTTTTCTTACTGTTCGTCAACGGCTTTTAAAATTACACTGAATGCATTCCATTCACTTATGTCCATTGTTCCCTTTCAATCCATCTTAAAATGAACTGAATGTTAAATATAATTTCATTGTTAATTAATCTCAATGTTATATCATTCTTCCTTGATGAGGAAACATAATAGCTCTCATAATTCTGTTAATACTATTTTCAGCAGCTGTTCATTGTATAATAATTTAAAGTAACTTTGTCCACCTTAATTCTGTCTTGGTTCTTGAGAAAGTGATGTGTTTGTACTCAACCTTACAACAATGAGAATCCCATCAATGCATTTGTCCAACAGCAGCATTTTGTGCAGATAGATACTTCCTTTTATGCATGCACAAATGTATGTATAGTTGCTTTGTCAGTAGATACCTTTGTTTCTGAGAAAAATGTGTGAAATTGAAGCTTCTGCTACAATGGTTCAAAATGACTCAGGATAGGCAACATCTCTGTGCAGTACTTTTAATCAACTACAATTTGTATAGCGCTTCAAATGCAGGGAAACATCACAAGACATTGTGCAAGAGTGTTACCAAAATAAAATCTCTCAGCAGTCCATCTAATCAGAAGTTAGAAAGAGGGACTCAAAGTTCAGTCAAAGACGTAGATTTTTATGGAGCATTTTACAGAAGCTAGGTGAAAACATTTGAGGGAATTCCATTGATGGTGGACCACTGAAACTAGGGATAATCAAGAGGCCAAGACTGGAATAGTGCAGAAATTTTGGAGGATGAGGGCTGGAGAAAGTTGCTAATAGGAGTAATGAATAATTGAGTGTAGAAGTTTAAAAACAAGGATGAATTAGGATGAGACAGAGATAAGGTTTGAGACACTGGCAGGACAGAAATAAGAATCTCTCTCAGAGAACCATGAATCTTTTGGAATTTTCTACCCAGACTGATATGGAGGCTGAATCATTGAATATATTTAGGCAGTCAAACCAAGCTAGGAAACAAAGAAGTTGCTCTGCGGTAGAATTCTATGGTCAAAGGTTGTTGAGAGACAGAACTTTGGTCCATTAGGAGATCAAGGTTTGTATGGGACTGATAGGAAAGTGGAGCTGAGGTCAAGCTCAGATCAATCATCATCTTATTGATTGGTCCAGCACACTCTGGGGGCCATATCGTTTAATCCTGCTCCTATTTCTTACGTTCTGGAAATTGGCACCCTAGGTGATGGAGCATTAATATGGTTGGAGGTACATCTAAGGGCAAATTAATTGCCAGGTTTCCAAACACTCTTGCTCAGTCTCAGTAACCAGCAATTCTGGTTGAATTGACTCATAGGGCCAATTTATGGAATGGACCAAAAACAGTGAGTTCAGTCTTCCCAATATTTATTTTGAAGATATTTTTGCTTATCCAACACTGGATATCAGTAAAGCTGTCACAGATTAGAGGTGGTGGAAAGGTCACATGATAAGCAGTGAGTACAATATACCTCCCTGAAAAAAAATTAACTAAATCATTGTTTCACCTGGCTGCATTATGTGTATGCTAGCATGTTACTTCTCATTCCAGTCCAGGGATGGTTCTCTGAGGTACTGAAATCATGGGCTGTACACTCCTTATGCAGCAACACACAAAGTGCTGGAGGAACTCAGCAGGTCAGGCAGCATTTTTTGAGGGAAATGGATAGTCGACATTTCGGGTTGAGACCCTTTATCTGGATGTTTCTCCAGCGCTTTGTTTGTTGCTCCACATTCCAGCACCTGCAGTCTCTTGTGTCTCCAGTACGCTCTTTATATCGATCTCCTCAGCTCTGGCTGGCAAATTTAGCACAGCTTCACTTATTTGAATGAGGTCACTAACCATCATAAGAAGGTAATGAAAGTAAGTGTTTTTCAATTTTTTTTAAACTTCATTTTAATTAATATCAACTCATTTATATAACTTGAATGTGTTTTAATTTACATTTTTATCATAACTCTTTTTAATTTCACCTGTTTCTAATTGATTCAGAGCCACTCAGAAACAGTAGAAAAGACATTCTGAAAGCAGAATGCCATCAGGGAGGTCTGTGTGCAAAGCCTTAAGCTGCTACCTGTGGGCTTGTCCCTTCTTGTGGGCTGCCCCAGAGAGGTTGGATAGACACTGGGTGCTATGCAGACTGAAAGGCCTTAAGCATTCTGCAAGAGGTAAATGTGAGGCAGGGTCTCATGTGATCTGGTCTGGTGAGTTGGGTGCCACAATTGTGCTGGGTATTGATTATGGCAGAGAATGATCCATTGAATGTGAGAATCGTGGTGTAATGGCTGAGGGGAAGGGAGAAAGTGATGAGGCTTAAGTTTGTGAAATAGGTCAGATGTGAAACGGGTTAGATGTCGAGAGTCTGAGGTCAACGGTGTGAATGTGAGAACGTTCCTACTGCAACTCCTGGACTACTTTTTCCTGTTCTTAAGGAAGGGTATCTTTCTCCAATTCCTCAGAGTCCCCCTGGCAGACACCAAACTGAGATGCAGCCTTTGGCAGTCTGGACCATTCTGACTGATGCTTGCCTTTTCTTCCCAACTCCAAACTCCTTCATCTTGCTTGTTTGATATCTCCCCAATAGTTATTGTGTTGAGCTCACAGCACACGGGGCCACATCATGCTCTTTACTGCCGATTGTTGTACTCTTACTTCCTGATTTCTTCTGCAAAGTAGCTGAGTTAAAAAAAACACTGGCAGATTTCACATACACATGCTTCCAGCATGTTGCATACCTAAAATCAAGGCCAGAGTTTGATTCATCTGTTATATCATTCATGCACATTGGGCTTGGTCTTAATTTCAATGAATTGGAAATGTTTAAAATTCCCATTTCTTTAAGTTATAAAATGCTGGAATCAGGCCATTGCTGAGGCTGCCACAGAAGGTAGATGAGAGCCTTCTTAATAAATGATGTGTTTAATACTGAGGGGAACCAAGGCAGGGTTCCCATGGTAGTAGCTTTTTAAACACAACTGTGGGTTGGGAGTTGGTGTGTCTCCACAAAGCACTGTTTCCAGGGGTCCCAACACTAGTTATCCAGAACTCCCACTGTTTGCTGGATGTGCTGAACACCTCATCTAGATGATTGGTAATTGGTTTATTATTGTCACATATACCAAGATACAGTCAAAAACTTTTTTGTATGCCATCCATACTGATCATTCCAAAATACTGGTACATTGAGGTAGTATGAAAGGAAAGGCAATAACAGAATATAGAACATAGTGTTAGAGTTACTGTTACAGAGAAAGTGCAGTGCTGTTAGACAAATAAAGTGCAAGGGCCACATGAGGTAGATTGAGAGATCAAGAGTTTATCTTTATCATACAAGAGGTCCATTCAGGAGTCTTATAACAGAGAGATAGAAGCTGTCCTTGAACCTGGTGGTGTGTGTCTTCAAGCTTTTGTATCTTCTCCCTGGTGGAAGGGGGGGGGGGGAGAAGAGAGAATGATTGGGGTGGGTGGGGTCTTTGTTTAACTTGGCTGCTTTCCCGAGGCAGTGGGAAGTGTAGGCGGAATCAATGGAGGGGAGGCTGGTTTTGGTGATGGACTGAGCTGTGTCCACAACTCTGCAATTTCTTGTGGTCTTGGGCAGGGCAGCTGCCATACCAAACTGTGATCCATCCAGATTGCTTTTTATGGTGCAGCTATAAAAATTGGTGAGGGTCATCAGGGAAATGATGAAATTCCTTCTGAGGAAGTAAGAGACACTGGTGTGTTCTCTTTTCCATAGTGCCTGTGTGGTTGGACCAGGATAAGTTATTGGTGATATTTAAAATTGAGGAACAGTAAGCATTAAATCATTTTTCCCCCAAGTGGTTAGCTTTCCATGGAACAATGGTCAATGTCTTGGTCTTTTAATGTGATCAGTGCATAAGGTCACACGTCATTAATATCCCACATAATGCCTTTATTTTAAGGCAATCAACAGTTCTGCCACATTTTTCAGAAACACTGTAAGTAGAGTAATGGTTCCTGTGCCAACAAGTATAGAACAAAACAGGAAAAATGAAGTTAATGTTCATACTAAATCCATCAAAGAACACACAACAAGCATCCTAAACAGTAAATCCAGTACCTGAACAAGTCAATGGGCATCTTGTGATACCAGCAGCCAGCACATTAAGATAAATGTTCCAATTTAAAATAAACTAAATAATGAAATAAACTATTTTTCAGCTAAGATGTGACTGAGAATCATTTTCAACTGCTTAGAAAATAACACACAAAGATTAAGTTTTTTTGCCGTATTTATTTTGATACCCAGATACAATAATTAACTAAAAAACTAAAGTGCTAAATTCCATCTGTTGCTCTCTGGGACATATGCCATAACTCTTGTAGGAGTTACGCAGAACTGAAGATAGTAAGGCTTGAATCAGGATACTTCAATTACTTGATGGATGGTATCCATAAGGGACCACGAGGTACCTTGAATGATACTGAGATGAAACATACTTGTATCCAGAAATTTAAAAAGATGGGAGATACCTGGTTAAGAACCTTGGATTTCTAAAGTATTCCCAAGAGTAGGAATCTTTTGCAGTCAAATCAAATGTAGCTTTCAAAGTTTACTCCTGTCTCCTTCTGGGCACCAATCTAATCTGTGTTATTTCTGTGCCAACTGCCAATTTGATCTTTCAAGAAAATGGTTCTTTTATGTTGCTACACATGATTGTAATCCCAGTAGTCTGCTGCTGATCTTGACTTATGGACCTCATCGTTTGTCCTTGAGTGTAATTCTTGACAAAGGCAATTCTTCTTCAAGCAGAACCTCACATATTTGCTTCATCGGTCAAGAACGACCATTTCAACGATGACCATTTCTACAGTGCCCATTCAAGAGTGACTGACTTGTCTTCCAGCCCATCACTCTTGGGCTCTTTCCTCTGCAAGCGTGATATTTCTCACAAAATCATGGTGTTAGATCTCTGAGCTGGCAAGTGCATTGAGGAACCATACCCAGGAATCAGAAAGACTATGTTTACCATCATCATCCCTTTTCTCCATCGTTGCAGATAGGAACTTCCTGGACTTTTCTGTATAATCAGTGGAATAAACAATGGCAGCTTTTGCTGCCAATGATTAAATGCATTTGTAAGAATATACTGTAAGAAGTGGAAATAGGACTAAGCATTCAACATGTTTGGCACTGACCCATATCCCTTGATTCCCACAATATCTAAAAATCAATCTCTGTCTTGGATATGACAGGAGTTTCTGGGAGTAATCTGGAAGATACAGGATCAATTCATCCCAAAGGAGGAGAAGCATTCTAAAGGGATGATGAGGCAACCGTGGCTGACAAGGGAAGCCAAAGACAGCATAAAAGTAAAAAAGAGGGCATACAATATTGCAAAATTTAGTGGGAAGCTAGAGGATCGGAAGCTTTTAAAAACCAACAGAAGGCAACTAAAAAAGCAATAAGGGGAGAAAAGATGAAATATGAAGGTAAGCTAGCCAATAATATAAAAGAGGATACCAAAAGATTTTTCAGATATGTAAAGAGGAAAAGAGAGGCAAGCGTGAACATCGGGCCACTGGAAAATGACCTGGAGAGATAGTAATGGGAACAAAGAAATGGCTGACAAACTGAATAGGTATTTTGCTTCAGTCTTCACTGTGGAAGACACCAGCAGCATGCCAGAAATTTGAGAGAGTTGGGGCAGAAGTGAGTGTAGTCGCTATTGCTAAGGAGAAGGTGCTTGGGAAACTGAAAGGTCTGAAGGTAGATAAGTCACCTGGACCAGATGGACTACCTCCCAGGGTTCTGAAAGAGTTGGCCAAAGAGATTGTGGAGGCATTAGTAGTGAACCTTCAAGAATTACTAGATTCAGGAATGGTTCCAGAGGACTGGAAAATTGCAAATGTCACTCCACTCTTTAAGAAGGGAGGCAAAAGACAGGAAATTATAGGCCGGTTAGCCTGATTTCAGTGGTTGGTAAGATGTTAGAGTCCCTTATTAAGGATCAGGTTTCAGGAAGCACATTATAAAATAGGCCGAAGTCAACATGGTTTCCTTAAGGGGAGACCTTGCCTGACAAATCTGTTAAATTTCTTTGAGGAAGTAACAAGCAGGGTAGACAAAGGAGAGTCAGTGGATGTTGTTTACTTGGATTTTCAGAAGGCCTTTGACAAGGTTCCACTCATGAGGCTGCTAATGAAGATAGGAGCCCAAGGTATTACAGGAAAGGTACTAGCATGGATAGAAGATTGGCTGAAGGCCTTTTCTGGTTAGCTGCCGGTGACTAGTGGTGTTCCGCAGGGGTCGGTGTTGGGTCCGCTACTTTTCAAGTTATATGTTAATGATCTGGATGACGGAATTGATAGCTTTGCGGCCAAGTTTGCAGATGATACAAAGATATGTCAAGGGGCAGGTAGTGTTAAAGAAGCAGGGAGTCTGTAGAAGGACTTGGAATGATTGGGAGAATGGGCAAAGAAGTGGCAGATGGAATACAGTGCAGGGAAGTACAGTATATGGTCATGCACTTTAGTAGAAGGAATAAAGGCGTAGACTATTTTCTAAACGGGGAGTGAATTCAGAAATCAGAGGTGCAAAGGGACTTGGGAGTCCTAGTGCAGGATTCCCTAAAGGTTAACTTGCGGGTTGAGTTGGTAGTAAGGAAACCAAATGCAATGTTAGTATTCATTTCGATAGGACTAGAATATTAAAGCAAGGATGTAATGCTGGGGCTTTATAAGGCATTGGTCAGATCACATTTGGAGTATTGTGAGCAGTTTTGGGCCCCATATCTAAGGAAGGATGTGCTGGCATTGGAGAGGATCCAGAGGCGGTTTACAAGAATGATCCTGAGAATGAAAGGGTTAATGTATGAGGAGCATTTGATGGCTCTGGGCCTGTACTTGCTGGAGTATAGAAGGATGAGGGGGGATCTCATTGAAACCTACCGAATATTGAAAGGCCTGGATCAAGTGGAGGAGGAGAGGATTTTTCCAGTAGTGGGAGAGTCTAGGACCAGAGGGCACAGCCTCAAAATAGAAGGACGTCCTTTTAGAACAGAGATGAGGAGGAATTTCTTTTGTCAGAAGGTGGTGAATCTGTGGAATACATTGCCACAGACGGCTGTGGAGGCCAAGTCATTGGGTATATTTAAAGCAGAGGTTGATAGGTTCTTGATCAGTAAGGGCATCAAAGGTTACGGGAAGAAGGCAGGAGAATGGGGTTGAGAGGGAAAAATAAATCAGCCATGATCGAACGGCGGAGCAGACTCGATGGGCCGGATAGCCGAATTCTGCTTCTATGTCTTATGGTCTTATATACTCAATGAGTGAGCTTCTGTCGCTCCCTTGGGTAGAGAATTCTGAAGATTCACCAACCTCTGAGTAAAGAAATTTTCTCACATCTTAGTTCTAGTGGCAAGCCCTCTTAAAATAGAGTGTGACCCCTGGATCTAGACATACCACCCGGGGGAAACATCAACTCTTCATCTACAATGTCAAGTGCCGAAGAACTTAGTATATTTTAATGAGATCTCCTCTCATTCTTTGAAGAGAGTGCAGGCCTAGTCTTCTTAATCTAAGCTCATACAATAAACTTACCATCCCAGGAATCGATCTGGTGAAGCATCAGTGCGGTCCCTCCATTGCAAGTACCTCTCCTTAGTTAGGGAAATCAGAGCTGGGCACAATATTCCAGATATATTGTCAGCAGGGCCCTATGTAATTGGAGCAAGAAGTCTCTACTTTTTACTCAACTCCCCTTGCAGTAAAGGCCATCAGACTATTTGCCTTCTTAACTGTTTGCTAAACCTTATAATGTTAATTTTCAGTGATTCATGTACAGGACAACCAAGTCCCTATATCTGGGTGTTGTGTGAAATGGTTCTTTTCGGCCTTAAGGATCAAGAACTCTGGACACGAGCTTTGGATATCAAAACTAGTTTAATCACAAAGGCAAATGCGGGGACAGAATGGATGGGAACAGACACATGCTCACATACACGCAGAAGACCATGAACGTGAGGGGGAAATCGCAACTGGGATAAGATACACACACACACACACACACACACACTGATACAAGCACACAATAACAATGTACAACTTCAGGATATAATACTTCAATGCTTGACCCACATTAGCACTGGCTCAAAAACTGCCTGGGATCTGAGTGAAACGCTCCCAAACCACATGGTGATGCACTCTTACCAGTGATCTCTGCAGCGTTGTCTCACTACTCCTGGGCTCATCAAAAGAGAGAGGGCTAGGGGATTGCAGCCCTTTTTATGGTGCTAGGAGGCTGGGTGGAGCCTCACTGCTGTGATTTAAACGAGCCAATGGTGTGGGGGTCAAAGACAAAGGTACCTGCCACAGCCAATGGTCAGGCAAGTGCAGAGACAGAAGGTACTCTCACACCTGAGGGATGGGTGGAGCCGCACCTTGATTGACAGTGGTATAACTTCCAATCCAAGGAGCAATGCTGTCCTCTGGTCAGCGGGGGTCAGTGTCGTTACTGTCACGATTTCTCACAACACTGGGACAGGTCACCAACTTCTCCATTTACAAGCCAATGTCAAGAGCCACTTCCATTGTCTGCCCTTGGTAACACAGAAGGGCGGAATTTCAAATGCTGCCTGGAAATTTGTTTTTATGAGGAAGAAACCAAGCACATGCTCTGGGTAAAAGAATGAGAATACTCTGGAGTTGTGATACATGATAATTTTTGCATCTATTTGAGAAATGGCAGTTAGCAGTATAGGATGGGGGAGAGCTCCCCTTATGTTCAAGGGGAGATGCCAGTTTCATTACCTGTACTCATGAGATCATTAAACCTGCTGTTGTGTCAACCTCCAGTCATGATTAATATCCCTTGGAGCATTCAGTTGATTCGCATGATCAATTTCATTGCTCATTTGTCAAGTGTGGACAGAAACTATTCCCACACCTTCACCCACTTCATCAACTCTTCTCTGTCAGCATCAGAAAGGTGTGAGCGCTATCCTGTTGTCTTTTGTCAGGAATCTGGCTGGAACCATATTCACGTGATAAGAAGGCCAACATGAAATGTGTGCACAATTTGAAATACTATGCTGAATCACTTGCAGGAGTTAGGAAAGTTATCACAAGCGTTGATAATACATTAAAAACTAAAATAAAATTACATAATTGTTGCTTATTGAGATGTTGCTGGTTTTTCTTCTCTCGCAAGAATCTCCAACCCAGATTTACACTTCTGGGCCACCCTTGATTATGCCAATTGTCCAACCTCGCAAATTTCAGTGAAATACAATGGAACATATCACCAGCAGATGTCCCTCTCAATCAGCTTTCTGACTTCCCAACAGCCTCTTCCCTCAAAAAAATTCATACTTAGATACTTACTGTTGGTAATGAAGCAGCAACAGTAGTATGATTTTTGATCCATTTGAAGGCTTCATTTATAATAGAGATAAAAATATGACTTGGCATGAGTGATGTTAAAATTTAGAGATAGCAGTGTGACATATGTGGCTTATTAAGGATGTAACATGAGTCTTACTGCTTTCTGTAAATACTGTTCCAAGGATTAGGGATAAGCTTTCAGAAAGTCTCTCTTCATCGGACAGCTGCCTACGTGTCTCTATGTAGTAGGTACACAGCAGAGAAAAGATGCATATCTCCCTGTAAGATCTTTCGTTAAAAGAAGCACTTTGTTGTATTAACTTACCAGCTATCGTCCAGTGTATTAAAGAGTAATGCTGATAAATAGTGTCAGAAGTGCTGGGTAATGAAATCACAAACTTTAGACTCTGCCTGAATATTAAGATAACATGTGGACATACCCTGTGTAACTCAAATGAGATGCAACACGATGAAACAAATAAAGATGCCCAAGTCACTGGATTTGCAGGAAAGTGACCAGTTTGAAGAATAAGTTCAGTGGAGAAAAATTTTTAAACTATTTATTCAACTGGCTATGCAAGATAAATAAAAAAAAGACAAAAGTTATATTGATGTTATATCTCATTGGCTACAAGGGCAGTGAATTGCACCATTCCAAAAAGTCCCCAAAGGGACCGTGGAGAATGCATTAAATACATCCAAGCACACTGCAACCCACCTGAAAAACAAACAGTCAAATGTTACCTTTCTTTCATAACCAGGAGCAGGGTAAATACTTTGATGCATTCTTAACACAGCTAAGACTTTTAGCCGATAATTACAGATTTGCAGAACTTGTTTTATCAGAGCCTGGGTTGAATGCGGAATCTGGAGATCTGGCATGAGGAACAGCTATTACATGAGATTGAGTTAACTCCAGAAGTATGTATACATAAACGCAAAGCTAAAGAACTATCTAAAGTCAAACTAGAAATGTTAGCTGCTTGGAATAAAGTACATTTGGTGAAACACAAAAGGCAGAACAGGGAGTATACGGCTAATGACTTAGATATTGCAAGTGCTATGGAATGCAACCTGAGGGCCTGATAAAGAAATACCTTGCTTATAGGGAAAAGTGTGTGCACAGTATAAGCTGGAAAATTGTTTCTATAAACGGTGCCGAATGAAGAGGACGTCGGAAGTCTGTGAACTGGGCAAGATGAGCTGTGCAGTGACTGAAACCAGCTGAGCACATTGCACCTGGTGTTAAAAATGGTTGGTCCCATGAAAGAAACACCTACTGGATGTTTCTAGTTTGATGGAGCGAGGACAACCTGCGATATTTCAACTTGGGGGCAATATGTAATGTTCTCCCAAAGCAAGCAATTTGGCCCGAACTGGTACAGTTGAAAACAATGAGTCATGTACCATATATAACAAGAGTATACCTATGTATCTACACCAGGATGTTGGTGCAAGGGCAACATATGCTATTTCAACTTTACCCAGAAGTAATGTGTCATATCCACCTGAAGGAAGCCATCAATTTAAGGTGGTGCAATTAAAGCCGTAGGGTCATGTGCTATCAATGTACAAGAAGGCTACACTGAAACCAACTGGAAGATGTGTTCTGTAGATGGTGAACCCCAAATATCAACAAAGCTCTGGTGTGGATTTCATTGTAATAGAAAGATGTCATGTCTATACTCAGCACTTTATCATTTTAACCTACCATTTATCATCCACTGCCCATTTCAGTTACTTCGCAGCTTCACGTGTATCTCCAGGTCAGCCGTGACCTGGAAAGCAACTTACTTTCTCTTTGCAGGAAACCAACCTCATAATGCTGGTTTCATCTTCTCTGCATGAAAAGAAAACTGTGGATGTGAATAAAAATAATTAAATAATACTTTATTTATTTTATTTGGCTTTCTTCTTACCTGTAATAATTGGATGCACCTCAGGGATAAGATGAATCAAAATGATTTAGTGAAATCCATCTTCAACGCTTATACTTTTGGGAGATCAAGCTGTGTCTAAACACATAAGGTACTGTATGATTAAAGTTGCAGTTAATAAAGTGTGGAATGTAATTAAAATACAAATAAACACTCTGGGCTCTATAATTAAGCAAGGCAGAATCTGAGCAGGGGCGTTAACAGATGTAATATGGGGAAGATATTTGGATGCATGAATATTATCATTTTCAATTTCAACACCGCATTATCATTTTACTTCCCTGTTTCACAATTACAGAACGGCTGGGAACCATTGGGAGATATTACAATTATTTTGGTGTCAATTACTAGAAGAAGATCCTAGTCCTTACTCTCTTGTTTCACCTGAGGTTACCTTTTCTACTTTAGTATTGGCAAATATTTTAAATAAATGCAATGGAAATTTACGCTTCCAATTCTCAAAACTCACACTCAAGATATTTTTCATCTCAGAAGTGTAATGAATATTGCCACGCCAGTCACGTAGTCATATAAACACAGACTTGGTGGATGTAAGAAGATCAAAGTCCTTTGAGTTTGTCTTTCACTAACCCCGATAGTTAGACCAGGATGGAGTCTATCAATTAGTCCTCTATAAGTACAGTGCAAAGAAAACTCCAGCAAACCATAGACCTAATGTCACCTATTCCTCCTAAATGCTTTGCACATTACATTTCAAGTTACTCATAAACTATGTTCCAAAATGTTTTTTTTTCGGAAAGAAATGTACCTAATGTGAATCTGAGTTAGTACTAATACTTTCTCTTAAATGAGTCTGATGCATAGATTGATGACTCAGTCATTAAAATATTGTTTCCATGGATTGATTTTGAATTCACCCACTTCACATGCAGGCAATGTTCTCTGGTGCAACTATTGTGGACAAGGTGAAATAGCTTGTCATGGTCTACCTTATATAGTTTATTTTGAATAATGAATACTTAAGTCAGAGATCATGTCATCTCTCAACCTCATTTCCAATTGGAAGAACTCATCTATCAAATAGCTTTATGGAAATATTACAATCTAATGTATAATTTGCCAGCATTAACACAATAAAGGTGTTCCATGAACACCTCATCTCAGCCCTCGACCAGAAAGAGTCAGTCTCATGAAGCTCACTTTCTAACTAGAAAGGAGAAATTTATCATTAGCAGGAGTCACGTTTACAAAAACTAGTTCCCGGTTTGTTAGCAATGAAGGTGCTGATTTACATAACCGTTTTGCAAAAATATATTAATTTAAAATAACTGGTTAATAGAAGGACTGATATGTTTAATTAAAATGTTCAGAAGGTAGATTTCAGTGCTTATCGTCTGAAATGAAGACAACATATTCATAGAGTCATACATCATGGAAACAGGCCATTCAGCCCATTATGTCCATGCTGATCAGTGGGCACCCATCCGTATTAACCCCATCTTCCAACACTTGGCCCATAGCCTTCTAAGCCTAGGCAATTCAAGTGCTTGCCCAGACACTTCTTAAATGCTGTCAGCGACTCTGCTTCCACCACTCTCTCAGGCAGTGTGTTCCAGGTACCACTCTCTGGGTAACAAAGGTTCCCCTCAGATCCCCTCTAAAACTTTTACCTCTTATCCTAAGTCTATGCCCTTTTGGTTTATCTACGTCTGATAAAGGAAAAAAAGTTTCCTAGACTCTACCCTGTCTATACCCCTCAATTTTATATACCTCAATCATATCTCCCCCACCTCCCCCCCACCAACCTCCTCCACTCCAGGGATAGCAGACCCAACCCCTCCAGTTGCTCCTCATAACTGAAATGTTGCATCGTAGGCACTACCCTGGTGAATGCCCTCTGCAGCACTATCACATCACATCACATGAAATGATGTGACAGCAAATGTCATCGCATTATGCAGTGCCTTTGATGTACCAACATATTCCAAATAACTCTGAACATTATCATCAAGATCTAATACCCAACCAGACAAGGCAAAATCAGGGCAGCTGGCCAAGAGATTTTAACCATGGGTGAAGCTGTGAAAATTCAATCACGAGTTTCCTTCAAAGGGTAAAACCCTGGGAGGAGTTAATATGGAATGCAGCCTTATTCAATTTGCTTTCCTTTCATTCTGGGCAGCTGCAGCTTTTAAATTGAACATATCCTAACCTTTCTTTAAATTCCTCTGTCATCAAGGCCTGACTTCAATGTTAGTCTTTGGCCTGAGAGGCACAGCAGTGGTGTCTCATTGGCCAAAAATCTGCTGGGAGACAAATGGAGGAGCAGTAGAGAACTAGTCGTGAATACATTTTTAATTTTCTTTAAGTTTCCCTGAATTCCTTCTGGATTTGTAGATGAAATTGCATTTCTGATTTCAACAAGGGGACTTTGTGGTCCCTCCTGACCACAGTTTTGATTTTCCACAACTCTCAACCACGCCACACCTGATCCACTTACTTGTCAGCCGTGGACCTTTCCACCACCTCTGCTTTGGTGGTGGACTGTCAGCTGCGTTCTTCCTCCTGCTCGCTGGTCAGGCAGGCAACGATTCCAGTGAGATTTGAATGAGTATCTGATCTACTTTACGGAAATGATAATCAATTTAAAGATCAATATGTGGTAGGAAGCTTTTATCTGTGAATCTCAAGGAAAATCTGAGTCCTCTAAGAGCTTTAGGGATGGAAATGAAAAACTCAGTAGATGATTCAGTGGACAAATGGAATTAATGATATTGTTTTAAAGTAAATGCTATTATATAGCAAGGGAATTGTAGCTTGGGTGTCAAGATTATATCAGATTACATTATTATTGAAGATATTTATGTTGGTAACCCCCATGTTTAGATATTAAGATTTACTTCAGACAAGGCCCAGCAGTTTGATTTTCAGAATTTTAAAACTGCAACTCTCAGCAGGACTGAAGTTAGCAATGATGAGTTGGTATCAGTTTGGTATGGGAAGCATAGCCTCGAGCACAGCCACATCGTTCTTGCTCCCCAAAATTTCACTTTTTTAGATCATCTCGAACTTCTCCTGTTAAATATTGGCTAGATTAAATCCCTACCTTGTCCTCACAGCAAAGTCCTTACTGTTACCACCAGTGACATCCATTTCTCCTGTCCAGTTAGTTCTTGTGTGGCTTCTGTGCTAACAAGGTCAGCAGCTGTTGTCCTAAAGGAGGATGTCTTCTTGACATGTTCAGCATCATCTTGAATGGCTGCAACGTTTATGTTGATTGTGCTAGTGCTCTCAGTTAGGGAGTTCTAGGATCTTGACAATGGAATATTAGTTTTATATTTCAAATGATTTAGAGGGGAATTTGCAGGTGTAGGTGTATTATTGTGCATACTACCTTTGTGCTTATAGGTGGAATAGGTCATCTGATTGGGAGGTGTTGTCAAAGAAACCTTTGCAGCCATAGTTCACTGGCAAGAGAGAGGGTGAATAGGTGGAGTGCCAGTCAGTTTAGTTTCTTTGCCCTCAAGTAGCTCCTTATCAAAGCTAAACTTCTCTGGGCAAGTGAAGGAGGATGTTACTGGGAGGGTTTGAACTATAAGAAAAGACTGGATCGGCTGCGGACTCTTTTCCCTGGAGTGAAGGAGGCTGACGGGTGACCTTATAGAAGTTTATAAAAACCATGAGGGGCGTAGATAAGGTGAATTGCCACAGTCTTTTTCCCAGGGTAGGGGAGTCTAAAACTGGAGAACGTAGGTTTAAGGTGAGAGGGGAAAGATTTAAAGGCGACCTGAGGGGCAAGTGTTGGGTATATGGAATGTTCTGCCACAGGCAGGTACAATTACAATGTTTAAAAGACATTTAAACAGGTACGTGGATAGAAGAGGTTGAGAGAGATATGGGCCAAATGCAAACAAAAGGGACTAGCTCAAGTGGACAATTGGTCAGCATGGAGGAGTTGGCTGAATGGCCTGTCTCCATGCTGTATAACTCTATTACTCTAAGAAGAGTATTCTATCATATTCCACACTTGTGCCTGAAAGAACTTTATGTAGATCAATCACTTGCCTCAGAATAATCCCTCTGACATGGAGACACAAAAAACTGCTGATGCTGAATTCTGGAGCAAAAAACAAACCACTGGAGAAAGTCAGCGGGTCAGGCAGCGCCTGTGGAGGCAGAGGGATAGTTGCTGTTTCTGGTCGAGACTCTGCATCAGGAGTCCGAGTGTAGAGGGGAAATAGCCAGTATAAAGAGGTGAGAGAAAGAGGTGAGAGGGAGGGGTGAGGCAGGGGCTGGCAAGCGATAGGTGGAACCAGATGAGGGGCGGTGTGATGGGTAGATGGAGCCAGGTGGGGGGAAGGGGAGGATAGAGATTGAGACAGAGGCTGTAAGGTGATAAGTGGAGATACAAGAGGCTGCAGATGATGGAATCTGCTAAGTAAGGAAGATGGTAAGTGGAACCAGGGAAGGGATGGATGGATGATGGGCAGATGGAGCCATTTAGGTGAGGAGATTCGAACCACAGTAGTTTAAGTTTGTGCTTTATATGCAGATGGAACCAGGTGGGATACTGGAATGAAACTGGATGACAGGCAACTGGGCTGGGTCATTGTGAGAACCTCGGTGGATCAGAAGAAGAAAGATAGATGCATGGGTTGCCTGAACTTTAGGAAAATCAATGTTCTAGACTACTCGAGCGGAATATGAGGTGTTGTTCTTCTCGTTTGCATTTGGCCTCACCTTGGTACTGGAGAAGACAGGAAAGACAAGTTGGTGTGGGAACGGGAAGTGGAGTGGAAACGGCTGGCAACCGGGAGCACGGGATGGCCATTGCGGACCCAAGAGTAGGTGCTCTGCAAACAATCGCACAGTCTACGCTTGGTCTCGCCGATGTAGAGGAGGCCACACCGGGAGCACCGAATGCAGTAGATGAGGTTGGAGGAGGTGCGTGTGAACCCTTGCCTCACCTGGAAGGGGCTGTTTAGGTCTCTGGATGATGGTAAGGGGACAGGTGTAGAGACAAATGTTGCATCTCCCATGGTTGCAGGGGAAAGTGCCAGGTGTCAGGGAGGGGTGGGTGGGGAGAGATGAGTGGACCAGCGAGTTATAGAGGCAGTGGTCCCTACAAAAGGTGGAAAGGTGGGGAGAGGGGAAGATGTTACAGGTGGTGGGACCCTGTAGCAGTTGGCGGAAACGACAAAGGATGCTGTGCTGGATGTGGAGGCTGATAGGGTGAAAGATAAGGACCAGGAGAACTCTATCTGTGTTCTGTCTGGGGGTAAAGGGTATGAGAGCAGAAGTCCGAGAAATACAGAAATTGTGTGAGAGGGCTCCACCAACCACAGTAGAGGGGAAGCCACGTTTCCTGAAAAAGGAGGACATTTCAGACATCCTGGAACGAAAAGCCTCATCTCGAGAGCAGATACAGCGGAGACGGAGTAATTGAGAGAAAGGGATGGTGTCCTTACAAGAGACAGGGTGGGAGGAAGTGTGGTCAAAGTAGCTGTGGTAGAGTAAGTGAGTTTGTCTCCTGAGAGGAAGGCACAGAGATCCAGAAAAGGGGGAGAAGTGTCAGAAATGGTCCAAGTGAAGTTGAGTAGGGTGGAAGTTGGTAGCGAAGATGATAAATTTGATGAGTCCTGCACAAGTACAGGAGGCAGCACCAATGCAGAGATGTTGCATAGTAAGTGTTGGGGAGTGACACCAGAGTAGGTTCGGAATAAGGCCACGCAGCCAATGAAAAGAAAGGCATAGCTCTTGTAGCCACGGTATTTGTGCACTCGGTTTTGTTAACTTTCTAATTGAGGGCAACTCTCAACTTAAATAGTCATGGAATTGTGACGGTGGCTTGAAGTAGTGATTTCTTGACACCTTTGCAGCATGAGTGTTACCTTCCACATCATAACAAGCCTCAAAAGTTATTAAGATTAAGCCGTGTGCAGTCACAGATTGCTTCATTGTCTGAGGAGTTACAAATATTGATGAATTAGTAGCGAACATCTCCATTTTTAGATCTCATGATGGAGAATAGTTGTTAATGAGGCAAGTGAAATAGCTAGAATGAGGAACCTGCTCTGAAGACCTCCTGCAGTACTGTCCTGCAATCACAACTATCTTCATATGCACTGGGTATTGCTGTTGGTTTATTATTCTTACGTGTACTGAGATACAGTGCAAAGCTTTTGTTTTGTGTGCCATACAGACAGATAATGCCATACATAATTACATCGAGGTAGTAATAGAAAACAGAATGCAGAATATAGTCTATAGAATATAGGGTAAGACTCCAACCAATGGAAAGTTCTACTCTGACTTCAACTTATCTTTGGCTTTGATGCTGGACTAAGGCTATAATGAGATCTGGAACTGTGGTCCTAGCAGAATCCAAACTTGGGTAAACAGGCCATTGTTAAATATCACGTTGTTGATTATACCTCCCATTTTATTGCTGAATGAGAGTTGATTGATAGAGCAGCGTTTTTCAGTTGGAGTTGCCTTGCTTTTTGTGGACATGGCATGTCTGGATTGTCCAGAGATGACAATGCTGCAGCTGTATTGAAACAGTTTTTCTAGCAATGAGTGTTGGCTCTCGAATCTGTTTCGGCCCCAGAAACATCCAAATGCTCTTGGGTCTTGCAGCCTTTGCTGTTTCCAGTGCCCCTAGCCATTTTATTGATATCACATGTGGTGAACTGAACGGGCAGAAGACTGGTTTCTGTGAGGGGCATCGGCAGGCTGAACAGTCCAATCGACCCTTAGGGCTGAAAGCAGTTACAAATGCCTCAGCCTTGTCTTCTGCACGGTTGCTGATAGGGGAGGGCAATGAGGTTGGTAATACTCATGGAGCTGCCTCCCATTCGTTGGTCAATCTATCTTTCCTTCACCTCACCATTCAACTCGCTCTTTTTTCATTTCTTCGTGAAAACCTTTGTGAATTCCCCTATTATCACTCTCTTTAGCTCAGTACCCATTAGTCTACTTACAGCTCTGTAAAAACCTTAGAACAATGAAAAAAAGTACATAAATTTGAAATAAACCCAGATCATTTTAATGGAATTTGCTATGTACTTAGTCCAGATAAATTGAGTGGGACTGATCCTGGAAAATCCAAGGTTCTCTTGTCCACAAAATAATTAAAAGTCCATTCAAGAAAACATATAAAATTATTGTTAAATGATATAAACATTCTCCGCAGAATCACAGCTATCCTTGCCAAGGCCAGAATTAGCCATCCTTTCAATACTAATGACTGGTTGCTTTATCTAATTGCAGCTATGAGTTGCAGACAGCAATTATCTGCTTATTTCAAAAATGAATGAATATATTTCCACGATTTATCTAAAACTTGCTGCAGCTGGTGTTTTTGTGTCTTCTCAACTACAGCTGAAAGAACTAAAGTTGCCTTTCCTTCCTGCTAATAAACAGTTCGTGCAAACTGAAATCGTCCCAAGTAAAAGCCGCTATAAATTTCACAATTGGAGAAAGCAAACAACCCGATGTTTATTTTTGAGGATCTCAATTTACATTCACTCATGAATCTCATGTCTGAGTGTATCAGGTGTCTTGGTTGGCAGCAGAACGTTGTACTTGGTCCAGATAAATTGAACGGGAATGATGCTGGAAAATCCAAGGCTCTCTTGCCCACAAAATAATTCTACAAATTGTTAAATGATATAAACATTCTACGCAAAGTGCAAGATCTATGCAGTAATGGTAGTACTGCTGCGATTTCAAGTTTGTGATTGCCAGGGAACAGAGCTCAAATTCCCCCATTTAATCCACTATGCAATGGAACCATATAGCATCATTTGATGCATTTTAGTGTTGATGTATGAAGTAAGAGCTCTCACTGATATCCTTAGATCCTATTACTATTTATCTATACTGTATATGATAGGCAATGTGTACTCTGGATTGAATGACCAGCTGATGATCTTGAGGAAATGCCTCATCTTGAAGCAAATGGGCAGGGTGAGCACTGAAGCTGTCCAACCCTTGGGTTTTCATGTCTAAAGACTGTTTCAAAAGCCAGATCACAAGTTCCAGGGTTGTTGGAGTTTGCAAGTGGAAAGTCCTCACTTTGCTGGTTGCTGTCAACAAAACCAAGAAGTGCACGAGATAGTCAGAGTCACACAGCACAGAAACAGGCTCTTCGGCCCATCACGTTCATGCGGACCATCAGGTATCCAACTAGACTAATCCCATTTACCAGCACTTGGTCCACACCCTACCTTCACAGAAGACATGTACATAGAATGAAGATAAAGTGGCAGTAATCATAA
This sequence comes from Pristis pectinata, assembly GCF_009764475.1. NCBI lineage: Eukaryota > Metazoa > Chordata > Chondrichthyes > Rhinopristiformes > Pristidae > Pristis > Pristis pectinata. The sequence goes on along the minus strand of NC_067418.1, from coordinate 47,262,205 downwards.
ACCTTGCGAAAATGAGGAGCAAGAGCACAAACCTAAAAGACAGGGACTGGAGGCTTGAGCTATGAGGAGAGACTGGATGGGCTGGGACTGTTGTCCCTGGAACATAGGAGGCTGAAGGGGTGACCTTGTAGAGGGTTGTAAAGTCATGAGGGGGACAGATACAGTGAATAGTCACAATCTTTTTCCCAGGTTAAGGGGCATGGATTTAAGGTGAGAGGGAAAAGATTTGAAAAGGACTTGAGAGGCAACTTTTTCACACAGAGGATGATGAGTGCATAGAGCGAGCTGCCAGAGGAAGTGGTAGAGGTGGGTACAATGACATTGTTTAAAAGACATTAAGACAGGCACGTGGATAGGAAAAGTTTAGAGGGATATGGGCCAAATGCAGGCATATGGGACTAGCTCAGGTAGACAACTTGGTTGACATGGGTGAGTTGGGCCGAATGGCCTGTTTATGTGCTGTATAACTTCAATGTCTCTAAAACAAAAGTCCACTCAAGAAAACATATAAAATTATTGGGAAGGACAATGGTAAGGCAGCCAACCCAACACCTTTAATGGGAACAGTTAAATTTGTATTGTCCCTCTATAACAGCTTGACTAAAAGATGAGCTGTACCTAAAACGTCCCCATTGGAATAGAAAGATGGAGTGGCATTGAGCGGCGGCCTGGGAGGTGAATCCCACCATCTCCCCCTATTTTGGGCCACGGGTGAACATCTGGCACTGGGCCAGTGGCCTTGAGAGTGGAGACCCCCCCAAGGACAAGCTGAACAACTCTTCGCCCCTCCCAGACGCCAGGCCTGAGCCCGCCGAGCTGAGGAAATGCAAAGTACAGATCAACTTGACTTCGGGCATTCAGTGTGGTGGGAACAATCTGGGGCTAATGTCCCAATATATGCTGCCCTCGGGACGACTGCATTGCGGAGCAGATGGTCACCCACCTCTTTGCAGACTGTGCATTTGCTAAGAGGGTGTGGAGGCGGATGCGAGGGTCCTTCTCTCAGTTCATCCCCAGCAGCTGAGTTGCAGAGGGCTCTCTGATCTATGGGCTGTTCCCAGGGACTCACGTAGAGATGGACATCAAGTGCTGCTGAAAGATCATCAACTCAGTGAAAGATGCTCTTTGGTCTGCCCAAAACTTGTTGGTCTCCCAGTACAGTGGGATGTCCGTAGGGGAATGCTGCTGACTGGCACATTCCAGGCTGCAGGAGTACGTGCTGAGGGATGCACTGAAGCTTGATGCAGCCAATACAAAGGCTCTGTGGGGAAGGACAACAGTCTAGGGCCCTTCTGCTATTGGACATTGAGGGGCTGAGCCGGGGGTGGGGGGAAGCCCCTCAAACAACAGAAGGGTGCATCACCCCAGGTGGCCACGTGTGGCAATGGTGCTACGTACAAAAGATATGCTAACACTACTGAATGTATGGACCAAACTTCACTAAGAATGTAAAGAGCTTTGCACTGTGTTTATTCTTTTGCATATTTTTTATTATGAATAAAGTTTATTTTTGAAAAGATAAAAAAATGCAATACTTTCTAAGTACAAAAATTCTGTGAGGAAAGTAGTGCCATTGCACACTGTAGCTCTGCAGTGTGTGTTAATACCTGCTGCACATTTATGACATACGGTTATTGGGGAGGGAGATCATACAAGGGCACCTCTTCTGCTCCTCTGGGAATGGGCAATGCAGTATAGTCTTCACCTGCACTCTGCTCTCCTTTGTGACTCCAAGGAGCTGCTAGTTATGCTCCAGTCAACTGCTCCCACAAGGGGAATGGCAGCGATGGGCCTCTTAGACGAGACAGGGAGGCTGCCTTGCTTTTGAACACAACGGCCAGCAGAGTGGGCAAAGGGAGGCAGCGTGTGGAATAAACTTGACTTTGACGATAAAACTCTGATAATCTGGCAGATTTAACTGACTATTAGATGCTATTTCTATTAATTTTTTTTTACCACTCTTTTAATTAACTTTTTCCGATGTTACACAGTATGATAAATTTTCTGGTGAATCAGGCAAGTTGAAGAGGAGCGTGGGAACGGGATCCTGGTGTGTTAGAGGGATCAGGGGAACCAGTGCCCTGGTGATTGGGAAAGGAGTGAAGAACTGGGGCCCCTGTAAGTTGAAAGGGATACTGAAAGGTCTGGATAGAGTGGACGTGGAGAGGATGTTTGCATTAGTAGAAGAGTCTAGGATTCGAGGGCACAGATTCAGAATACAGGGACGTCCATTTAAAACTGAGATGAGGAAGAATTTTTTTCAGCCAGAGGGTGATGAATCTGTGGAATTCATTGCCACAAAGGGCTGTGCAGGCCAAGTAATTGGGAATATTTAATGCAAAGATTGATAGGTTCTTGATTGGTAAAGGGGTTAAGGGTAAAGTCAAAGTCGAATTTATTGCCATATGCACAAATACATGCATGCAATGAAAAACTTACTTGCACATAACGCCATATAAGCAGCATTAAGTTGTGGGCATGCTATGTTGGCGACTCTTGCGGGCTGTCCCCCAGAACATTCTATGCAAAGGTGCATTTCACTGTGTGTTTCGATGTACATGTGACTAAAGATATCTTTTCTTATCTTAGTGCAAAGTGATCAAAGTAGTCGTAGTATTGCAGAACTGTAGTGATTAGGGTTTTGCTGGTTGGTTCAAGAACCGAATGGTTGAAGGGAAGTAGCTGTTCTTGAATCTGGTGGTGTGGGACTTCAGGCTTCTGTACCTCCTGCCCCATGGTAGCTGTGAAAAGATGGCATGGCCCGGATGGTGGGGATCTTTGATGATGGATGTTGCCTTCTTGAGGCAGCACCTTGAGTAGATACCACCAATGGTGGGGAGGGATGTGTCCGTGATGTATTGGGCTGAGTCCACTACTCTCTGCAGCTCTTTACGTTCCTGCGCATTGGAATTGCCGTACCAGACCATGATGCAACCTGTCAGGACACTGTCAACAGTACATCTGTAGAAGTATTTTAGAGTGTTCAGTGACAAGCCAGACCTCCTTAATCTCCTCAGAAAGTAAAGATGCTGGCGTGCTTTCCTTATGAGATTATAGGGAGAAGGCAGGAGAATGGGGTTAAAAAAATGGTGGAGCAGAGTTGATGGGCCAAATGGCCTAATTCTGCTCCTGTATCTTATGGTCTTATGGAGCATGGGAACTGGGTCCCCGTGATTTGAAAGGAAGTTCAGGGATTGGAGCCCTGATAAGTGGAAAGCGATTAGCAGGGCCTGGGGCTCTGATGAGTTGGAGGGAGCATGGTAACCAGGAAAGGAAACACAGGATCTGGGACCCCAAGGTGTTAGAGGGAATGTAGGAATCAGTGCCCCAGTGTGTAGGAGGGAGCACAGGAACTGGGCCCGGTGAGTGGAAAGCGAATGCAGGAACTGGGGTCCAGGTGAGTGGAAGGAGAGTGTGACAGAAGTTACCTGGTAAGCCAGGTGCTGAACCATCGGGGTATCTGGGTAGTTGGATAGCAGACTATCAGTTTTACTGTGTGTCATTTCCCAGCCCAACGCATATCTCATCCTTCTGCACTGCTGTCATTAATGGCCCTTGCTCTCATCCTGAAACAGTTGTTGTGCCTTTGTGGCTGAGGTCTATCTAACCTGCCTCTGTCTCCTTTCTTTTAGCTCTTCTGAAAAATTCCTCTTGCATTTCTCAGCTTCCATGGCTCAGACTTCTTTTTTGCACATGTTATTGAGGGGACATTTCTCCCCATTAGCTGTGCTATTTAAATGCAGACTTTTGTTGTTAAGTCACTTCTTCTGAGCACTGTTAACGAGCCCTTAGTTTCCCCTCTAAAACATCTTCATTGGCAATCCCTCAAGATCAAAGATGACTTGTTTCCACTCCCTTTCTGTGGGTTCTGAGGTGACTGATGTGGCCAGTGGGGAGGACCTGCAGATTTTGCCACAGTACTTAGGTGACATGGTCTGTGATGTGGTCTTTTCTCTTACCTCCTATGAGTGGTGTTTCATTCTGCCCTGACATCCTCCTTGTGCAGGATACATGGTTCCTCCTTTACCCCGTACAACACAAGGATGTGTGGGTCCCTTATGTTCATGAAGAAGAAGTGGGCAGGTAGGCGGTGGGAAGAATCATACGCTTTTACATAGTTAACTTCCAATGCGCAGCAATCACTACTAGTGTTTATTACCTTTATCTTCAGGGTTTGGCAATGTCAATTCTCTGCTGAGTTGGTTGGCAGATGCATGTCATTGCTGTACTGGTAATTGCTAACCACACAGTAACAAGTTAAATGAAGTGTTACCTACTGAAAATCCAAGTACATATTTGTTCTGGCTCATGACTGAATACAGTAACCCAGCTGCATTACATGAGTAGTCATGGGTTCCCCAGCTAGATTAGCACTCGGTTATGTGAGGGTGATTTTCTAGACTGTTGCCTGTTACTGCTGGGGAATAAGTCTGTCTGCTTTTCAAATGGCCCAGTAGGTGGTGCACTTACCACACCAGTCGCCAAAATATGCTTTCCTATGATATGATTAGAGCTCAGCATTAGATTCTCTTCGGGGAAGGACACTTAGAACTGTGAGAATTTTTTTTGAAAGAGTGGGGAATCTTTTAGAATTCTGTACTTGGGGGGGGGGCTATGGAGACTTGGTCATTGATTGCATTCAAAACTCAGAATGATAGATTTCTGGATATTAGAGGAATCAAAGGATATGGGGATAGAACTTGAAGGTGTTGCTGAGGGAGAAGATCACCTATAATCAGACCACACACAGCCAGAAATATAATATGATGCCATATTGTAAGGCTCACTACTTGCCCATATTCCTGTTTTTCTGAAGCCCAGCAAAGTCCAGTGCAAGTTCTTCAGGATAGTTGATATTTTCAGAGTGGTGAGTAAAGCAGTTCCATTTTTATCACTTACTATGAAGCGTTCTCCTCTGGTAAAACTAGTTTGAGAATGCCACACACAACAGCTGCACCTGGTGTCATTAAACCAAGAAATAGAGCTCAGACTCAACAAGTTTTTGTCCTGGCAAATGGCTGCAATAAAACTAATACAAGCAGGCAAAACTGATGATGTTTCAACACTGCTGACTGGCATTAGGGTGACCTGTTGAACTCTGAGGTCTTACTGCTTAATTATTATTTCACACTAGTAGGAAACAAAGGAAGTAAACTTGGATCAATATGCCCACTTGTTTCTTTAGCACTATGCTTACTCATTAATGAAATGACCTTGGATTAACTGGAGTTATTTCAGTGAGGAGTTATGACAGATATTTCCTTTCAATGTACTTATGTCTAATTGTGGAAGATTGGAAAATAGGGTCATTACACAAACATCTATATAACCTCTCTTCCTGTATTTCTCAACACGTTTAACAATAACAGTCTTGTTCACAAAGACATAATATCCAAGGGGACACACTGGACAGAAGATTGCCAGGTGGTTGTCAGCAATTGATGTGAATGGTACTTTCAGCACAATAGGCCCGATTTCATCTGCATTGCCCAGGGAACACTAAATATTTAAACTCAAAGTAGAGGCAATTAAAGGGAGACTGTTAATGTTACACCTCTTCTCCATTGTTTTACTCTGGTTTTCTTGTTAACCTCCCCAGGCAGCAAAGAGTGCATACATTCATATCTGGTGCAAGAATGGAAGTGCAATGCAATAGTTGGGAGTGATGTTAGGGTGAAGCCTATATTACTCTTCTGTGTCAATGTCAAATGGGTGCATATAAAAATTTCAGCAGTGGGTATGATTCGTAAGGACTTCATTAACTGTAAAGTGTTTTGTGATGTCCCAAGGCTGTGAAAGGTGCTTTAAGGTGCAATCTTTATATCATAACTAATACTCAAAAAAAAACATAAGCTAAGATGCAGCCCATCTCAGATCAGAAAATGAAAGAGACAAACAGTGCAGGTCAGAAAATGACTTCTTCCAGGTTTGTTATTGGATCTTCAGGATTGCAACTCGCTACAGATGGAAGATCCCACAGTTAGTTGTCACACTGCTGTTTTAATTTAAGATGATGTTTTTCCCTAGCTCCTGCCATGTATAGAGCTAATTAAAGTAACATTATAATAAAGGAATTGCTGATCATAGTAAGGAGGAAAGACGTGTTGATTAAGGAGATACGGCAATAAGGGACAGAGAGAGGAAGCCCCGTGATGGTTAAGGACAAAATCAATCTCTTAAAGGAACGATAGAGATGTGATTACACAATAAGGATTATTCTGTAGTTCCCCAACTAGAGAAACAAATATGTAAGGAAGTTGCACAGTGGTGCAAAAGCCTCAGAGTAGGGACCATGGGGGACCTCGATGTACATTGGCCAATGTACATTGATATATACCAACGACATAAAGGACTCGGAGAAGGAGTTGCTTGTGACGTATGTTCGGGAGAACTTTCTTGATCAGTTCTGGCCTGATGAGGATGGCGGGACTTGGTTCTGGAAAATGACGTAGGACAAGTGAAGAAAATATCACTGAGGGAATATCTAGAACAAAGAGGTCATAATATCATAAAATTCAGAGTAACTATGGAAAGGAGGACAGACCAGTCCAAACTAAAATAAACAATTTGACCAATTGGGCCAATTTCAGTGGGATCACAACAGATTTGGCCGAGATGAATTGGGATTATAAATCTTGCAGGCAAAATACTAATTGAACAATGCGAGACCTTAAAATGGAGATGTTTCAGCTATGATCTAGGTACATTTCCTCCTGAAAGAAAGTCAGAAGTCCCTAGATGACAAAAACCATAGAAAGTACAGCAAAAGGATAGATGCTTTTTAATACGTGTGAGAACCAAGCTGATTGCATAAAGTTCAGAAGGGAAGTAGAACTAAAATAAGAAAGGGAGAGAGGGAGCACGAGAAAACAATTGCACTAACATGAAAGAGAATCCAAACATATTCTGTAGGCATGTGAACAGAAAAAGTGTTGTAAGAGGAGATGCGGGATCAATTAGAAACCAAAGAGGAAATCTATTCACAGAGTCAAATTCTCTTGCGGCCATTTGATAAAGGCAGTTTTAACACACTGATAGACTTTACCAAAGCTGATCCAGGGAGATCTAAATTAAGGCAAACAAATCTCAAGGTAGAAAGTGATATACATTATCTGTTGTTCAGGTGTCCATAGGCACAGAGCACGTCAACCGAATTGTAGGGCAGCTTGCCCACAATCTGCATTGGCATTTCTGAGAGCAATCGCAGCCACTACTTCAAGATTGTTAGTAAATTTGTTAGAGTAAATACACTGATTATCTTAAAAATAGGGATATCTCCAAAAAGAGAGAGTTCTGCTATAATGCGTGTTTCCATAACGCGAATTGAGTATAACACGATGGATGGATTAAGGAACGCTATTTGCATTATCACACGATCAGGAAAACCTGTTTAAATCTGTGCTTTGAAGGCAACTACAGTCTGCCCTGCTATATCTCGACTTTCTATAATGCGAGGTTTCTTAGGAACATGACTATCAAGTTATTAGCAGAACTACCTGTACAGTACACTAAGGCGCCATTAGTTTATGGGCTTTGCTACATAAGTAGAAAATTCAACTTGTATAGACTATTTGTGGGGGATAGCTCAGCTTGTGATTTCCGGTTTTGATTTAGGTTTCATATACTTCACCTGGACCACTGTGATCCACATTACTTGGGAGCTCCAATCAGAAGAAGAGGCAAATAAAGAAACCAAAAGCTGAAAGCTTAGTGACAGACACATCAAAGAGCCTAGTGCTAACATTCTCTTTGCAAACTGTAGTTTTGCATTGCAATGTTGAAAAGCAAAGTTGTCAGATTTACTGATGAAGAGTTTCATAAATATTGTGCCTGGTTTGTCAGTTATGAGGACAGAGGATGCTGGTTGTGAAATCATGTTAGAAAATGAAAATCCATGGTTCAGACTGTCTTCTTGCTCCTAACGTGATAAATCTTTTGAATGATAGGTCAGGGAAATGGGACTGAAAATCAAAAAAAAGCAATTTTGCAAGATTAAATTGCATTGAATTCCAGAAAGAATTGCAAGCTTGAGTGCATTTTTGTGGTTTCCTGCTTTTCTTTCTTAGGCACTCGTCAGAGATCGAGGATGACTCGCTTCTACTCCAGGCAGCCCAATGTGTTCTGAGGTGACTGCTAAGGCCAATGTGGGTCTCAGAGGTTTTGCCACTTATGGGATAAGAGAGCACAGGTACTTTGAGAGGTAGTGTGTTGTTTCTGCTGATTATGCTGTGCTCCTGTCTGCTCCCAGTGCATGGACTTGAGATTGTTTCTCAGGGCCATAATGAATGCTCCTTCAAGACACAAGAGACCGCAGGTGCTGGAATATGAAGCAACGCGCAAGATGCTGGAGGAACTCAGAGGGTCAGGCAGCATCTATGGAGGGAAGTGGACAATCGACATTTCGGGTCGAGACCCTTCATCCTCCAGCACCTTTGTGTGTTGGTCTGGATTTCCAGCATTCGCAGTCTCTCCTGTCCCTCCCTGGGACCTCTGTTGATGTCACTTACATGCTGAATGCCTGACCAGCTGAGTTCCTCCATCATCTTGTACGAATGCTCCTTCACATTTTTGAGTGGTCATAGGCCAGGGATGACTAGGAGTTGGTGGGGATGTTACACTTTTTCAGGAGATTTTGAGGACACCCTTGAATCTTTTCTTTAGTCCACTTAAAAATTTCTTCCTGTGACAGAGTTCGGAACAGAATGTCCAACTTGGGGGTATTGTGTTGGGTTTGTTTTATGTCTTAATATGATTATGCCTTTGTGGCCATGCCTTACTTTATTCTGAAAATATACTCATTGCAGTCAGGCTCACATTATCAAAGAATAAACCAAAACAAAACCCCACCCCATAAGCAAATACATCCCTAATCACATTACACTATAGCTGTGTCTTGCATTTTTCTCTGCCTCCAAGATTTTATTCAATGGAATAATTCAGAGGTAGAACACAATATACTGACATTCCTACCTGATGTATTTAACACTACTAGATGGATTTCTGCCCAGTATTTTTTCTACCCTGTTCTTGGAATATGGGTCACACGAGCAGCACATTATTTATGACTCTTATCTCGTTATCTTTGAAAGATGAGGGTTGGCCTTCCAGTAGATAAATTATTATTTTTGTAACTGATGGCTTACTTGGCCACTTATTGTGGAAAATGTTTGGGTGGCTGTCTCCTCCACGGTATCCTCAAAATCATATTTCACTGTAACTGCTGCAAACCAAGTTAAGCATTGCAGTGAACTGCTGAAATTGTTTGGTAATAAAATTTGTTGTTACATTTCACAAATAATAATGCAATAATTTTACTTTGCTTTATTTGTATGAGATATGGATGGGACTGAAATATTTGCAAATATTCTTTTCCAGTTATTGAGTTTTGCATATAGTAACAGGGTAGGCTGCCATGTGTTAAATTAGATGGTGAAAGAAAGTATGAGGCTGAGTCAAAAAAAAATTAAATACATGGTCAACCAAAGCTGTAATTTGTGTTTATTTCATAGTCACTATCTTGTACATGATGTATTTTCCCTAATATACTGGTTTGAAATGTATTTTCTGGCAAGCCAAGAGAATGAAATGTCTTCAATTAGTTTTCAAGGAAATCAAACCAAGGTAATCATAAACCTGTTTGAAATGTTACATCATGTGATTTCACTGGGCTCACCAATAATGAAGCCTGTTTTGTTTTACATGCAAAATGTCAACCGTGATTTTTCGTTGTTTGTAAAAATATTGAGTTAATATCCACTGAGGCCAGGACTAAACTTAGCAAAATGTCATTTAAGATCCTTAACAGCTGTCAGGAAAAGATGTTTATTCCTTTCAGACATTGAAAAGAAGAGCATTTTGAATGAACAATGTTTAAATCATAAGCAATGTGAGTGAATGGAAAGGAGTTGCTTCTATTGAGTTCCATGCAAAATGTAAAAGATATTAAGCAAAAATGAGTTTTGGCATTGGAAATCTGTAAACCAGGAATGAATAGGAGCGTTTTTGGTTCAATGGAATTTCATACACTGGATTGATTTTAGTTTGGGATCACAATAATGATCAACCTCAGGACAACATGACCAGCACCCACTTAATCCTGTAGGAGATAGGTCACTGTTAATCATTACTCAGGCTTTGTTAACATATGTGTCATGAAGTGAGGCAACGGTCATGGTTCCATCTAAACAGTTTTGTGTCAGTGGAGTCATCAATGTTGAATCACACGTCTTGCTGTCAGTGGCCTTCAGGTAAGTCCTGGGAGGGGAAATTTAGCAGATTCTGGGCTGGAGGAGAGGGATAGTTGCTCCTCTTGGTTGCATAGATTGCTTGGTTGATAATTGGTCTCTTGGTTGATTCTTACCAATTTTTACAGATGCACCTTAGAAAGCATCCTGTCTGGATTCATCACAACCTGGTAAGGCAACTGCTCCGCTCAAGACCGCACGAATCTGCAGAGAGTTGTGAATGCAGCCCAGACCATCACACAAACCAGCCTGCCCTCCGTCCACTTTGTCTATACTTCCTGCTACCTCAGGAAAGCAGCCAATATAAACAAGGACCGCTCCCATCCTGGTCATTCTCTCTTCTCCCCTCTCCCATCAGGCGGGAGATACAAAAGCTTGAAAGCACACACACACCAGACTTAAGGACAGCTTCTATCCTGCTGTTATCAGACACTTGAACGGACCTCTCAGGCACTAAAGGTGAACTTTTACTCTCCCAATCTACTTCATCATGGCCCTTGCACTTTATTTGCCTACCTGCACTGCACTTTCTCTGTCATTGCTACACTACATTCTGTTTACTTTTTACTACCTAATGCACTGATGGATGACATGGTCTGCCTGAATGGCACACAAATAAAAGTTTTTCACTGTATCTCAGTACATGCGCCAATAATCAACCAATTCCAGTTCCATAGGAAATTTTTAAAAAAGAATTTATTCATCGTTGGCAGCTGTGGAGGGTGCGAAAGAATCCTGAGTGAGATGGAATCAACATCTTACTATTTTTTGCTTATTTATTTCTTTGAGATGTTTCAACAGGTATTAGAATTGTAATTTTGATAGAAAAGGGATATTAAATATGTTTTCTCCTGAGCTGTATGATGACCATTGTCACAGGCAGGCACAGGAATTCTCTACGTTCTGAGATTTTGCTCCTCAGGCTTATTTAGGTGCAACTTATCAGGGGAGGTTTCTTCACAGGTTGGCTTCCTGTCCAAAACGGTGAAGCAGATCATGATCTGAGTTGTGATGCTGAATAATGTTCCCCAAAGGTGCCTTACCAATCAACAATAATAATGATAGGCAAGTACAGAGATACCCCGGTAATCCATATAAATGCGGTCATTCCCCCAAGTTGTTTCCATGTACTCCAGCACTTGTCTTTCTGGCTATAAATTTGCGTGCGCCCACGCAGATGTACTGAATGGTTGTTGTGCTGTGCACCTTTCATGTTTCACATCCGTGTGGCATTCGAGTTGACGGAGTAACTGCACGGTATAGTGTAGCAGTTAACAAAACACTGTTACAGCGCCAGAGACCCGGGTTCGATTCCAGCCACTGTCTGTAAGGAGTTTGTACGTTCTCCCTGTGTCTATGTGGGTTTCCTCTTGGTCCTCCGGTTTCCTCCCACATTCCAAAGACGTACAGGTTAGGAAGTTGTGGGCATACTATGTTGGCGTCGGAAGCATGGCGACACTTGCGGGCTGCCCCCAGAACACTCCACGCAAAAAGATCTATTTCACTGTGTGTTTCAATGTGCATTTGACTAATAAAGATATCTTACAAAGGCCAGCAACTGGTAATCCAGTTGGCACCTGGCTTCAGTGGATTGAGTCAGGTTAGTGATCAGGATTGGTATCTGGTGGTGAGGGGCTGGAGCCATTGGTAATGAGGATTGGGCCTGGGGTTGGGTCAGGTTGACAAGTAAGCAAGCAGCTGGGGGTGGTAGTGGGTCGGGTTGGGTCAGGTCAGGATTGGAGCCTGAGGTCAGGTTAGTTCAGGTTAGTTGTTTGGATGAGGTTGACAATCTAAGAGCACTACATTAAAAGTGAATTAGGAGTTAAGAGAACCACAGGGGAATGGTAAACCTTATAACTAGAGCAAGAGCATTTGTGCCAAAGTCTGAAACCGATTTTGAGTAAGGCCCATGTCTGGTGCAGCTAAGACTGAGAAAGAAAGTTGATAAAGAATAAACCAGGAAGGTGCACTCTTGAGTGATGAGCTAAGAGTTCAGGAGACTGCTAGTTCCCATGTAAGGTCAAAGAGAAAAAAAAAACATATGAAAGTCAGAAGTCTGAGAGAGAGGAATCGAGAGGAAGAGCAGTGAAGAGGCCTGCTGATAGCTTGCAGGCAGGCTATCAGGATGGTCTGTGGGTGGGTTGTAGTGTCTGAGGCTTACTTGCTGTATACGGCCCATTCTGTTTCACGGGTTATCTGTGGCGGTTAAGCGTTGAGAATCTTGGGAACTATGCAACCACAGTGAGGTTCCGGGACTTCTGCAGGGAGTGACTGCATCATGGGCTTAGTCCAGTGCAACTTGGCCAATAGAATTTTAGTATTTGATTTTGCTTCGGTGTTTGCTATTTATCAAACCAGCAAGCTACATGTTAGTAGGAAGCTTGGATACATGGCTGTCCATTGTCTTTAATAAATACAGTGGGTAGATGAAGCGTCAGTGAAGATCACAAAGAGGCAGGTGACATGGAAACAGCTATTTCTGTCCACCAATT